>NC_136917.1:20032414-20474433 GCF_949752795.1 Hyperoodon ampullatus
CTGAGGGCATTCAGAGGATTATGCCGTTCACCACCTGCAGCACACACTGCCTCCAAAAGTTTCAGCGCCGAAGGCCGAAGTGTGTTCCAAGGGTCTCCCTTGGACTGTCAGAGAAGATAGGTGTGTGTGCTGGGTGATCCAGTCTGTTATTGAGAAGCCTGGAAAAAGGCAGTCTTTTTCCCATTTGAAAGGTAGATAGTGGCGGCCTCCAGGCTGACTGAAAGACAGCGCTGTTACCCGTCTTCTAGTCACCTCGAGGAATGCCTCAGTGAAGAAAGTGAGTTTCTCCTATGAAACCAGGGGGTCGCCAGTGCCTTGCTGGGAGCTCATCCCACGCTTGCCCTAGCTAAAGTGCGAAGTAAACGTGAGCCCTGGCCTCAAGGTAAGTACGAGTGTTTCTTATCCGCAAGGTTTTGTGTGCAGCCATCTCCATGAACCCTGACTCGATAGAGTGCTTTCAGTCCTCTATGGCTTTCCGTAGGCCTCAGAGAGTCACGTATGAATTCCACTCTGAGGGAGAGCGTGTGCGCTGTGAGTCCCCTTTTTGTTTCCCGAGCCACACAGCACAGAACGGACTGTTGAGGTCAACTCTTTCTATGCAGAGGGGAGGGCAATGAACTGCTTCTCGCTTGGAGAGCTTGATTTCTACAGCTGTAAGGCAGCCCCGGGACAACGTTTTTGCCAGGATTACAGTCAACGTGGCTCTCCCTCTGGGGGGGCCCTCTGAACGGCACTGAAAGAATCCCTGAGCCTAAAGTGCATCCTGGCAACTCTTACCTGTCATCTCTGTGTTGTGACGCCAGGTACACTGTAGGTCCAGCCTGACAGAAAGTACAGAAAAACCGGTACACTTGTGAGGCATTTGGACGATCCAAAGTCACCTAGGCCTGACTAAGTCATTAAGCGGCTAATGCTATTCAGGGCACGCAAAACACCCCGCGTCCAACGAAGTGTGATCCTCGAAAGGCCCAGTGTGGCTGAAAGTCTCCAGTAGTCAGTCAGAGAGTGCTGGTCAATGCGCTGGGGGGCAAGTTGGCAACTGGAGAATGTGGGAGAAGCCCGACCTTCCCCCTTTGGAAAGCAACTTCGTTGCAGCTTCCAAGCCGCCTGAAAACCCCACCACCAGGGCACTAGTCACTCCACAGATGCCTCTGAGGGGCAGTGAGTCTTTCCAAAAGAAACCAGATGCTTGCGATTCCTTCCTGGGAGCTCACCCCAGGAGCATACTGTAGCTAAATGGCCAACTAAATGTGACCTCTAGTCGCGAGGTAATGTGCACATTTTCTCATTACCAGAGCTAGTGGTGCACTGTTTCCAGGAAGTCTTACTCAATGGATGGCTTTAGCTTTAGTGTGCCTCACAGCTCTCAAGACGCTCACGTGGGCACTTCTTTCCAAGGAAGTACACTGTGTACTCAAAGCCTTCTGAGCACAACCCAGGGATACACAGCTCTGGGAACATCCCTCACTATGCAGTTGGAAGGGCCGGGAACTGAGGTGGTCTCTACGGCTAGCGCTCCACAGCTTTGAAACAGCCTCAGGACCGCGGTTCTTGGCAGGCTTTCGTTCCATGTGTGTCTGCCACGTTGAGGAAAGCTACACTGCCCTGAAAGAAACCCCCGGGGCTACAATTCAGTTTGGGGGCTCCTGCCCGACGTCTCTCTAAGTGACGCGGAAGCTGGACTTTAGGTCCAGCCCGAAATCAGGTAGAGAGTTACCCTGAGCATTGCTAGGCATTTGGAACATCCAAAGTCACCTAGGCCTACTGAGGGCATTCAGAGGATTATGCCGTTCACCACATGCAGCACACACTGCCTCCAAAAGTTTCAGCGCCGAAGGCCGAAGTGTGTTCCAAGGATCTCCCTTGGACTGTCAGAGAAGATAGGTGTGTGTGCTGGGTGATCCAGTCTGTTATTGAGAAGCCTGGAAAAAGGCAGTCTTTTCCCCATTTGAAAGGTAGATAGTGGCGGCCTCCAGGCTGACTGAAAGACAGCGCTGTTACCCGTCTCCTAGTCACCTCGAGGAATGCCTCAGTGAAGAAAGTGAGTTTCTCCTATGAAACCAGGGGGTCGCCAGTGCCTTGCTGGGAGCTCATCCCACGCTTGCCCTAGCTAAAGTGCGAAGTAAACGTGAGCCCTGGCCTCAAGGTAAGCACGAGTGTTTCTTATCCGCAAAGTTTTCTGTGCAGCCACCTCCATGAACCCTGACTCGATAGAGTGCTTTCAGTCCTCTACGGCTTTCCGTAGGCCTCAGAGAGTCGCGTATGAATTCCACTCTGAGGGAGAGCGTGTGCGCTGTGAGTCCCCTTTTTGTTTCCCGAGCCACACAGCAGAGAACGGACTGTTGGGGTCAACTCTTTCTATGCAGAGGGGAGGGCAATGAACTGCTTCTCGCTTGGAGAGCTTGATTTCTACAGCTGTAAGGCAGCCCCGGGACAACGTTTTTGCCAGGATTACAGTCAACGTGGCTCTCCCTCTGTGGGGGCCCTCTGAACGGCACTGAAAGAATCCCTGAGCCTAAAGTGCATCCTGGCAACTCTTACCTGTCATCTCTGTGTTGTGACGCCAGGTACACTGTAGGTCCAGCCTGACGGAAAGTACAGAAAAACCGGTACACTTGTGAGGCATTTGGACGATCCAAAGTCACCTAGGCCTGACTAAGTCATTAAGCGGCTAATGCTATTCAGGGCACGCAAAACACCCCGCGTCCAACGAAGTGTGATCCTCGAAAGGCCCAGTGTGGCTGAAAGTCTCCAGTAGTCAGTCAGAGAGTGCTGGTCAATGCGCTGGGGGGTCAAGTTGGCAACTGGAGAATGTGGGAGAAGCCCGACCTTCCCCCTTTGGAAAGCAACTTCGTTGCAGCTTCCAAGCCGCCTGAAAACCCCACCACCAGGGCACTAGTCACTCCATAGATGCCTCTGAGGGGCAGTGAGGCTTTCCAAAAGAAACCAGATGCTTGCGATTCCTTTTTGGGAGCTCACCCCAGGAGCATACTGTAGCTAAATGGCCAACTAAATGTGACCTCTAGTCGCGAGGTAATGTGCACATTTTCTCATTACCAGAGCTAGTGGTGCACTGTTTCCAGGAAGTCTTACTCAATGGATGGCTTTAGCTTTAGTGTGCCTCACAGCTCTCAAGACGCTCACGTGGGCACTTCTTTCCAAGGAAGTACACTGTGTACTCAAAGCCTTCTGAGCACAACCCAGGGATACACAGCTCTGGGAACATCCCTCACTATGCAGTTGGAAGGGCCGGGAACTAAGGTGGTCTCTACGGCTAGCGTTCCACAGCTTTGAAACAGCCTCAGGACCGCGGTTCTTGGCAGGCTTTCGTTCCATATGCGTCTGCCACGTTGAGGAAAGCTACGCTGCCCTGAAAGAAACCCCCGGGGCTCCAATTCAGTTTGGGGACTCCTGCCCGACGTCTCTCTAAGTGACGTGGAAGCTGGACTTTAGGTCCAGCCCGAAATCAGGTAGAGAGTTACCCTGAGCATTGCTAGGCATTTGGAACATCCAAAGTCACCTAGGCCTACTGAGGGCATTCAGAGGATTATGCCATTCACCACCTGCAGCACACACTGCCTCCAAAAGTTTCAGCGCCGAAGGCCGAAGTGTGTTCCAAGGGTCTCCCTTGGACTGTCAGAGAAGATAGGTGTGTGTGCTGGGTGATCCAGTCTGTTATTGAGAAGCCTGGAAAAAGGCAGTCTTTTCCCCATTTGAAAGGTAGATAGTGGCGGCCTCCAGGCTGACTGAAAGACAGCGCTGTTACCCGTCTTCTAGTCACCTCGAGGAATGCCTCAGTGAAGAAAGTGAGTTTCTCCTATGAAACCAGGGGGTCGCCAGTGCCTTGCTGGGAGCTCATCCCACGCTTGCCCTAGCTAAAGTGCGAAGTAAACGTGAGCCCTGGCCTCAAGGTAAGCACGAGTGTTTCTTATCCGCAAGGTTTTGTGTGCAGCCATCTCCATGAACCCTGACTCGATAGAGTGCTTTCAGTCCTCTATGGCTTTCCGTAGGCCTCAGAGAGTCACGTATGAATTCCACTCTGAGGGAGAGCGTGTGCGCTGTGAGTCCCCTTTTTGTTTCCCGAGCCACACAGCACAGAACGGACTGTTGGGGTCAACTCTTTCTATGCAGAGGGGAGGGCAATGAACTGCTTCTCGCTTGGAGAGCTTGATTTCTACAGCTGTAAGGCAGCCCCGGGACAACGTTTTTGCCAGGATTACAGTCAACGTGGCTCTCCCTCTGTGGGGGCCCTCTGAACGGCACTGAAAGAATCCCTGAGCCTAAAGTGCATCCTGGCAACTCTTACCTGTCATCTCTGTGTTGTGACGCCAGGTACACTGTAGGTCCAGCCTGACAGAAAGTACAGAAAAACCGGTACACTTGTGAGGCATTTGGACGATCCAAAGTCACCTAGGCCTGACTAAGTCATTAAGCGGCTAATGCTATTCAGGGCACGCAAAACACCCCGCGTCCAACGAAGTGTGATCCTCGAAAGGCCCAGTGTGGCTGAAAGTCTCCAGTAGTCAGTCAGAGAGTGCTGGTCAATGCGCTGTTGCGTCAAGTTGGCAACTGGAGAATGTGGGAGAAGCCCGACCTTCCCCCTTTGGAAAGCAACTTCGTTGCAGCTTCCAAGCCGCCTGAAAACCCCACCACCAGGGCACTAGTCACTCTATAGATGCCTCTGAGGGGCAGTGAGTCTTTCCAAATGAAACCAGATGCTTGCGATTCCTTCCTGGGAGCTCACCCCAGGAGCATACTGTAGCTAAATGGCCAACTAAATGTGACCTCTAGTCGCGAGGTAATGTGCACATTTTCACATTACCAGAGCTAGTGGTGCACTGTTTCCAGGAAGTCTAACTCAATGGATGGCATTAGCTTTAGTGTGCCCCACAGCTCTCAAGACGCTCACGTGGGCACTTCTTTCCAAGGAAGTACACTGTGTACTCAAAGCCTTCTGAGCACAACCCAGGGATACACAGCTCTGGGAACATCCCTCACTATGCAGTTGGAAGGGCCGGGAACTAAGGTGGTCTCTACGGCTAGCGTTCCACAGCTTTGAAACAGCCTCAGGACCGCGGTTCTTGGCAGGCTTTCGTTCCATGTGCGTCTGCCACGTTGAGGAAAGCTACGCTGTCCTGAAAGAAATCCCCGGGACTCCAATTCAGTTTGGGGGCTCCTGCCCGACGTCTCTCTAAGTGACGCGGAAGCTGGACTTTAGGTCCAGCCCGAAATCAGGTAGAGAGTTACCCTGAGCATTGCTAGGCATTTGGAACATCCAAAGTCACCTAGGCCTACTGAGGGCATTCAGAGGATTATGCCGTTCACCACCTGCAGCACACACTGCCTCCAAAAGTTTCAGCGCCGAAGGCCGAAGTGTGTTCCAAGGGTCTCCCTTGGACTGTCAGAGAAGATAGGTGTGTGTGCTGGGTGATCCAGTCTGTTATTGAGAAGCCTGGAATAAGGCAGTCTTTTCCCCATTTGAAAGGTAGATAGTGGCAGCCTCCAGGCTGACTGAAAGACAGCGCTGTTACCCGTCTTCTAGTCACCTCGAGGAATGCCTCAGTGAAGAAAGTGAGTTTCTCCTATGAAACCAGGGGGTCGCCAGTGCCTTGCTGGGAGCTCATCCCACGCTTGCCCTAGCTAAAGTGCGAAGTAAACGTGAGCCCTGGCCTCAAGGTAAGCACGAGTGTTTCTTATCCGCAAGGTTTTGTGTGCAGCCATCTCCATGAACCCTGACTCGATAGAGTGCTTTCAGTCCTCTATGGCTTTCCGTAGGCCTCAGAGAGTCACGTATGAATTCCACTCTGAGGGAGAGCGTGTGCGCTGTGAGTCCCCTTTTTGTTTCCCGAGCCACACAGCAGAGAACGGACTGTTGGGGTCAACTCTTTCTATGCAGAGGGGAGGGCAATGAACTGCTTCTCGCTTGGAGAGCTTGATTTCTACAGCTGTAAGGCAGCCCCGGGACAACGTTTTTGCCAGGATTACAGTCAACGTGGCTCTCCCTCTGTGGGGGCCCTCTGAACGGCACTGAAAGAATCCCTGAGCCTAAAGTGCATCCTGGCAACTCTTACCTGTCATCTCTGTGTTGTGACGCCAGGTACACTGTAGGTCCAGCCTGACAGAAAGTACAGAAAAACCGGTACACTTGTGAGGCATTTGGACGATCCAAAGTCACCTAGGCCTGACTAAGTCATTAAGCGGCTAATGCTATTCAGGGCACGCAAAACACCCCGCGTCCAACGAAGTGTGATCCTCGAAAGGCCCAGTGTGGCTGAAAGTCTCCAGTAGTCAGTCAGAGAGTGCTGGTCAATGCGCTGGGGGGTCAAGTTGGCAACTGGAGAATGTGGGAGAAGCCCGACCTTCCCCCTTTGGAAAGCAACTTCGTTGCAGCTTCCAAGCCGCCTGAAAACCCCACCACCAGGGCACTAGTCACTCCATAGATGCCTCTGAGGGGCAGTGAGGCTTTCCAAAAGAAACCAGATGCTTGCGATTCCTTTTTGGGAGCTCACCCCAGGAGCATACTGTAGCTAAATGGCCAACTAAATGTGACCTCTAGTCGCGAGGTAATGTGCACATTTTCTCATTACCAGAGCTAGTGGTGCACTGTTTCCAGGAAGTCTTACTCAATGGATGGCTTTAGCTTTAGTGTGCCTCACAGCTCTCAAGACGCTCACGTGGGCACTTCTTTCCAAGGAAGTACACTGTGTACTCAAAGCCTTCTGAGCACAACCCAGGGATACACAGCTCTGGGAACATTCCTCACTATGCAGTTGGAAGGGCCGGGAACTAAGGTGGTCTCTACGGCTAGCGCTCCACAGCTTTGAAACAGCCTCAGGACCGCGGTTCTTGGCAGGCTTTCGTTCCATGTGCGTCTGCCACGTTGAGGAAAGCTACGCTGCCCTGAAAGAAACCCCCGGGGCTCCAATTCAGTTTGGGGGCTCCTGCCCGACGTCTCTCTAAGTGACGCGGAAGCTGGACTTTAGGTCCAGCCCGAAATCAGGTAGAGAGTTACCCTGAGCATTGCTAGGCATTTGGAACATCCAAAGTCACCTAGGCCTACTGAGGGCATTCAGAGGATTATGCCGTTCACCACATGCAGCACACACTGCCTCCAAAAGTTTCAGCGCCGAAGGCCGAAGTGTGTTCCAAGGGTCTCCCTTGGACTGTCAGAGAAGATAGGTGTGTGTGCTGGGTGATCCAGTCTGTTACTGAGAAGCCTGGAAAAAGGCAGTCTTTTCCCCATTTGAAAGGTAGATAGTGGCGGCCTCCAGGCTGACTGAAAGACAGCGCTGTTACCCGTCTTCTAGTCACCTCGAGGAATGCCTCAGTGAAGAAAGTGAGTTTCTCCTATGAAACCAGGGAGTCGCCAGTGCCTTGCTGGGAGCTCATCCCACGCTTGCCCTAGCTAAAGTGCGAAGTAAACGTGAGCCCTGGCCTCAAGGTAAGCACGAGTGTTTCTTATCCGCAAGGTTTTGTGTGCAGCCATCTCCATGAACCCTGACTCGATAGAGTGCTTTCAGTCCTCTATGGCTTTCCGTAGGCCTCAGAGAGTCACGTATGAATTCCACTCTGAGGGAGAGCGTGTGCGCTGTGAGTCCCCTTTTTGTTTCCCGAGCCACACAGCAGAGAACGGACTGTTGGGGTCAACTCTTTCTATGCAGAGGGGAGGGCAATGAACTGCTTCTCGCTTGGAGAGCTTGATTTCTACAGCTGTAAGGCAGCCCCGGGACAACGTTTTTGCCAGGATTACAGTCAACGTGGCTCTCCCTCTGTGGGGGCCCTCTGAACGGCACTGAAAGAATCCCTGAGCCTAAAGTGCATCCTGGCAACTCTTACCTGTCATCTCTGTGTTGTGACGCCAGGTACACTGTAGGTCCAGCCTGACAGAAAGTACAGAAAAACCGGTACACTTGTGAGGCATTTGGACGATCCAAAGTCACCTAGGCCTGACTAAGTCATTAAGTGGCTAATGCTATTCAGGGCACGCAAAACACCCCGCGTCCAACGAAGTGTGATCCTCGAAAGGCCCAGTGTGGCTGAAAGTCTCCAGTAGTCAGTCAGAGAGTGCTGGTCAATGCGCTGTGGGGTCAAGTTGGCAACTGGAGAATGTGGGAGAAGCCCGACCTTCCCCCTTTGGAAAGCAACTTCGTTGCAGCTTCCAAGCCGCCTGAAAACCCCACCACCAGGGCACTAGTCACTCCATAGATGCCTCTGAGGGGCAGTGAGGCTTTCCAAAAGAAACCAGGTGCTTGCGATTCCTTCCTGGGAGCTCACCCCAGGAGCATACTGTAGCTAAATGGCCAACTAAATGTGACCTCTAGTCGCGAGGTAATGTGCACATTTTCACATTACCAGAGCTAGTGGTGCACTGTTTCCAGGAAGTCTAACTCAATGGATGGCATTAGCTTTAGTGTGCCTCACAGCTCTCAAGACGCTCACGTGGGCACTTCTTTCCAAGGAAGTACACTGTGTACTCAAAGCCTTCTGAGCACAACCCAGGGATACACAGCTCTGGGAACATCCCTCACTATGCAGTTGGAAGGGCCGGGAACTAAGGTGGTCTCTACGGCTAGCGTTCCACAGCTTTGAAACAGCCTCAGGACCGCGGTTCTTGGCAGGCTTTCGTTCCATGTGCGTCTGCCACGTTGAGGAAAGCTACGCTGCCCTGAAAGAAATCCCCGGGGCTCCAATTCAGTTTGGGGGCTCCTGCCCGACGTCTCTCTAAGTGACGCGGAAGCTGGACTTTAGGTCCAGCCCGAAATCAGGTAGAGAGTTACCCTGATCATTGCTAGGCATTTGGAACATCCAAAGTCACCTAGGCCTACTGAGGGCATTCAGAGGATTATGCCGTTCACCACATGCAGCACACACTGCCTCCAAAAGTTTCAGCGCCGAAGGCCGAAGTGTGTTCCAAGGGTCTCCCTTGGACTGTCAGAGAAGATAGGTGTGTGTGCTGGGTGATCCAGTCTGTTATTGAGAAGCCTGGAATAAGGCAGTCTTTTCCCCATTTGAAAGGTAGATAGTGGCGGCCTCCAGGCTGACTGAAAGACAGCGCTGTTACCCGTCTTCTAGTCACCTCGAGGAATGCCTCAGTGAAGAAAGTGAGTTTCTCCTATGAAACCAGGGGGTCGCCAGTGCCTTGCTGGGAGCTCATCCCACGCTTGCCCTAGCTAAAGTGCGAAGTAAACGTGAGCCCTGGCCTCAAGGTAAGCACGAGTGTTTCTTATCCGCAAGGTTTTGTGTGCAGCCATCTCCATGAACCCTGACTCGATAGAGTGCTTTCAGTCCTCTATGGCTTTCCGTAGGCCTCAGAGAGTCACGTATGAATTCCACTCTGAGGGAGAGCGTGTGCGCTGTGAGTCCCCTTTTTGTTTCCCGAGCCACACAGCAGAGAACGGACTGTTGGGGTCAACTCTTTCTATGCAGAGGGGAGGGCAATGAACTGCTTCTCGCTTGGAGAGCTTGATTTCTACAGCTGTAAGGCAGCCCCGGGACAACGTTTTTGCCAGGATTACAGTCAACGTGGCTCTCCCTCTGTGGGGGCCCTCTGAACGGCACTGAAAGAATCCCTGAGCCTAAAGTGCATCCTGGCAACTCTTACCTGTCATCTCTGTGTTGTGACGCCAGGTACACTGTAGGTCCAGCCTGACAGAAAGTACAGAAAAACCGGTACACTTGTGAGGCATTTGGACGATCCAAAGTCACCTAGGCCTGACTAAGTCATTAAGCGGCTAATGCTATTCAGGGCACGCAAAACACCCCGCGTCCAACGAAGTGTGATCCTCGAAAGGCCCAGTGTGGCTGAAAGTCTCCAGTAGTCAGTCAGAGAGTGCTGGTCAATGCGCTGGGGGGTCAAGTTGGCAACTGGAGAATGTGGGAGAAGCCCGACCTTCCCCCTTTGGAAAGCAACTTCGTTGCAGCTTCCAAGCCGCCTGAAAACCCCACCACCAGGGCACTAGTCACTCCACAGATGCCTCTGAGGGGCAGTGAGTCTTTCCAAAAGAAACCAGATGCTTGCGATTCCTTCCTGGGAGCTCACCCAAGGAGCATACTGTAGCTAAATGGCCAACTAAATGTGACCTCTAGTCGCAAGGTAATGTGCACATTTTCTCATTACCAGAGCTAGTGGTGCACTGTTTCCAGGAAGTCTTACTCAATGGATGGCTTTAGCTTTAGTGTGCCTCACAGCTCTCAAGACGCTCACGTGGGCACTTCTTTCCAAGGAAGTACACTGTGTACTCAAAGCCTTCTGAGCACAACCCAGGGATACACAGCTCTGGGAACATCCCTCACTATGCAGTTGGAAGGGCCGGGAACTAAGGTGGTCTCTACGGCTAGCGCTCCACAGCTTTGAAACAGCCTCAGGACCGCGGTTCTTGGCAGGCTTTCGTTCCATGTGCGTCTGCCACGTTGAGGAAAGCTACGCTGCCCTGAAAGAAACCCCTGGGACTCCAATTCAGTTTGGGGGCTCCTGCCCGACGTCTCTCTAAGTGACGCGGAAGCTGGACTTTAGGTCCAGCCCGAAATCAGGTAGAGAGTTACCCTGAGCATTGCTAGGCATTTGGAACATCCAAAGTCACCTAGGCCTACTGAGGGCATTCAGAGGATTATGCCGTTCACCACATGCAGCACACACTGCCTCCAAAAGTTTCAGCGCCGAAGGCCGAAGTGTGTTCCAAGGGTCTCCCTTGGACTGTCAGAGAAGATAGGTGTGTGTGCTGGGTGATCCAGTCTGTTATTGAGAAGCCTGGAAAAAGGCAGTCTTTTCCCCATTTGAAAGGTAGATAGTGGCGGCCTCCAGGCTGACTGAAAGACAGCGCTGTTACCCGTCTTCTAGTCACCTCGAGGAATGCCTCAGTGAAGAAAGTGAGTTTCTCCTATGAAACCAGGGGGTCGCCAGTGCCTTGCTGGGAGCTCATCCCACGCTTGCCCTAGCTAAAGTGCGAAGTAAACGTGAGCCCTGGCCTCAAGGTAAGCACGAGTGTTTCTTATCCGCAAGGTTTTGTGTGCAGCCATCTCCATGAACCCTGACTCGATAGAGTGCTTTCAGTCCTCTATGGCTTTCCGTAGGCCTCAGAGAGTCACGTATGAATTCCACTCTGAGGGAGAGCGTGTGCGCTGTGAGTCCCCTTTTTGTTTCCCGAGCCACACAGCAGAGAACGGACTGTTGGGGTCAACTCTTTCTATGCAGAGGGGAGGGCAATGAACTGCTTCTCGCTTGGAGAGCTTGATTTCTACAGCTGTAAGGCAGCCCCGGGACAACGTTTTTGCCAGGATTACAGTCAACGTGGCTCTCCCTCTGTGGGGGCCCTCTGAACGGCACTGAAAGAATCCCTGAGCCTAAAGTGCATCCTGGCAACTCTTACCTGTCATCTCTGTGTTGTGACGCCAGGTACACTGTAGGTCCAGCCTGACAGAAAGTACAGAAAAACCGGTACACTTGTGAGGCATTTGGACGATCCAAAGTCACCTAGGCCTGACTAAGTCATTAAGCGGCTAATGCTATTCAGGGCACACAAAACACCCCGCGTCCAACGAAGTGTGATCCTCGAAAGGCCCAGTGTGGCTGAAAGTCTCCAGTAGTCAGTCAGAGAGTGCTGGTCAATGCGCTGGGGGGTCAAGTTGGCAACTGGAGAATGTGGGAGAAGCCCGACCTTCCCCCTTTGGAAAGCAACTTCGTTGCAGCTTCCAAGCCGCCTGAAAACCCCACCACCAGGGCACTAGTCACTCCACAGATGCCTCTGAGGGGCAGTGAGTCTTTCCAAAAGAAACCAGATGCTTGCGATTCCTTCCTGGGAGCTCACCCCAGGAGCATACTGTAGCTAAATGGCCAACTAAATGTGACCTCTAGTCGCAAGGTAATGTGCACATTTTCTCATTACCAGAGCTAGTGGTGCACTGTTTCCAGGAAGTCTTACTCAATGGATGGCTTTAGCTTTAGTGTGCCTCACAGCTCTCAAGACGCTCACGTGGGCACTTCTTTCCAAGGAAGTACACTGTGTACTCAAAGCCTTCTGAGCACAACCCAGGGATACACAGCTCTGGGAACATCCCTCACTATGCAGTTGGAAGGGCCGGGAACTGAGGTGGTCTCTACGGCTAGCGTTCCACAGCTTTGAAACAGCCTCAGGACCGCGGTTCTTGGCAGGCTTTCGTTCCATGTGCGTCTGCCACGTTGAGGAAAGCTACACTGCCCTGAAAGAAACCCCCGGGGCTCCAATTCAGTTTGGGGGCTCCTGCCCGACGTCTCTCTAAGTGACGCGGAAGCTGGACTTTAGGTCCAGCCCGAAATCAGGTAGAGAGTTACCCTGAGCATTGCTAGGCATTTGGAACATCCAAAGTCACCTAGGCCTACTGAGGGCATTCAGAGGATTATGCCGTTCACCACATGCAGCACACACTGCCTCCAAAAGTTTCAGCGCCGAAGACCGAAGTGTGTTCCAAGAGTCTCCCTTGGACTGTCAGAGAAGATAGGTGTGTGTGCTGGGTGATCCAGTCTGTTATTGAGAAGCCTGGAAAAAGGCAGCCTTTTCCCCATTTGAAAGGTAGATAGTGGCGGCCTCCAGGCTGACTGAAAGACAGCGCTGTTACCCGTCTTCTAGTCACCTCGAGGAATGCCTCAGTGAAGAAAGTGAGTTTCTCCTATGAAACCAGGGGGTCGCCAGTGCCTTGCTGGGAGCTCATCCCACGCTTGCCCTAGCTAAAGTGCGAAGTAAACGTGAGCCCTGGCCTCAAGGTAAGCACGAGTGTTTCTTATCCGCAAAGTTTTCTGTGCAGCCACCTCCATGAACCCTGACTCGATAGAGTGCTTTCAGTCCTCTACGGCTTTCCGTAGGCCTCAGAGAGTCGCGTATGAATTCCACTCTGAGGGAGAGCGTGTGCGCTGTGAGTCCCCTTTTTGTTTCCCGAGCCACACAGCAGAGAACGGACTGTTGGGGTCAACTCTTTCTATGCAGAGGGGAGGGCAATGAACTGCTTCTCGCTTGGAGAGCTTGATTTCTACAGCTGTAAGGCAGCCCCGGGACAACGTTTTTGCCAGGATTACAGTCAACGTGGCTCTCCCTCTGTGGGGGCCCTCTGAACGGCACTGAAAGAATCCCTGAGCCTAAAGTGCATCCTGGCAACTCTTACCTGTCATCTCTGTGTTGTGACGCCAGGTACACTGTAGGTCCAGCCTGACAGAAAGTACAGAAAAACCGGTACACTTGTGAGGCATTTGGACGATCCAAAGTCACCTAGGCCTGACTAAGTCATTAAGCGGCTAATGCTATTCAGGGCACGCAAAACACCCCGCGTCCAACGAAGTGTGATCCTCGAAAGGCCCAGTGTGGCTGAAAGTCTCCAGTAGTCAGTCAGAGAGTGCTGGTCAATGCGCTGGGGGGTCAAGTTGGCAACTGGAGAATGTGGGAGAAGCCCGACCTTCCCCCTTTGGAAAGCAACTTCGTTGCAGCTTCCAAGCCGCCTGAAAACCCCACCACCAGGGCACTAGTCACTCCATAGATGCCTCTGAGGGGCAGTGAGGCTTTCCAAAAGAAACCAGGTGCTTGCGATTCCTTCCTGGGAGCTCACGCCAGGAGCATACTGTAGCTAAATGGCCAACTAAATGTGACCTCTAGTCGCGAGGTAATGTGCACATTTTCACATTACCAGAGCTAGTGGTGCACTGTTTCCAGGAAGTCTAACTCAATGGATGGCATTAGCTTTAGTGTGCCTCACAGCTCTCAAGACGCTCACGTGGGCACTTCTTTCCAAGGAAGTACACTGTGTACTCAAAGCCTTCTGAGCACAACCCAGGGATACACAGCTCTGGGAACATCCCTCACTATGCAGTTGGAAGGGCCGGGAACTAAGGTGGTCTCTACGGCTAGCGCTCCACAGCTTTGAAACAGCCTCAGGACCGCGGTTCTTGGCAGGCTTTCGTTCCATGTGCGTCTGCCACGTCGAGGAAAGCTACGCTGCCCTGAAAGAAACCCCCGGGGCTCCAATTCAGTTTGGGGGCTCCTGCCCGACGTCTCTCTAAGTGACGCGGAAGCTGGACTTTAGGTCCAGCCCGAAATCAGGTAGAGAGTTACCCTGAGCATTGCTAGGCATTTGGAACATCCAAAGTCACCTAGGCCTACTGAGGGCATTCAGAGGATTATGCCGTTCACCACCTGCAGCACACACTGCCTCCAAAAGTTTCAGCGCCGAAGGCCGAAGTGTGTTCCAAGGGTCTCCCTTGGACTGTCCGAGAAGATAGGTGTGTGTGCTGGGTGATCCAGTCTGTTATTGAGAAGCCTGGAATAAGGCAGTCTTTTCCCCATTTGAAAGGTAGATAGTGGCGGCCTCCAGGCTGACTGAAAGACAGCGCTGTTACCCGTCTTCTAGTCACCTCGAGGAATGCCTCAGTGAAGAAAGTGAGTTTCTCCTATGAAACCAGGGGGTCGCCAGTGCCTTGCTGGGAGCTCATCCCACGCTTGCCCTAGCTAAAGTGCGAAGTAAACGTGAGCCCTGGCCTCAAGGTAAGCACGAGTGTTTCTTATCCGCAAGGTTTTGTGTGCAGCCATCTCCATGAACCCTGAGTCGATAGAGTGCTTTCAGTCCTCTATGGCTTTCCGTAGGCCTCAGAGAGTCACGTATGAATTCCACTCTGAGGGAGAGCGTGTGCGCTGTGAGTCCCCTTTTTGTTTCCCGAGCCACACAGCACAGAACGGACTGTTGAGGTCAACTCTTTCTATGCAGAGGGGAGGGCAATGAACTGCTTCTCGCTTGGAGAGCTTGATTTCTACAGCTGTAAGGCAGCCCCGGGACAACGTTTTTGCCAGGATTACAGTCAACGTGGCTCTCCCTCTGTGGGGGCCCTCTGAACGGCACTGAAAGAATCCCTGAGCCTAAAGTGCATCCTGGCAACTCTTACCTGTCATCTCTGTGTTGTGACGCCAGGTACACTGTAGGTCCAGCCTGACAGAAAGTACAGAAAAACCGGTACACTTGTGAGGCATTTGGACGATCCAAAGTCACCTACGCCTGACTAAGTCATTAAGCGGCTAATGCTATTCAGGGCACGCAAAACACCCCGCGTCCAAAGAAGTGTGATCCTCGAAAGGCCCAGTGTGGCTGAAAGTCTCCAGTAGTCAGTCAGAGAGTGCTGGTCAATGCGCTGGGGGGTCAAGTTGGCAACTGGAGAATGTGGGAGAAGCCCGACCTTCCCCCTTTGGAAAGCAACTTCGTTGCAGCTTCCAAGCCGCCTGAAAACCCCACCACCAGGGCACTAGTCACTCCACAGATGCCTCTGAGGGGCAGTGAGTCTTTCCAAAAGAAACCAGATGCTTGCGATTCCTTCCTGGGAGCTCACCCCAGGAGCATACTGTAGCTAAATGGCCAACTAAATGTGACCTCTAGTCGCGAGGTAATGTGCACATTTTCTCATTACCAGAGCTAGTGGTGCACTGTTTCCAGGAAGTCTTACTCAATGGATGGCTTTAGCTTTAGTGTGCCTCACAGCTCTCAAGACGCTCACGTGGGCACTTCTTTCCAAGGAAGTACACTGTGTACTCAAAGCCTTCTGAGCACAACCCAGGGATACACAGCTCTGGGAACATCCCTCACTATGCAGTTGGAAGGGCCGGGAACTGAGGTGGTCTCTACGGCTAGCGCTCCACAGCTTTGAAACAACCTCAGGACCACGGTTCTTGGCAGGCTTTCGTTCCATGTGTGTCTGCCACGTTGAGGAAAGCTACACTGCCCTGAAAGAAACCCCCGGGGCTCCAATTCAGTTTGGGGGCTCCTGCCCGACGTCTCTCTAAGTGACGCGGAAGCTGGACTTTAGGTCCAGCCCGAAATCAGGTAGAGAGTTACCCTGAGCATTGCTAGGCATTTGGAACATCCAAAGTCACCTAGGCCTACTGAGGGCATTCAGAGGATTATGCCGTTCACCACATGCAGCACACACTGCCTCCAAAAGTTTCAGCGCTGAAGGCCGAAGTGTGTTCCAAGGGTCTCCCTTGGACTGTCAGAGAAGATAGGTGTGTGTGCTGGGTGATCCAGTCTGTTATTGAGAAGCCTGGAAAAAGGCAGTCTTTTCCCCATTTGAAAGGTAGATAGTGGCGGCCTCCAGGCTGACTGAAAGACAGCGCTGTTACCCGTCTTCTAGTCACCTCGAGGAATGCCTCAGTGAAGAAAGTGAGTTTCTCCTATGAAACCAGGGGGTCGCCAGTGCCTTGCTGGGAGCTCATCCCACGCTTGCCCTAGCTAAAGTGCGAAGTAAACGTGAGCCCTGGCCTCAAGGTAAGCACGAGTGTTTCTTATCCGCAAAGTTTTCTGTGCAGCCACCTCCATGAACCCTGACTCGATAGAGTGCTTTCAGTCCTCTACGGCTTTCCGTAGGCCTCAGAGAGTCGCGTATGAATTCCACTCTGAGGGAGAGCGTGTGCGCTGTGAGTCCCCTTTTTGTTTCCCGAGCCACACAGCACAGAACGGACTGTTGGGGTCAACTCTTTCTATGCAGAGGGGAGGGCAATGAACTGCTTCTCGCTTGGAGAGCTTGATTTCTACAGCTGTAAGGCAGCCCCGGGACAACGTTTTTGCCAGGATTACAGTCAACGTGGCTCTCCCTCTGTGGGGGCCCTCTGAACGGCACTGAAAGAATCCCTGAGCCTAAAGTGCATCCTGGCAACTCTTACCTGTCATCTCTGTGTTGTGACGCCAGGTACACTGTAGGTCCAGCCTGACAGAAAGTACAGAAAAACCGGTACACTTGTGAGGCATTTGGACGATCCAAAGTCACCTAGGCCTGACTAAGTCATTAAGCGGCTAATGCTATTCATGGCACGCAAAACACCCCGCGTCCAACGAAGTGTGATCCTCGAAAGGCCCAGTGTGGCTGAAAGTCTCCAGTAGTCAGTCAGAGAGTGCTGGTCAATGTGCTGTGGGGTCAAGTTGGCAACTGGAGAATGTGGGAGAAGCCCGACCTTCCCCCTTTGGAAAGCAACTTCGTTGCAGCTTCCAAGCCGCCTGAAAACCCCACCACCAGGGCACTAGTCACTCCATAGATGCCTCTGAGGGGCAGTGAGGCTTTCCAAAAGAAACCAGGTGCTTGCGATTCCTTCCTGGGAGCTCACGCCAGGAGCATACTGTAGCTAAATGGCCAACTAAATGTGACCTCTAGTCGCGAGGTAATGTGCACATTTTCACATTACCAGAGCTAGTGGTGCACTGTTTCCAGGAAGTCTAACTCAATGGATGGCATTAGCTTTAGTGTGCCTCACAGCTCTCAAGACGCTCACGTGGGCACTTCTTTCCAAGGAAGTACACTGTGTACTCAAAGCCTTCTGAGCACAACCCAGGGATACACAGCTCTGGGAACATCCCTCACTATGCAGTTGGAAGGGCCGGGAACTAAGGTGGTCTCTACGGCTAGCGCTCCACAGCTTTGAAACAGCCTCAGGACCGCGGTTCTTGGCAGGCTTTCGTTCCATGTGCGTCTGCCACGTTGAGGAAAGCTACGCTGCCCTGAAAGAAACCCCCGGGGCTCCAATTCAGTTTGGGGGCTCCTGCCCGACGTCTCTCTAAGTGACACGGAAGCTGGAATTTAGGTCCAGCCCGAAATCAGGTAGAGAGTTACCCTGAGCATTGCTAGGCATTTGGAACATCCAAAGTCACCTAGGCCTACTGAGGGCATTCAGAGGATTATGCCGTTCACCACCTGCAGCACACACTGCCTCCAAAAGTTTCAGCGCCGAAGGCCGAAGTGTGTTCCAAGGGTCTCCCTTGGACTGTCAGAGAAGATAGGTGTGTGTGCTGGGTGATCCAGTCTGTTATTGAGAAGCCTGGAAAAAGGCAGTCTTTTTCCCATTTGAAAGGTAGATAGTGGCGGCCTCCAGGCTGACTGAAAGACAGCGCTGTTACCCGTCTTCTAGTCACCTCGAGGAATGCCTCAGTGAAGAAAGTGAGTTTCTCCTATGAAACCAGGGGGTCGCCAGTGCCTTGCTGGGAGCTCATCCCACGCTTGCCCTAGCTAAAGTGCGAAGTAAACGTGAGCCCTGGCCTCAAGGTAAGTACGAGTGTTTCTTATCCGCAAGGTTTTGTGTGCAGCCATCTCCATGAACCCTGACTCGATAGAGTGCTTTCAGTCCTCTATGGCTTTCCGTAGGCCTCAGAGAGTCACGTATGAATTCCACTCTGAGGGAGAGCGTGTGCGCTGTGAGTCCCCTTTTTGTTTCCCGAGCCACACAGCACAGAACGGACTGTTGAGGTCAACTCTTTCTATGCAGAGGGGAGGGCAATGAACTGCTTCTCGCTTGGAGAGCTTGATTTCTACAGCTGTAAGGCAGCCCCGGGACAACGTTTTTGCCAGGATTACAGTCAACGTGGCTCTCCCTCTGTGGGGGCCCTCTGAACGGCACTGAAAGAATCCCTGAGCCTAAAGTGCATCCTGGCAACTCTTACCTGTCATCTCTGTGTTGTGACGCCAGGTACACTGTAGGTCCAGCCTGACAGAAAGTACAGAAAAACCGGTACACTTGTGAGGCATTTGGACGATCCAAAGTCACCTAGGCCTGACTAAGTCATTAAGCGGCTAATGCTATTCAGGGCACGCAAAACACCCCGCGTCCAACGAAGTGTGATCCTCGAAAGGCCCAGTGTGGCTGAAAGTCTCCAGTAGTCAGTCAGAGAGTGCTGGTCAATGCGCTGGGGGGCAAGTTGGCAACTGGAGAATGTGGGAGAAGCCCGACCTTCCCCCTTTGGAAAGCAACTTCGTTGCAGCTTCCAAGCCGCCTGAAAACCCCACCACCAGGGCACTAGTCACTCCACAGATGCCTCTGAGGGGCAGTGAGTCTTTCCAAAAGAAACCAGATGCTTGCGATTCCTTCCTGGGAGCTCACCCCAGGAGCATACTGTAGCTAAATGGCCAACTAAATGTGACCTCTAGTCGCGAGGTAATGTGCACATTTTCTCATTACCAGAGCTAGTGGTGCACTGTTTCCAGGAAGTCTTACTCAATGGATGGCTTTAGCTTTAGTGTGCCTCACAGCTCTCAAGACGCTCACGTGGGCACTTCTTTCCAAGGAAGTACACTGTGTACTCAAAGCCTTCTGAGCACAACCCAGGGATACACAGCTCTGGGAACATCCCTCACTATGCAGTTGGAAGGGCCGGGAACTGAGGTGGTCTCTACGGCTAGCGCTCCACAGCTTTGAAACAGCCTCAGGACCGCGGTTCTTGGCAGGCTTTCGTTCCATGTGTGTCTGCCACGTTGAGGAAAGCTACACTGCCCTGAAAGAAACCCCCGGGGCTACAATTCAGTTTGGGGGCTCCTGCCCGACGTCTCTCTAAGTGACGCGGAAGCTGGACTTTAGGTCCAGCCCGAAATCAGGTAGAGAGTTACCCTGAGCATTGCTAGGCATTTGGAACATCCAAAGTCACCTAGGCCTACTGAGGGCATTCAGAGGATTATGCCGTTCACCACATGCAGCACACACTGCCTCCAAAAGTTTCAGCGCCGAAGGCCGAAGTGTGTTCCAAGGATCTCCCTTGGACTGTCAGAGAAGATAGGTGTGTGTGCTGGGTGATCCAGTCTGTTATTGAGAAGCCTGGAAAAAGGCAGTCTTTTCCCCATTTGAAAGGTAGATAGTGGCGGCCTCCAGGCTGACTGAAAGACAGCGCTGTTACCCGTCTCCTAGTCACCTCGAGGAATGCCTCAGTGAAGAAAGTGAGTTTCTCCTATGAAACCAGGGGGTCGCCAGTGCCTTGCTGGGAGCTCATCCCACGCTTGCCCTAGCTAAAGTGCGAAGTAAACGTGAGCCCTGGCCTCAAGGTAAGCACGAGTGTTTCTTATCCGCAAAGTTTTCTGTGCAGCCACCTCCATGAACCCTGACTCGATAGAGTGCTTTCAGTCCTCTACGGCTTTCCGTAGGCCTCAGAGAGTCGCGTATGAATTCCACTCTGAGGGAGAGCGTGTGCGCTGTGAGTCCCCTTTTTGTTTCCCGAGCCACACAGCAGAGAACGGACTGTTGGGGTCAACTCTTTCTATGCAGAGGGGAGGGCAATGAACTGCTTCTCGCTTGGAGAGCTTGATTTCTACAGCTGTAAGGCAGCCCCGGGACAACGTTTTTGCCAGGATTACAGTCAACGTGGCTCTCCCTCTGTGGGGGCCCTCTGAACGGCACTGAAAGAATCCCTGAGCCTAAAGTGCATCCTGGCAACTCTTACCTGTCATCTCTGTGTTGTGACGCCAGGTACACTGTAGGTCCAGCCTGACAGAAAGTACAGAAAAACCGGTACACTTGTGAGGCATTTGGACGATCCAAAGTCACCTAGGCCTGACTAAGTCATTAAGCGGCTAATGTTATTCATGGCACGCAAAACACCCCGCGTCCAACGAAGTGTGATCCTCGAAAGGCCCAGTGTGGCTGAAAGTCTCCAGTAGTCAGTCAGAGAGTGCTGGTCAATGCGCTGTGGGGTCAAGTTGGCAACTGGAGAATGTGGGAGAAGCCCGACCTTCCCCCTTTGGAAAGCAACTTCGTTGCAGCTTCCAAGCCGCCTGAAAACCCCACCACCAGGGCACTAGTCACTCCATAGATGCCTCTGAGGGGCAGTGAGGCTTTCCAAAAGAAACCAGGTGCTTGCGATTCCTTCCTGGGAGCTCACGCCAGGAGCATACTGTAGCTAAATGGCCAACTAAATGTGACCTCTAGTCGCGAGGTAATGTGCACATTTTCACATTACCAGAGCTAGTGGTGCACTGTTTCCAGGAAGTCTAACTCAATGGATGGCATTAGCTTTAGTGTGCCTCACAGCTCTCAAGACGCTCACGTGGGCACTTCTTTCCAAGGAAGTACACTGTGTACTCAAAGCCTTCTGAGCACAACCCAGGGATACACAGCTCTGGGAACATCCCTCACTATGCAGTTGGAAGGGCCGGGAACTAAGGTGGTCTCTACGGCTAGCGCTCCACAGCTTTGAAACAGCCTCAGGACCGCGGTTCTTGGCAGGCTTTCGTTCCATGTGCGTCTGCCACGTTGAGGAAAGCTACGCTGCCCTGAAAGAAACCCCCGGGGCTCCAATTCAGTTTGGGGGCTCCTGCCCGACGTCTCTCTAAGTGACACGGAAGCTGGACTTTAGGTCCAGCCCGAAATCAGGTAGAGAGTTACCCTGAGCATTGCTAGGCATTTGGAACATCCAAAGTCACCTAGGCCTACTGAGGGCATTCAGAGGATTATGCCGTTCACCACCTGCAGCACACACTGCCTCCAAAAGTTTCAGCGCCGAAGGCCGAAGTGTGTTCCAAGGGTCTCCCTTGGACTGTCAGAGAAGATAGGTGTGTGTGCTGGGTGATCCAGTCTGTTATTGAGAAGCCTGGAAAAAGGCAGTCTTTTTCCCATTTGAAAGGTAGATAGTGGCGGCCTCCAGGCTGACTGAAAGACAGCGCTGTTACCCGTCTTCTAGTCACCTCGAGGAATGCCTCAGTGAAGAAAGTGAGTTTCTCCTATGAAACCAGGGGGTCGCCAGTGCCTTGCTGGGAGCTCATCCCACGCTTGCCCTAGCTAAAGTGCGAAGTAAACGTGAGCCCTGGCCTCAAGGTAAGCACGAGTGTTTCTTATCCGCAAGGTTTTGTGTGCAGCCATCTCCATGAACCCTGACTCGATAGAGTGCTTTCAGTCCTCTACGGCTTTCCGTAGGCCTCAGAGAGTCGCGTATGAATTCCACTCTGAGGGAGAGCGTGTGCGCTGTGAGTCCCCTTTTTGTTTCCCGAGCCACACAGCAGAGAACGGACTGTTGGGGTCAACTCTTTCTATGCAGAGGGGAGGGCAATGAACTGCTTCTCGCTTGGAGAGCTTGATTTCTACAGCTGTAAGGCAGCCCCGGGACAACGTTTTTGCCAGGATTACAGTCAACGTGGCTCTCCCTCTGTGGGGGCCCTCTGAACGGCACTGAAAGAATCCCTGATCCTAAAGTGCATCCTGGCAACTCTTACCTGTCATCTCTGTGTTGTGACGCCAGGTACACTGTAGGTCCAGCCTGACAGAAAGTACAGAAAAACCGATACACTTGTGAGGCATTTGGACGATCCAAAGTCACCTAGGCCTGACTAAGTCATTAAGCGGCTAATGCTATTCATGGCACGCAAAACACCCCGCGTCCAACGAAGTGTGATCCTCGAAAGGCCCAGTGTGGCTGAAAGTCTCCAGTAGTCAGTCAGAGAGTGCTGGTCAATGCGCTGTGGGGTCAAGTTGGCAACTGGAGAATGTGGGAGAAGCCCGACCTTCCCCCTTTGGAAAGCAACTTCGTTGCAGCTTCCAAGCCACCTGAAAACCCCACCACCAGGGCACTAGTCACTCCATAGATGCCTCTGAGGGGCAGTGAGGCTTTCCAAAAGAAACCAGGTGCTTGCGATTCCTTCCTGGGAGCTCACCCCAGGAGCATACTGTAGCTAAATGGCCAACTAAATGTGACCTCTAGTCGCGAGGTAATGTGCACATTTTCACATTACCAGAGCTAGTGGTGCACTGTTTCCAGGAAGTCTAACTCAATGGATGGCATTAGCTTTAGTGTGCCTCACAGCTCTCAAGACGCTCACGTGGGCACTTCTTTCCAAGGAAGTACACTGTGTACTCAAAGCCTTCTGAGCACAACCCAGGGATACACAGCTCTGGGAACATCCCTCACTATGCAGTTGGAAGGGCCGGGAACTAAGGTGGTCTCTACGGCTAGCGCTCCACAGCTTTGAAACAGCCTCAGGACCGCGGTTCTTGGCAGGCTTTCGTTCCATGTGCGTCTGCCACGTTGAGGAAAGCTACGCTGCCCTGAAAGAAACCCCCGGGGCTCCAATTCAGTTTGGGGGCTCCTGCCCGACGTCTCTCTAAGTGACACGGAAGCTGGACTTTAGGTCCAGCCCGAAATCAGGTAGAGAGTTACCCTGAGCATTGCTAGGCATTTGGAACATCCAAAGTCACCTAGGCCTACTGAGGGCATTCAGAGGATTATGCCGTTCACCACCTGCAGCACACACTGCCTCCAAAAGTTTCAGCGCCGAAGGCCGAAGTGTGTTCCAAGGGTCTCCCTTGGACTGTCAGAGAAGATAGGTGTGTGTGCTGGGTGATCCAGTCTGTTATTGAGAAGCCTGGAAAAAGGCAGTCTTTTTCCCATTTGAAAGGTAGATAGTGGCGGCCTCCAGGCTGACTGAAAGACAGCGCTGTTACCCGTCTTCTAGTCACCTCGAGGAATGCCTCAGTGAAGAAAGTGAGTTTCTCCTATGAAACCAGGGGGTCGCCAGTGCCTTGCTGGGAGCTCATCCCACGCTTGCCCTAGCTAAAGTGCGAAGTAAACGTGAGCCCTGGCCTCAAGGTAAGTACGAGTGTTTCTTATCCGCAAGGTTTTGTGTGCAGCCATCTCCATGAACCCTGACTCGATAGAGTGCTTTCAGTCCTCTATGGCTTTCCGTAGGCCTCAGAGAGTCACGTATGAATTCCACTCTGAGGGAGAGCGTGTGCGCTGTGAGTCCCCTTTTTGTTTCCCGAGCCACACAGCACAGAACGGACTGTTGAGGTCAACTCTTTCTATGCAGAGGGGAGGGCAATGAACTGCTTCTCGCTTGGAGAGCTTGATTTCTACAGCTGTAAGGCAGCCCCGGGACAACGTTTTTGCCAGGATTACAGTCAACGTGGCTCTCCCTCTGTGGGGGCCCTCTGAACGGCACTGAAAGAATCCCTGAGCCTAAAGTGCATCCTGGCAACTCTTACCTGTCATCTCTGTGTTGTGACGCCAGGTACACTGTAGGTCCAGCCTGACAGAAAGTACAGAAAAACCGGTACACTTGTGAGGCATTTGGACGATCCAAAGTCACCTAGGCCTGACTAAGTCATTAAGCGGCTAATGCTATTCAGGGCACGCAAAACACCCCGCGTCCAACGAAGTGTGATCCTCGAAAGGCCCAGTGTGGCTGAAAGTCTCCAGTAGTCAGTCAGAGAGTGCTGGTCAATGCGCTGGGGGGCAAGTTGGCAACTGGAGAATGTGGGAGAAGCCCGACCTTCCCCCTTTGGAAAGCAACTTCGTTGCAGCTTCCAAGCCGCCTGAAAACCCCACCACCAGGGCACTAGTCACTCCACAGATGCCTCTGAGGGGCAGTGAGTCTTTCCAAAAGAAACCAGATGCTTGCGATTCCTTCCTGGGAGCTCACCCCAGGAGCATACTGTAGCTAAATGGCCAACTAAATGTGACCTCTAGTCGCGAGGTAATGTGCACATTTTCTCATTACCAGAGCTAGTGGTGCACTGTTTCCAGGAAGTCTTACTCAATGGATGGCTTTAGCTTTAGTGTGCCTCACAGCTCTCAAGACGCTCACGTGGGCACTTCTTTCCAAGGAAGTACACTGTGTACTCAAAGCCTTCTGAGCACAACCCAGGGATACACAGCTCTGGGAACATCCCTCACTATGCAGTTGGAAGGGCCGGGAACTGAGGTGGTCTCTACGGCTAGCGCTCCACAGCTTTGAAACAGCCTCAGGACCGCGGTTCTTGGCAGGCTTTCGTTCCATGTGTGTCTGCCACGTTGAGGAAAGCTACACTGCCCTGAAAGAAACCCCCGGGGCTACAATTCAGTTTGGGGGCTCCTGCCCGACGTCTCTCTAAGTGACGCGGAAGCTGGACTTTAGGTCCAGCCCGAAATCAGGTAGAGAGTTACCCTGAGCATTGCTAGGCATTTGGAACATCCAAAGTCACCTAGGCCTACTGAGGGCATTCAGAGGATTATGCCGTTCACCACATGCAGCACACACTGCCTCCAAAAGTTTCAGCGCCGAAGGCCGAAGTGTGTTCCAAGGATCTCCCTTGGACTGTCAGAGAAGATAGGTGTGTGTGCTGGGTGATCCAGTCTGTTATTGAGAAGCCTGGAAAAAGGCAGTCTTTTCCCCATTTGAAAGGTAGATAGTGGCGGCCTCCAGGCTGACTGAAAGACAGCGCTGTTACCCGTCTCCTAGTCACCTCGAGGAATGCCTCAGTGAAGAAAGTGAGTTTCTCCTATGAAACCAGGGGGTCGCCAGTGCCTTGCTGGGAGCTCATCCCACGCTTGCCCTAGCTAAAGTGCGAAGTAAACGTGAGCCCTGGCCTCAAGGTAAGCACGAGTGTTTCTTATCCGCAAAGTTTTCTGTGCAGCCACCTCCATGAACCCTGACTCGATAGAGTGCTTTCAGTCCTCTACGGCTTTCCGTAGGCCTCAGAGAGTCGCGTATGAATTCCACTCTGAGGGAGAGCGTGTGCGCTGTGAGTCCCCTTTTTGTTTCCCGAGCCACACAGCAGAGAACGGACTGTTGGGGTCAACTCTTTCTATGCAGAGGGGAGGGCAATGAACTGCTTCTCGCTTGGAGAGCTTGATTTCTACAGCTGTAAGGCAGCCCCGGGACAACGTTTTTGCCAGGATTACAGTCAACGTGGCTCTCCCTCTGTGGGGGCCCTCTGAACGGCACTGAAAGAATCCCTGAGCCTAAAGTGCATCCTGGCAACTCTTACCTGTCATCTCTGTGTTGTGACGCCAGGTACACTGTAGGTCCAGCCTGACAGAAAGTACAGAAAAACCGGTACACTTGTGAGGCATTTGGACGATCCAAAGTCACCTAGGCCTGACTAAGTCATTAAGCGGCTAATGCTATTCAGGGCACGCAAAACACCCCGCGTCCAACGAAGTGTGATCCTCGAAAGGCCCAGTGTGGCTGAAAGTCTCCAGTAGTCAGTCAGAGAGTGCTGGTCAATGCGCTGGGGGGTCAAGTTGGCAACTGGAGAATGTGGGAGAAGCCCGACCTTACCCCTTTGGAAAGCAACTTCGTTGCAGCTTCCAAGCCGCCTGAAAACCCCACCACCAGGGCACTAGTCACTCCATAGATGCCTCTGAGGGGCTGTGAGGCTTTCCAAAAGAAACCAGATGCTTGCGATTCCTTTTTGGGAGCTCACCACAGGAGCATACTGTAGCTAAATGGCCAACTAAATGTGACCTCTAGTCGCGAGGTAATGTGCACATTTTCACATTACCAGAGCTAGTGGTGCACTGTTTCCAGGAAGTCTTACTTAATGGATGGCTTTAGCTTTAGTGTGCCTCACAGCTCTCAAGACGCTCACGTGGGCACTTCTTTCCAAGGAAGTACACTGTGTACTCAAAGCCTTCTGAGCACAACCCAGGGATACACAGCTCTGGGAACATCCCTCACTATGCAGTTGGAAGGGCCGGGAACTGAGGTGGTCTCTACGGCTAGCGCTCCACAGCTTTGAAACAACCTCAGGACCACGGTTCTTGGCAGGCTTTCGTTCCATGTGTGTCTGCCACGTTGAGGAAAGCTACACTGCCCTGAAAGAAGCCCCCGGGGCTCCAATTCAGTTTGGGGGCTCCTGCCCGACGTCTCTCTAAGTGACGCGGAAGCTGGACTTTAGGTCCAGCCCGAAATCAGGTAGAGAGTTACCCTGAGCATTGCTAGGCATTTGGAACATCCAAAGTCACCTAGGCCTACTGAGGGCATTCAGAGGATTATGCCGTTCACCACATGCAGCACACACTGCCTCCAAAAGTTTCAGCGCCGAAGGCCGAAGTGTGTTCCAAGGGTCTCCCTTGGACTGTCAGAGAAGATAGGTGTGTGTGCTGGGTGATCCAGTCTGTTATTGAGAAGCCTGGAAAAAGGCAGTCTTTTCCCCATTTGAAAGGTAGATAGTGGCGGCCTCCAGGCTGACTGAAAGACAGCGCTGTTACCCGTCTTCTAGTCACCTCGAGGAATGCCTCAGTGAAGAAAGTGAGTTTCTCCTATGAAACCAGGGGGTCGCCAGTGCCTTGCTGGGAGCTCATCCCACGCTTGCCCTAGCTAAAGTGCGAAGTAAACGTGAGCCCTGGCCTCAAGGTAAGCACGAGTGTTTCTTATCCGCAAAGTTTTCTGTGCAGCCACCTCCATGAACCCTGACTCGATAGAGTGCTTTCAGTCCTCTACGGCTTTCCGTAGGCCTCAGAGAGTCGCGTATGAATTCCACTCTGAGGGAGAGCGTGTGCGCTGTGAGTCCCCTTTTTGTTTCCCGAGCCACACAGCACAGAACGGACTGTTGGGGTCAACTCTTTCTATGCAGAGGGGAGGGCAATGAACTGCTTCTCGCTTGGAGAGCTTGATTTCTACAGCTGTAAGGCAGCCCCGGGACAACGTTTTTGCCAGGATTACAGTCAACGTGGCTCTCCCTCTGTGGGGGCCCTCTGAACGGCACTGAAAGAATCCCTGAGCCTAAAGTGCATCCTGGCAACTCTTACCTGTCATCTCTGTGTTGTGACGCCAGGTACACTGTAGGTCCAGCCTGACAGAAAGTACAGAAAAACCGGTACACTTGTGAGGCATTTGGACGATCCAAAGTCACCTAGGCCTGACTAAGTCATTAAGCGGCTAATGCTATTCATGGCACGCAAAACACCCCGCGTCCAACGAAGTGTGATCCTCGAAAGGCCCAGTGTGGCTGAAAGTCTCCAGTAGTCAGTCAGAGAGTGCTGGTCAATGTGCTGTGGGGTCAAGTTGGCAACTGGAGAATGTGGGAGAAGCCCGACCTTCCCCCTTTGGAAAGCAACTTCGTTGCAGCTTCCAAGCCGCCTGAAAACCCCACCACCAGGGCACTAGTCACTCCATAGATGCCTCTGAGGGGCAGTGAGGCTTTCCAAAAGAAACCAGGTGCTTGCGATTCCTTCCTGGGAGCTCACGCCAGGAGCATACTGTAGCTAAATGGCCAACTAAATGTGACCTCTAGTCGCGAGGTAATGTGCACATTTTCACATTACCAGAGCTAGTGGTGCACTGTTTCCAGGAAGTCTAACTCAATGGATGGCATTAGCTTTAGTGTGCCTCACAGCTCTCAAGACGCTCACGTGGGCACTTCTTTCCAAGGAAGTACACTGTGTACTCAAAGCCTTCTGAGCACAACCCAGGGATACACAGCTCTGGGAACATCCCTCACTATGCAGTTGGAAGGGCCGGGAACTAAGGTGGTCTCTACGGCTAGCGCTCCACAGCTTTGAAACAGCCTCAGGACCGCGGTTCTTGGCAGGCTTTCGTTCCATGTGCGTCTGCCACGTTGAGGAAAGCTACGCTGCCCTGAAAGAAACCCCCGGGGCTCCAATTCAGTTTGGGGGCTCCTGCCCGACGTCTCTCTAAGTGACACGGAAGCTGGACTTTAGGTCCAGCCCGAAATCAGGTAGAGAGTTACCCTGAGCATTGCTAGGCATTTGGAACATCCAAAGTCACCTAGGCCTACTGAGGGCATTCAGAGGATTATGCCGTTCACCACCTGCAGCACACACTGCCTCCAAAAGTTTCAGCGCCGAAGGCCGAAGTGTGTTCCAAGGGTCTCCCTTGGACTGTCAGAGAAGATAGGTGTGTGTGCTGGGTGATCCAGTCTGTTATTGAGAAGCCTGGAAAAAGGCAGTCTTTTTCCCATTTGAAAGGTAGATAGTGGCGGCCTCCAGGCTGACTGAAAGACAGCGCTGTTACCCGTCTTCTAGTCACCTCGAGGAATGCCTCAGTGAAGAAAGTGAGTTTCTCCTATGAAACCAGGGGGTCGCCAGTGCCTTGCTGGGAGCTCATCCCACGCTTGCCCTAGCTAAAGTGCGAAGTAAACGTGAGCCCTGGCCTCAAGGTAAGTACGAGTGTTTCTTATCCGCAAGGTTTTGTGTGCAGCCATCTCCATGAACCCTGACTCGATAGAGTGCTTTCAGTCCTCTATGGCTTTCCGTAGGCCTCAGAGAGTCACGTATGAATTCCACTCTGAGGGAGAGCGTGTGCGCTGTGAGTCCCCTTTTTGTTTCCCGAGCCACACAGCACAGAACGGACTGTTGAGGTCAACTCTTTCTATGCAGAGGGGAGGGCAATGAACTGCTTCTCGCTTGGAGAGCTTGATTTCTACAGCTGTAAGGCAGCCCCGGGACAACGTTTTTGCCAGGATTACAGTCAACGTGGCTCTCCCTCTGTGGGGGCCCTCTGAACGGCACTGAAAGAATCCCTGAGCCTAAAGTGCATCCTGGCAACTCTTACCTGTCATCTCTGTGTTGTGACGCCAGGTACACTGTAGGTCCAGCCTGACAGAAAGTACAGAAAAACCGGTACACTTGTGAGGCATTTGGACGATCCAAAGTCACCTAGGCCTGACTAAGTCATTAAGCGGCTAATGCTATTCAGGGCACGCAAAACACCCCGCGTCCAACGAAGTGTGATCCTCGAAAGGCCCAGTGTGGCTGAAAGTCTCCAGTAGTCAGTCAGAGAGTGCTGGTCAATGCGCTGGGGGGCAAGTTGGCAACTGGAGAATGTGGGAGAAGCCCGACCTTCCCCCTTTGGAAAGCAACTTCGTTGCAGCTTCCAAGCCGCCTGAAAACCCCACCACCAGGGCACTAGTCACTCCACAGATGCCTCTGAGGGGCAGTGAGTCTTTCCAAAAGAAACCAGATGCTTGCGATTCCTTCCTGGGAGCTCACCCCAGGAGCATACTGTAGCTAAATGGCCAACTAAATGTGACCTCTAGTCGCGAGGTAATGTGCACATTTTCTCATTACCAGAGCTAGTGGTGCACTGTTTCCAGGAAGTCTTACTCAATGGATGGCTTTAGCTTTAGTGTGCCTCACAGCTCTCAAGACGCTCACGTGGGCACTTCTTTCCAAGGAAGTACACTGTGTACTCAAAGCCTTCTGAGCACAACCCAGGGATACACAGCTCTGGGAACATCCCTCACTATGCAGTTGGAAGGGCCGGGAACTGAGGTGGTCTCTACGGCTAGCGCTCCACAGCTTTGAAACAGCCTCAGGACCGCGGTTCTTGGCAGGCTTTCGTTCCATGTGTGTCTGCCACGTTGAGGAAAGCTACACTGCCCTGAAAGAAACCCCCGGGGCTACAATTCAGTTTGGGGGCTCCTGCCCGACGTCTCTCTAAGTGACGCGGAAGCTGGACTTTAGGTCCAGCCCGAAATCAGGTAGAGAGTTACCCTGAGCATTGCTAGGCATTTGGAACATCCAAAGTCACCTAGGCCTACTGAGGGCATTCAGAGGATTATGCCGTTCACCACATGCAGCACACACTGCCTCCAAAAGTTTCAGCGCCGAAGGCCGAAGTGTGTTCCAAGGATCTCCCTTGGACTGTCAGAGAAGATAGGTGTGTGTGCTGGGTGATCCAGTCTGTTATTGAGAAGCCTGGAAAAAGGCAGTCTTTTCCCCATTTGAAAGGTAGATAGTGGCGGCCTCCAGGCTGACTGAAAGACAGCGCTGTTACCCGTCTCCTAGTCACCTCGAGGAATGCCTCAGTGAAGAAAGTGAGTTTCTCCTATGAAACCAGGGGGTCGCCAGTGCCTTGCTGGGAGCTCATCCCACGCTTGCCCTAGCTAAAGTGCGAAGTAAACGTGAGCCCTGGCCTCAAGGTAAGCACGAGTGTTTCTTATCCGCAAAGTTTTCTGTGCAGCCACCTCCATGAACCCTGACTCGATAGAGTGCTTTCAGTCCTCTACGGCTTTCCGTAGGCCTCAGAGAGTCGCGTATGAATTCCACTCTGAGGGAGAGCGTGTGCGCTGTGAGTCCCCTTTTTGTTTCCCGAGCCACACAGCAGAGAACGGACTGTTGGGGTCAACTCTTTCTATGCAGAGGGGAGGGCAATGAACTGCTTCTCGCTTGGAGAGCTTGATTTCTACAGCTGTAAGGCAGCCCCGGGACAACGTTTTTGCCAGGATTACAGTCAACGTGGCTCTCCCTCTGTGGGGGCCCTCTGAACGGCACTGAAAGAATCCCTGAGCCTAAAGTGCATCCTGGCAACTCTTACCTGTCATCTCTGTGTTGTGACGCCAGGTACACTGTAGGTCCAGCCTGACAGAAAGTACAGAAAAACCGGTACACTTGTGAGGCATTTGGACGATCCAAAGTCACCTAGGCCTGACTAAGTCATTAAGCGGCTAATGTTATTCATGGCACGCAAAACACCCCGCGTCCAACGAAGTGTGATCCTCGAAAGGCCCAGTGTGGCTGAAAGTCTCCAGTAGTCAGTCAGAGAGTGCTGGTCAATGCGCTGTGGGGTCAAGTTGGCAACTGGAGAATGTGGGAGAAGCCCGACCTTCCCCCTTTGGAAAGCAACTTCGTTGCAGCTTCCAAGCCGCCTGAAAACCCCACCACCAGGGCACTAGTCACTCCATAGATGCCTCTGAGGGGCAGTGAGGCTTTCCAAAAGAAACCAGGTGCTTGCGATTCCTTCCTGGGAGCTCACGCCAGGAGCATACTGTAGCTAAATGGCCAACTAAATGTGACCTCTAGTCGCGAGGTAATGTGCACATTTTCACATTACCAGAGCTAGTGGTGCACTGTTTCCAGGAAGTCTAACTCAATGGATGGCATTAGCTTTAGTGTGCCTCACAGCTCTCAAGACGCTCACGTGGGCACTTCTTTCCAAGGAAGTACACTGTGTACTCAAAGCCTTCTGAGCACAACCCAGGGATACACAGCTCTGGGAACATCCCTCACTATGCAGTTGGAAGGGCCGGGAACTAAGGTGGTCTCTACGGCTAGCGCTCCACAGCTTTGAAACAGCCTCAGGACCGCGGTTCTTGGCAGGCTTTCGTTCCATGTGCGTCTGCCACGTTGAGGAAAGCTACGCTGCCCTGAAAGAAACCCCCGGGGCTCCAATTCAGTTTGGGGGCTCCTGCCCGACGTCTCTCTAAGTGACACGGAAGCTGGACTTTAGGTCCAGCCCGAAATCAGGTAGAGAGTTACCCTGAGCATTGCTAGGCATTTGGAACATCCAAAGTCACCTAGGCCTACTGAGGGCATTCAGAGGATTATGCCGTTCACCACCTGCAGCACACACTGCCTCCAAAAGTTTCAGCGCCGAAGGCCGAAGTGTGTTCCAAGGGTCTCCCTTGGACTGTCAGAGAAGATAGGTGTGTGTGCTGGGTGATCCAGTCTGTTATTGAGAAGCCTGGAAAAAGGCAGTCTTTTCCCCATTTGAAAAGTAGATAGTGGCGGCCTCCAGGCTGACTGAAAGACAGCGCTGTTACCCGTCTTCTAGTCACCTCGAGGAATGCCTCAGTGAAGAAAGTGAGTTTCTCCTATGAAACCAGGGGGTCGCCAGTGCCTTGCTGGGAGCTCATCCCACGCTTGCCCTAGCTAAAGTGCGAAGTAAACGTGAGCCCTGGCCTCAAGGTAAGCACGAGTGTTTCTTATCCGCAAGGTTTTGTGTGCAGCCATCTCCATGAACCCTGACTCGATAGAGTGCTTTCAGTCCTCTACGGCTTTCCGTAGGCCTCAGAGAGTCGCGTATGAATTCCACTCTGAGGGAGAGCGTGTGCGCTGTGAGTCCCCTTTTTGTTTCCCGAGCCACACAGCAGAGAACGGACTGTTGGGGTCAACTCTTTCTATGCAGAGGGGAGGGCAATGAACTGCTTCTCGCTTGGAGAGCTTGATTTCTACAGCTGTAAGGCAGCCCCGGGACAACGTTTTTGCCAGGATTACAGTCAACGTGGCTCTCCCTCTGTGGGGGCCCTCTGAACGGCACTGAAAGAATCCCTGATCCTAAAGTGCATCCTGGCAACTCTTACCTGTCATCTCTGTGTTGTGACGCCAGGTACACTGTAGGTCCAGCCTGACAGAAAGTACAGAAAAACCGATACACTTGTGAGGCATTTGGACGATCCAAAGTCACCTAGGCCTGACTAAGTCATTAAGCGGCTAATGCTATTCATGGCACGCAAAACACCCCGCGTCCAACGAAGTGTGATCCTCGAAAGGCCCAGTGTGGCTGAAAGTCTCCAGTAGTCAGTCAGAGAGTGCTGGTCAATGCGCTGTGGGGTCAAGTTGGCAACTGGAGAATGTGGGAGAAGCCCGACCTTCCCCCTTTGGAAAGCAACTTCGTTGCAGCTTCCAAGCCACCTGAAAACCCCACCACCAGGGCACTAGTCACTCCATAGATGCCTCTGAGGGGCAGTGAGGCTTTCCAAAAGAAACCAGGTGCTTGCGATTCCTTCCTGGGAGCTCACCCCAGGAGCATACTGTAGCTAAATGGCCAACTAAATGTGACCTCTAGTCGCGAGGTAATGTGCACATTTTCACATTACCAGAGCTAGTGGTGCACTGTTTCCAGGAAGTCTAACTCAATGGATGGCATTAGCTTTAGTGTGCCTCACAGCTCTCAAGACGCTCACGTGGGCACTTCTTTCCAAGGAAGTACACTGTGTACTCAAAGCCTTCTGAGCACAACCCAGGGATACACAGCTCTGGGAACATCCCTCACTATGCAGTTGGAAGGGCCGGGAACTAAGGTGGTCTCTACGGCTAGCGCTCCACAGCTTTGAAACAGCCTCAGGACCGCGGTTCTTGGCAGGCTTTCGTTCCATGTGCGTCTGCCACGTTGAGGAAAGCTACGCTGCCCTGAAAGAAACCCCCGGGGCTCCAATTCAGTTTGGGGGCTCCTGCCCGACGTCTCTCTAAGTGACACGGAAGCTGGACTTTAGGTCCAGCCCGAAATCAGGTAGAGAGTTACCCTGAGCATTGCTAGGCATTTGGAACATCCAAAGTCACCTAGGCCTACTGAGGGCATTCAGAGGATTATGCCGTTCACCACCTGCAGCACACACTGCCTCCAAAAGTTTCAGCGCCGAAGGCCGAAGTGTGTTCCAAGGGTCTCCCTTGGACTGTCAGAGAAGATAGGTGTGTGTGCTGGGTGATCCAGTCTGTTATTGAGAAGCCTGGAAAAAGGCAGTCTTTTTCCCATTTGAAAGGTAGATAGTGGCGGCCTCCAGGCTGACTGAAAGACAGCGCTGTTACCCGTCTTCTAGTCACCTCGAGGAATGCCTCAGTGAAGAAAGTGAGTTTCTCCTATGAAACCAGGGGGTCGCCAGTGCCTTGCTGGGAGCTCATCCCACGCTTGCCCTAGCTAAAGTGCGAAGTAAACGTGAGCCCTGGCCTCAAGGTAAGTACGAGTGTTTCTTATCCGCAAGGTTTTGTGTGCAGCCATCTCCATGAACCCTGACTCGATAGAGTGCTTTCAGTCCTCTATGGCTTTCCGTAGGCCTCAGAGAGTCACGTATGAATTCCACTCTGAGGGAGAGCGTGTGCGCTGTGAGTCCCCTTTTTGTTTCCCGAGCCACACAGCACAGAACGGACTGTTGAGGTCAACTCTTTCTATGCAGAGGGGAGGGCAATGAACTGCTTCTCGCTTGGAGAGCTTGATTTCTACAGCTGTAAGGCAGCCCCGGGACAACGTTTTTGCCAGGATTACAGTCAACGTGGCTCTCCCTCTGTGGGGGCCCTCTGAACGGCACTGAAAGAATCCCTGAGCCTAAAGTGCATCCTGGCAACTCTTACCTGTCATCTCTGTGTTGTGACGCCAGGTACACTGTAGGTCCAGCCTGACAGAAAGTACAGAAAAACCGGTACACTTGTGAGGCATTTGGACGATCCAAAGTCACCTAGGCCTGACTAAGTCATTAAGCGGCTAATGCTATTCAGGGCACGCAAAACACCCCGCGTCCAACGAAGTGTGATCCTCGAAAGGCCCAGTGTGGCTGAAAGTCTCCAGTAGTCAGTCAGAGAGTGCTGGTCAATGCGCTGGGGGGCAAGTTGGCAACTGGAGAATGTGGGAGAAGCCCGACCTTCCCCCTTTGGAAAGCAACTTCGTTGCAGCTTCCAAGCCGCCTGAAAACCCCACCACCAGGGCACTAGTCACTCCACAGATGCCTCTGAGGGGCAGTGAGTCTTTCCAAAAGAAACCAGATGCTTGCGATTCCTTCCTGGGAGCTCACCCCAGGAGCATACTGTAGCTAAATGGCCAACTAAATGTGACCTCTAGTCGCGAGGTAATGTGCACATTTTCTCATTACCAGAGCTAGTGGTGCACTGTTTCCAGGAAGTCTTACTCAATGGATGGCTTTAGCTTTAGTGTGCCTCACAGCTCTCAAGACGCTCACGTGGGCACTTCTTTCCAAGGAAGTACACTGTGTACTCAAAGCCTTCTGAGCACAACCCAGGGATACACAGCTCTGGGAACATCCCTCACTATGCAGTTGGAAGGGCCGGGAACTGAGGTGGTCTCTACGGCTAGCGCTCCACAGCTTTGAAACAGCCTCAGGACCGCGGTTCTTGGCAGGCTTTCGTTCCATGTGTGTCTGCCACGTTGAGGAAAGCTACACTGCCCTGAAAGAAACCCCCGGGGCTACAATTCAGTTTGGGGGCTCCTGCCCGACGTCTCTCTAAGTGACGCGGAAGCTGGACTTTAGGTCCAGCCCGAAATCAGGTAGAGAGTTACCCTGAGCATTGCTAGGCATTTGGAACATCCAAAGTCACCTAGGCCTACTGAGGGCATTCAGAGGATTATGCCGTTCACCACATGCAGCACACACTGCCTCCAAAAGTTTCAGCGCCGAAGGCCGAAGTGTGTTCCAAGGATCTCCCTTGGACTGTCAGAGAAGATAGGTGTGTGTGCTGGGTGATCCAGTCTGTTATTGAGAAGCCTGGAAAAAGGCAGTCTTTTCCCCATTTGAAAGGTAGATAGTGGCGGCCTCCAGGCTGACTGAAAGACAGCGCTGTTACCCGTCTCCTAGTCACCTCGAGGAATGCCTCAGTGAAGAAAGTGAGTTTCTCCTATGAAACCAGGGGGTCGCCAGTGCCTTGCTGGGAGCTCATCCCACGCTTGCCCTAGCTAAAGTGCGAAGTAAACGTGAGCCCTGGCCTCAAGGTAAGCACGAGTGTTTCTTATCCGCAAAGTTTTCTGTGCAGCCACCTCCATGAACCCTGACTCGATAGAGTGCTTTCAGTCCTCTACGGCTTTCCGTAGGCCTCAGAGAGTCGCGTATGAATTCCACTCTGAGGGAGAGCGTGTGCGCTGTGAGTCCCCTTTTTGTTTCCCGAGCCACACAGCAGAGAACGGACTGTTGGGGTCAACTCTTTCTATGCAGAGGGGAGGGCAATGAACTGCTTCTCGCTTGGAGAGCTTGATTTCTACAGCTGTAAGGCAGCCCCGGGACAACGTTTTTGCCAGGATTACAGTCAACGTGGCTCTCCCTCTGTGGGGGCCCTCTGAACGGCACTGAAAGAATCCCTGAGCCTAAAGTGCATCCTGGCAACTCTTACCTGTCATCTCTGTGTTGTGACGCCAGGTACACTGTAGGTCCAGCCTGACAGAAAGTACAGAAAAACCGGTACACTTGTGAGGCATTTGGACGATCCAAAGTCACCTAGGCCTGACTAAGTCATTAAGCGGCTAATGCTATTCATGGCACGCAAAACACCCCGCGTCCAACGAAGTGTGATCCTCGAAAGGCCCAGTGTGGCTGAAAGTCTCCAGTAGTCAGTCAGAGAGTGCTGGTCAATGTGCTGTGGGGTCAAGTTGGCAACTGGAGAATGTGGGAGAAGCCCGACCTTCCCCCTTTGGAAAGCAACTTCGTTGCAGCTTCCAAGCCGCCTGAAAACCCCACCACCAGGGCACTAGTCACTCCATAGATGCCTCTGAGGGGCAGTGAGGCTTTCCAAAAGAAACCAGGTGCTTGCGATTCCTTCCTGGGAGCTCACGCCAGGAGCATACTGTAGCTAAATGGCCAACTAAATGTGACCTCTAGTCGCGAGGTAATGTGCACATTTTCACATTACCAGAGCTAGTGGTGCACTGTTTCCAGGAAGTCTAACTCAATGGATGGCATTAGCTTTAGTGTGCCTCACAGCTCTCAAGACGCTCACGTGGGCACTTCTTTCCAAGGAAGTACACTGTGTACTCAAAGCCTTCTGAGCACAACCCAGGGATACACAGCTCTGGGAACATCCCTCACTATGCAGTTGGAAGGGCCGGGAACTAAGGTGGTCTCTACGGCTAGCGCTCCACAGCTTTGAAACAGCCTCAGGACCGCGGTTCTTGGCAGGCTTTCGTTCCATGTGCGTCTGCCACGTTGAGGAAAGCTACGCTGCCCTGAAAGAAACCCCCGGGGCTCCAATTCAGTTTGGGGGCTCCTGCCCGACGTCTCTCTAAGTGACACGGAAGCTGGACTTTAGGTCCAGCCCGAAATCAGGTAGAGAGTTACCCTGAGCATTGCTAGGCATTTGGAACATCCAAAGTCACCTAGGCCTACTGAGGGCATTCAGAGGATTATGCCGTTCACCACCTGCAGCACACACTGCCTCCAAAAGTTTCAGCGCCGAAGGCCGAAGTGTGTTCCAAGGGTCTCCCTTGGACTGTCAGAGAAGATAGGTGTGTGTGCTGGGTGATCCAGTCTGTTATTGAGAAGCCTGGAAAAAGGCAGTCTTTTTCCCATTTGAAAGGTAGATAGTGGCGGCCTCCAGGCTGACTGAAAGACAGCGCTGTTACCCGTCTTCTAGTCACCTCGAGGAATGCCTCAGTGAAGAAAGTGAGTTTCTCCTATGAAACCAGGGGGTCGCCAGTGCCTTGCTGGGAGCTCATCCCACGCTTGCCCTAGCTAAAGTGCGAAGTAAACGTGAGCCCTGGCCTCAAGGTAAGTACGAGTGTTTCTTATCCGCAAGGTTTTGTGTGCAGCCATCTCCATGAACCCTGACTCGATAGAGTGCTTTCAGTCCTCTATGGCTTTCCGTAGGCCTCAGAGAGTCACGTATGAATTCCACTCTGAGGGAGAGCGTGTGCGCTGTGAGTCCCCTTTTTGTTTCCCGAGCCACACAGCACAGAACGGACTGTTGAGGTCAACTCTTTCTATGCAGAGGGGAGGGCAATGAACTGCTTCTCGCTTGGAGAGCTTGATTTCTACAGCTGTAAGGCAGCCCCGGGACAACGTTTTTGCCAGGATTACAGTCAACGTGGCTCTCCCTCTGTGGGGGCCCTCTGAACGGCACTGAAAGAATCCCTGAGCCTAAAGTGCATCCTGGCAACTCTTACCTGTCATCTCTGTGTTGTGACGCCAGGTACACTGTAGGTCCAGCCTGACAGAAAGTACAGAAAAACCGGTACACTTGTGAGGCATTTGGACGATCCAAAGTCACCTAGGCCTGACTAAGTCATTAAGCGGCTAATGCTATTCAGGGCACGCAAAACACCCCGCGTCCAACGAAGTGTGATCCTCGAAAGGCCCAGTGTGGCTGAAAGTCTCCAGTAGTCAGTCAGAGAGTGCTGGTCAATGCGCTGGGGGGCAAGTTGGCAACTGGAGAATGTGGGAGAAGCCCGACCTTCCCCCTTTGGAAAGCAACTTCGTTGCAGCTTCCAAGCCGCCTGAAAACCCCACCACCAGGGCACTAGTCACTCCACAGATGCCTCTGAGGGGCAGTGAGTCTTTCCAAAAGAAACCAGATGCTTGCGATTCCTTCCTGGGAGCTCACCCCAGGAGCATACTGTAGCTAAATGGCCAACTAAATGTGACCTCTAGTCGCGAGGTAATGTGCACATTTTCTCATTACCAGAGCTAGTGGTGCACTGTTTCCAGGAAGTCTTACTCAATGGATGGCTTTAGCTTTAGTGTGCCTCACAGCTCTCAAGACGCTCACGTGGGCACTTCTTTCCAAGGAAGTACACTGTGTACTCAAAGCCTTCTGAGCACAACCCAGGGATACACAGCTCTGGGAACATCCCTCACTATGCAGTTGGAAGGGCCGGGAACTGAGGTGGTCTCTACGGCTAGCGCTCCACAGCTTTGAAACAGCCTCAGGACCGCGGTTCTTGGCAGGCTTTCGTTCCATGTGTGTCTGCCACGTTGAGGAAAGCTACACTGCCCTGAAAGAAACCCCCGGGGCTACAATTCAGTTTGGGGGCTCCTGCCCGACGTCTCTCTAAGTGACGCGGAAGCTGGACTTTAGGTCCAGCCCGAAATCAGGTAGAGAGTTACCCTGAGCATTGCTAGGCATTTGGAACATCCAAAGTCACCTAGGCCTACTGAGGGCATTCAGAGGATTATGCCGTTCACCACATGCAGCACACACTGCCTCCAAAAGTTTCAGCGCCGAAGGCCGAAGTGTGTTCCAAGGATCTCCCTTGGACTGTCAGAGAAGATAGGTGTGTGTGCTGGGTGATCCAGTCTGTTATTGAGAAGCCTGGAAAAAGGCAGTCTTTTCCCCATTTGAAAGGTAGATAGTGGCGGCCTCCAGGCTGACTGAAAGACAGCGCTGTTACCCGTCTCCTAGTCACCTCGAGGAATGCCTCAGTGAAGAAAGTGAGTTTCTCCTATGAAACCAGGGGGTCGCCAGTGCCTTGCTGGGAGCTCATCCCACGCTTGCCCTAGCTAAAGTGCGAAGTAAACGTGAGCCCTGGCCTCAAGGTAAGCACGAGTGTTTCTTATCCGCAAAGTTTTCTGTGCAGCCACCTCCATGAACCCTGACTCGATAGAGTGCTTTCAGTCCTCTACGGCTTTCCGTAGGCCTCAGAGAGTCGCGTATGAATTCCACTCTGAGGGAGAGCGTGTGCGCTGTGAGTCCCCTTTTTGTTTCCCGAGCCACACAGCAGAGAACGGACTGTTGGGGTCAACTCTTTCTATGCAGAGGGGAGGGCAATGAACTGCTTCTCGCTTGGAGAGCTTGATTTCTACAGCTGTAAGGCAGCCCCGGGACAACGTTTTTGCCAGGATTACAGTCAACGTGGCTCTCCCTCTGTGGGGGCCCTCTGAACGGCACTGAAAGAATCCCTGAGCCTAAAGTGCATCCTGGCAACTCTTACCTGTCATCTCTGTGTTGTGACGCCAGGTACACTGTAGGTCCAGCCTGACAGAAAGTACAGAAAAACCGGTACACTTGTGAGGCATTTGGACGATCCAAAGTCACCTAGGCCTGACTAAGTCATTAAGCGGCTAATGCTATTCATGGCACGCAAAACACCCCGCGTCCAACGAAGTGTGATCCTCGAAAGGCCCAGTGTGGCTGAAAGTCTCCAGTAGTCAGTCAGAGAGTGCTGGTCAATGTGCTGTGGGGTCAAGTTGGCAACTGGAGAATGTGGGAGAAGCCCGACCTTCCCCCTTTGGAAAGCAACTTCGTTGCAGCTTCCAAGCCGCCTGAAAACCCCACCACCAGGGCACTAGTCACTCCATAGATGCCTCTGAGGGGCAGTGAGGCTTTCCAAAAGAAACCAGGTGCTTGCGATTCCTTCCTGGGAGCTCACGCCAGGAGCATACTGTAGCTAAATGGCCAACTAAATGTGACCTCTAGTCGCGAGGTAATGTGCACATTTTCACATTACCAGAGCTAGTGGTGCACTGTTTCCAGGAAGTCTAACTCAATGGATGGCATTAGCTTTAGTGTGCCTCACAGCTCTCAAGACGCTCACGTGGGCACTTCTTTCCAAGGAAGTACACTGTGTACTCAAAGCCTTCTGAGCACAACCCAGGGATACACAGCTCTGGGAACATCCCTCACTATGCAGTTGGAAGGGCCGGGAACTAAGGTGGTCTCTACGGCTAGCGCTCCACAGCTTTGAAACAGCCTCAGGACCGCGGTTCTTGGCAGGCTTTCGTTCCATGTGCGTCTGCCACGTTGAGGAAAGCTACGCTGCCCTGAAAGAAACCCCCGGGGCTCCAATTCAGTTTGGGGGCTCCTGCCCGACGTCTCTCTAAGTGACACGGAAGCTGGACTTTAGGTCCAGCCCGAAATCAGGTAGAGAGTTACCCTGAGCATTGCTAGGCATTTGGAACATCCAAAGTCACCTAGGCCTACTGAGGGCATTCAGAGGATTATGCCGTTCACCACCTGCAGCACACACTGCCTCCAAAAGTTTCAGCGCCGAAGGCCGAAGTGTGTTCCAAGGGTCTCCCTTGGACTGTCAGAGAAGATAGGTGTGTGTGCTGGGTGATCCAGTCTGTTATTGAGAAGCCTGGAAAAAGGCAGTCTTTTTCCCATTTGAAAGGTAGATAGTGGCGGCCTCCAGGCTGACTGAAAGACAGCGCTGTTACCCGTCTTCTAGTCACCTCGAGGAATGCCTCAGTGAAGAAAGTGAGTTTCTCCTATGAAACCAGGGGGTCGCCAGTGCCTTGCTGGGAGCTCATCCCACGCTTGCCCTAGCTAAAGTGCGAAGTAAACGTGAGCCCTGGCCTCAAGGTAAGTACGAGTGTTTCTTATCCGCAAGGTTTTGTGTGCAGCCATCTCCATGAACCCTGACTCGATAGAGTGCTTTCAGTCCTCTATGGCTTTCCGTAGGCCTCAGAGAGTCACGTATGAATTCCACTCTGAGGGAGAGCGTGTGCGCTGTGAGTCCCCTTTTTGTTTCCCGAGCCACACAGCACAGAACGGACTGTTGAGGTCAACTCTTTCTAAGCAGAGGGGAGGGCAATGAACTGCTTCTCGCTTGGAGAGCTTGATTTCTACAGCTGTAAGGCAGCCCCGGGACAACGTTTTTGCCAGGATTACAGTCAACGTGGCTCTCCCTCTGTGGGGGCCCTCTGAACGGCACTGAAAGAATCCCTGAGCCTAAAGTGCATCCTGGCAACTCTTACCTGTCATCTCTGTGTTGTGACGCCAGGTACACTGTAGGTCCAGCCTGACAGAAAGTACAGAAAAACCGGTACACTTGTGAGGCATTTGGACGATCCAAAGTCACCTAGGCCTGACTAAGTCATTAAGCGGCTAATGCTATTCAGGGCACGCAAAACACCCCGCGTCCAACGAAGTGTGATCCTCGAAAGGCCCAGTGTGGCTGAAAGTCTCCAGTAGTCAGTCAGAGAGTGCTGGTCAATGCGCTGGGGGGCAAGTTGGCAACTGGAGAATGTGGGAGAAGCCCGACCTTCCCCCTTTGGAAAGCAACTTCGTTGCAGCTTCCAAGCCGCCTGAAAACCCCACCACCAGGGCACTAGTCACTCCACAGATGCCTCTGAGGGGCAGTGAGTCTTTCCAAAAGAAACCAGATGCTTGCGATTCCTTCCTGGGAGCTCACCCCAGGAGCATACTGTAGCTAAATGGCCAACTAAATGTGACCTCTAGTCGCGAGGTAATGTGCACATTTTCTCATTACCAGAGCTAGTGGTGCACTGTTTCCAGGAAGTCTTACTCAATGGATGGCTTTAGCTTTAGTGTGCCTCACAGCTCTCAAGACGCTCACGTGGGCACTTCTTTCCAAGGAAGTACACTGTGTACTCAAAGCCTTCTGAGCACAACCCAGGGATACACAGCTCTGGGAACATCCCTCACTATGCAGTTGGAAGGGCCGGGAACTGAGGTGGTCTCTACGGCTAGCGCTCCACAGCTTTGAAACAGCCTCAGGACCGCGGTTCTTGGCAGGCTTTCGTTCCATGTGTGTCTGCCACGTTGAGGAAAGCTACACTGCCCTGAAAGAAACCCCCGGGGCTACAATTCAGTTTGGGGGCTCCTGCCCGACGTCTCTCTAAGTGACGCGGAAGCTGGACTTTAGGTCCAGCCCGAAATCAGGTAGAGAGTTACCCTGAGCATTGCTAGGCATTTGGAACATCCAAAGTCACCTAGGCCTACTGAGGGCATTCAGAGGATTATGCCGTTCACCACATGCAGCACACACTGCCTCCAAAAGTTTCAGCGCCGAAGGCCGAAGTGTGTTCCAAGGATCTCCCTTGGACTGTCAGAGAAGATAGGTGTGTGTGCTGGGTGATCCAGTCTGTTATTGAGAAGCCTGGAAAAAGGCAGTCTTTTCCCCATTTGAAAGGTAGATAGTGGCGGCCTCCAGGCTGACTGAAAGACAGCGCTGTTACCCGTCTCCTAGTCACCTCGAGGAATGCCTCAGTGAAGAAAGTGAGTTTCTCCTATGAAACCAGGGGGTCGCCAGTGCCTTGCTGGGAGCTCATCCCACGCTTGCCCTAGCTAAAGTGCGAAGTAAACGTGAGCCCTGGCCTCAAGGTAAGCACGAGTGTTTCTTATCCGCAAAGTTTTCTGTGCAGCCACCTCCATGAACCCTGACTCGATAGAGTGCTTTCAGTCCTCTACGGCTTTCCGTAGGCCTCAGAGAGTCGCGTATGAATTCCACTCTGAGGGAGAGCGTGTGCGCTGTGAGTCCCCTTTTTGTTTCCCGAGCCACACAGCAGAGAACGGACTGTTGGGGTCAACTCTTTCTATGCAGAGGGGAGGGCAATGAACTGCTTCTCGCTTGGAGAGCTTGATTTCTACAGCTGTAAGGCAGCCCCGGGACAACGTTTTTGCCAGGATTACAGTCAACGTGGCTCTCCCTCTGTGGGGGCCCTCTGAACGGCACTGAAAGAATCCCTGAGCCTAAAGTGCATCCTGGCAACTCTTACCTGTCATCTCTGTGTTGTGACGCCAGGTACACTGTAGGTCCAGCCTGACAGAAAGTACAGAAAAACCGGTACACTTGTGAGGCATTTGGACGATCCAAAGTCACCTAGGCCTGACTAAGTCATTAAGCGGCTAATGCTATTCAGGGCACGCAAAACACCCCGCGTCCAACGAAGTGTGATCCTCGAAAGGCCCAGTGTGGCTGAAAGTCTCCAGTAGTCAGTCAGAGAGTGCTGGTCAATGCGCTGTGGGGTCAAGTTGGCAACTGGAGAATGTGGGAGAAGCCCGACCTTCCCCCTTTGGAAAGCAACTTCGTTGCAGCTTCCAAGCCGCCTGAAAACCCCACCACCAGGGCACTAGTCACTCCACAGATGCCTCTGAGGGGCAGTGAGTCTTTCCAAAAGAAACCAGATGCTTGTGATTCCTTCCTGGGAGCTCACCCCAGGAGCATACTGTAGCTAAATGGCCAACTAAATGTGACCTCTAGTCGCGAGGTAATGTGCACATTTTCTCATTACCAGAGCTAGTGGTGCACTGTTTCCAGGAAGTCTTACTCAATGGATGGCTTTAGCTTTAGTGTGCCTCACAGCTCTCAAGACGCTCACGTGGGCACTTCTTTCCAAGGAAGTACACTGTGTACTCAAAGCCTTCTGAGCACAACCCAGGGATACACAGCTCTGGGAACATCCCTCACTATGCAGTTGGAAGGGCCGGGAACTAAGGTGGTCTCTACGGCTAGCGCTCCACAGCTTTGAAACAGCCTCAGGACCGCGGTTCTTGGCAGGCTTTCGTTCCATGTGTGTCTGCCACGTTGAGGAAAGCTACGCTGCCCTGAAAGAAACCCCCGGGGCTCCAATTCAGTTTGGGGACTCCTGCCCGACGTCTCTCTAAGTGACGCGGAAGCTGGACTTTAGGTCCAGCCCGAAATCAGGTAGAGAGTTACCCTGAGCATTGCTAGGCATTTGGAACATCCAAAGTCACCTAGGCCTACTGAGGGCATTCAGAGGATTATGCCGTTCACCACATGCAGCACACACTGCCTCCAAAAGTTTCAGCGCCGAAGGCCGAAGTGTGTTCCAAGGGTCTCCCTTGGACTGTCAGCGAAGATAGGTGTGTGTGCTGGGTGATCCAGTCTGTTATTGAGAAGCCTGGAAAAAGGCAGTCTTTTCCCCATTTGAAAGGTAGATAGTGGCGGCCTCCAGGCTGACTGAAAGACAGCGCTGTTACCCGTCTTCTAGTCACCTCGAGGAATGCCTCAGTGAAGAAAGTGAGTTTCTCCTATGAAACCAGAGGGTCGCCAGTGCCTTGCTGGGAGCTCATCCCACGCTTGCCCTAGCTAAAGTGCGAAGTAAATGTGAGCCCTGTCCTCAAGGTAAGCACGAGTGTTTCCTATCCGCAAAGTTTTGTGTGCAGCCATCTCCATGAACCCTGACTCGATAGAGTGCTTTCAGTCCTCTACGGCTTTCGGTAGGCCTCAGAGAGTCGTGTATGAATTCCACTCTGAGGGAGAGCGTGTGCGCTGTCAGTCCCCTTTTTATTTCCCGAGCCACACAGCAGAGAACGGACTGTTGGGGTCAACTCTTTCTATGCAGAGGGGAGGGCAATGAACTGCTTCTCGCTTGGAGAGCTTGATTTCTACAGCTGTAAGGCAGCCCCGGGACAACGTTTTTGCCAGGATTACAGTCAACGTGGCTCTCCCTCTGTGGGGGCCCTCTGAACGGCACTGAAAGAATCCCTGAGCCTAAAGTGCATCCTGGCAACTCTTACCTGTCATCTCTGTGTTGTGACGCCAGGTACACTGTAGGTCCAGCCTGACAGAAAGTACAGAAAAACCGGTACACTTGTGAGGCATTTGGACGATCCAAAGTCACCTAGGCCTGACTAAGTCATTAAGCGGCTAATGCTATTCAGGGCACACAAAACACCCCACGTCCAACGAAGTGTGATCCTCGAAAGGCCCAGTGTGGCTGAAAGTCTCCAGTAGTCAGTCAGAGAGTGCTGGTCAATGCGCTGGGGGGTCAAGTTGGCAACTGGAGAATGTGGGAGAAGCCCGACCTTCCCCCTTTGGAAAGCAACTTCGTTGCAGCTTCCAAGCCGCCTGAAAACCCCACCACCAGGGCACTAGTCACTCCACAGATGCCTCTGAGGGGCAGTGAGTCTTTCCAAAAGAAACCAGATGCTTGCGATTCCTTCCTGGGAGCTCACCCAAGGAGCATACTGTAGCTAAATGGCCAACTAAATGTGACCTCTAGTCGCAAGGTAATGTGCACATTTTCTCATTACCAGAGCTAGTGGTGCACTGTTTCCAGGAAGTCTTACTCAATGGATGGCTTTAGCTTTAGTGTGCCTCACAGCTCTCAAGACGCTCACGTGGGCACTTCTTTCCAAGGAAGTACACTGTGTACTCAAAGCCTTCTGAGCACAACCCAGGGATACACAGCTCTGGGAACATCCCTCACTATGCAGTTGGAAGGGCCGGGAACTAAGGTGGTCTCTACGGCTAGCGCTCCACAGCTTTGAAACAGCCTCAGGACCGCGGTTCTTGGCAGGCTTTCGTTCCATGTGCGTCTGCCACGTTGAGGAAAGCTACGCTGCCCTGAAAGAAACCCCTGGGGCTCCAATTCAGTTTGGGGGCTCCTGCCCGACGTCTCTCTAAGTGACGCGGAAGCTGGACTTTAGGTCCAGCCCGAAATCAGGTAGAGAGTTACCCTGAGCATTGCTAGGCATTTGGAACATCCAAAGTCACCTAGGCCTACTGAGGGCATTCAGAGGATTATGCCGTTCACCACATGCAGCACACACTGCCTCCAAAAGTTTCAGCGCCGAAGGCCGAAGTGTGTTCCAAGGGTCTCCCTTGGACTGTCAGAGAAGATAGGTGTGTGTGCTGGGTGATCCAGTCTGTTATTGAGAAGCCTGGAAAAAGGCAGTCTTTTCCCCATTTGAAAGGTAGATAGTGGTGGCCTCCAGGCTGACTGAAAGACAGCGCTGTTACCCGTCTTCTAGTCACCTCGAGGAATGCCTCAGTGAAGAAAGTGAGTTTCTCCTATGAAACCAGGGGGTCGCCAGTGCCTTGCTGGGAGCTCATCCCACGCTTGCCCTAGCTAAAGTGCGAAGTAAACGTGAGCCCTGGCCTCAAGGTAAGCACGAGTGTTTCTTATCCGCAAAGTTTTCTGTGCAGCCACCTCCATGAACCCTGACTCGATAGAGTGCTTTCAGTCCTCTACGGCTTTCCGTAGGCCTCAGAGAGTCGCGTATGAATTCCACTCTGAGGGAGAGCGTGTGCGCTGTGAGTCCCCTTTTTGTTTCCCGAGCCACACAGCACAGAACGGACTGTTGGGGTCAACTCTTTCTATGCAGAGGGGAGGGCAATGAACTGCTTCTCGCTTGGAGAGCTTGATTTCTACAGCTGTAAGGCAGCCCCGGGACAACGTTTTTGCCAGGATTACAGTCAACGTGGCTCTCCCTCTGTGGGGGCCCTCTGAACGGCACTGAAAGAATCCCTGAGCCTAAAGTGCATCCTGGCAACTCTTACCTGTCATCTCTGTGTTGTGACGCCAGGTACACTGTAGGTCCAGCCTGACAGAAAGTACAGAAAAACCGGTACACTTGTGAGGCATTTGGACGATCCAAAGTCACCTAGGCCTGACTAAGTCATTAAGCGGCTAATGCTATTCAGGGCACGCAAAACACCCCGCGTCCAACGAAGTGTGATCCTCGAAAGGCCCAGTGTGGCTGAAAGTCTCCAGTAGTCAGTCAGAGAGTGCTGGTCAATGCGCTGGGGGGTCAAGTTGGCAACTGGAGAATGTGGGAGAAGCCCGACCTTCCCCCTTTGGAAAGCAACTTCGTTGCAGCTTCCAAGCCGCCTGAAAACCCCACCACCAGGGCACTAGTCACTCCACAGATGCCTCTGAGGGGCAGTGAGTCTTTCCAAAAGAAACCAGATGCTTGCGATTCCTTCCTGGGAGCTCACCCCAGGAGCATACTGTAGCTAAATGGCCAACTAAATGTGACCTCTAGTCGCGAGGTAATGTGCACATTTTCTCATTACCAGAGCTAGTGGTGCACTGTTTCCAGGAAGTCTTACTCAATGGATGGCTTTAGCTTTAGTGTGCCTCACAGCTCTCAAGACGCTCACGTGGGCACTTCTTTCCAAGGAAGTACACTGTGTACTCAAAGCCTTCTGAGCACAACCCAGGGATACACAGCTCTGGGAACATCCCTCACTATGCAGTTGGAAGGGCCGGGAACTGAGGTGGTCTCTACGGCTAGCGCTCCACAGCTTTGAAACAGCCTCAGGACCGCGGTTCTTGGCAGGCTTTCGTTCCATGTGTGTCTGCCACGTTGAGGAAAGCTACACTGCCCTGAAAGAAACCCCCGGGGCTACAATTCAGTTTGGGGGCTCCTGCCCGACGTCTCTCTAAGTGACGCGGAAGCTGGACTTTAGGTCCAGCCCGAAATCAGGTAGAGAGTTACCCTGAGCATTGCTAGGCATTTGGAACATCCAAAGTCACCTAGGCCTACTGAGGGCATTCAGAGGATTATGCCGTTCACCACATGCAGCACACACTGCCTCCAAAAGTTTCAGCGCCGAAGGCCGAAGTGTGTTCCAAGGATCTCCCTTGGACTGTCAGAGAAGATAGGTGTGTGTGCTGGGTGATCCAGTCTGTTATTGAGAAGCCTGGAAAAAGGCAGTCTTTTCCCCATTTGAAAGGTAGATAGTGGCGGCCTCCAGGCTGACTGAAAGACAGCGCTGTTACCCGTCTCCTAGTCACCTCGAGGAATGCCTCAGTGAAGAAAGTGAGTTTCTCCTATGAAACCAGGGGGTCGCCAGTGCCTTGCTGGGAGCTCATCCCACGCTTGCCCTAGCTAAAGTGCGAAGTAAACGTGAGCCCTGGCCTCAAGGTAAGCACGAGTGTTTCTTATCCGCAAAGTTTTCTGTGCAGCCACCTCCATGAACCCTGACTCGATAGAGTGCTTTCAGTCCTCTACGGCTTTCCGTAGGCCTCAGAGAGTCGCGTATGAATTCCACTCTGAGGGAGAGCGTGTGCGCTGTGAGTCCCCTTTTTGTTTCCCGAGCCACACAGCAGAGAACGGACTGTTGGGGTCAACTCTTTCTATGCAGAGGGGAGGGCAATGAACTGCTTCTCGCTTGGAGAGCTTGATTTCTACAGCTGTAAGGCAGCCCCGGGACAACGTTTTTGCCAGGATTACAGTCAACGTGGCTCTCCCTCTGTGGGGGCCCTCTGAACGGCACTGAAAGAATCCCTGAGCCTAAAGTGCATCCTGGCAACTCTTACCTGTCATCTCTGTGTTGTGACGCCAGGTACACTGTAGGTCCAGCCTGACAGAAAGTACAGAAAAACCGGTACACTTGTGAGGCATTTGGACGATCCAAAGTCACCTAGGCCTGACTAAGTCATTAAGCGGCTAATGCTATTCAGGGCACGCAAAACACCCCGCGTCCAACGAAGTGTGATCCTCGAAAGGCCCAGTGTGGCTGAAAGTCTCCAGTAGTCAGTCAGAGAGTGCTGGTCAATGCGCTGTGGGGTCAAGTTGGCAACTGGAGAATGTGGGAGAAGCCCGACCTTCCCCCTTTGGAAAGCAACTTCGTTGCAGCTTCCAAGCCGCCTGAAAACCCCACCACCAGGGCACTAGTCACTCCACAGATGCCTCTGAGGGGCAGTGAGTCTTTCCAAAAGAAACCAGATGCTTGTGATTCCTTCCTGGGAGCTCACCCCAGGAGCATACTGTAGCTAAATGGCCAACTAAATGTGACCTCTAGTCGCGAGGTAATGTGCACATTTTCTCATTACCAGAGCTAGTGGTGCACTGTTTCCAGGAAGTCTTACTCAATGGATGGCTTTAGCTTTAGTGTGCCTCACAGCTCTCAAGACGCTCACGTGGGCACTTCTTTCCAAGGAAGTACACTGTGTACTCAAAGCCTTCTGAGCACAACCCAGGGATACACAGCTCTGGGAACATCCCTCACTATGCAGTTGGAAGGGCCGGGAACTAAGGTGGTCTCTACGGCTAGCGCTCCACAGCTTTGAAACAGCCTCAGGACCGCGGTTCTTGGCAGGCTTTCGTTCCATGTGTGTCTGCCACGTTGAGGAAAGCTACGCTGCCCTGAAAGAAACCCCCGGGGCTCCAATTCAGTTTGGGGACTCCTGCCCGTCGTCTCTCTAAGTGACGCGGAAGCTGGACTTTAGGTCCAGCCCGAAATCAGGTAGAGAGTTACCCTGAGCATTGCTAGGCATTTGGAACATCCAAAGTCACCTAGGCCTACTGAGGGCATTCAGAGGATTATGCCGTTCACCACATGCAGCACACACTGCCTCCAAAAGTTTCAGCGCCGAAGGCCGAAGTGTGTTCCAAGGGTCTCCCTTGGACTGTCAGCGAAGATAGGTGTGTGTGCTGGGTGATCCAGTCTGTTATTGAGAAGCCTGGAAAAAGGCAGTCTTTTCCCCATTTGAAAGGTAGATAGTGGCGGCCTCCAGGCTGACTGAAAGACAGCGCTGTTACCCGTCTTCTAGTCACCTCGAGGAATGCCTCAGTGAAGAAAGTGAGTTTCTCCTATGAAACCAGAGGGTCGCCAGTGCCTTGCTGGGAGCTCATCCCACGCTTGCCCTAGCTAAAGTGCGAAGTAAATGTGAGCCCTGTCCTCAAGGTAAGCACGAGTGTTTCCTATCCGCAAAGTTTTGTGTGCAGCCATCTCCATGAACCCTGACTCGATAGAGTGCTTTCAGTCCTCTACGGCTTTCGGTAGGCCTCAGAGAGTCGCGTATGAATTCCACTCTGAGGGAGAGCGTGTGCGCTGTCAGTCCCCTTTTTATTTCCCGAGCCACACAGCAGAGAACGGACTGTTGGGGTCAACTCTTTCTATGCAGAGGGGAGGGCAATGAACTGCTTCTCGCTTGGAGAGCTTGATTTCTACAGCTGTAAGGCAGCCCCGGGACAACGTTTTTGCCAGGATTACAGTCAACGTGGCTCTCCCTCTGTGGGGGCCCTCTGAACGGCACTGAAAGAATCCCTGAGCCTAAAGTGCATCCTGGCAACTCTTACCTGTCATCTCTGTGTTGTGACGCCAGGTACACTGTAGGTCCAGCCTGACAGAAAGTACAGAAAAACCGGTACACTTGTGAGGCATTTGGACGATCCAAAGTCACCTAGGCCTGACTAAGTCATTAAGCGGCTAATGCTATTCAGGGCACACAAAACACCCCACGTCCAACGAAGTGTGATCCTCGAAAGGCCCAGTGTGGCTGAAAGTCTCCAGTAGTCAGTCAGAGAGTGCTGGTCAATGCGCTGGGGGGTCAAGTTGGCAACTGGAGAATGTGGGAGAAGCCCGACCTTCCCCCTTTGGAAAGCAACTTCGTTGCAGCTTCCAAGCCGCCTGAAAACCCCACCACCAGGGCACTAGTCACTCCACAGATGCCTCTGAGGGGCAGTGAGTCTTTCCAAAAGAAACCAGATGCTTGCGATTCCTTCCTGGGAGCTCACCCAAGGAGCATACTGTAGCTAAATGGCCAACTAAATGTGACCTCTAGTCGCAAGGTAATGTGCACATTTTCTCATTACCAGAGCTAGTGGTGCACTGTTTCCAGGAAGTCTTACTCAATGGATGGCTTTAGCTTTAGTGTGCCTCACAGCTCTCAAGACGCTCACGTGGGCACTTCTTTCCAAGGAAGTACACTGTGTACTCAAAGCCTTCTGAGCACAACCCAGGGATACACAGCTCTGGGAACATCCCTCACTATGCAGTTGGAAGGGCCGGGAACTAAGGTGGTCTCTACGGCTAGCGCTCCACAGCTTTGAAACAGCCTCAGGACCGCGGTTCTTGGCAGGCTTTCGTTCCATGTGCGTCTGCCACGTTGAGGAAAGCTACGCTGCCCTGAAAGAAACCCCTGGGGCTCCAATTCAGTTTGGGGGCTCCTGCCCGACGTCTCTCTAAGTGACGCGGAAGCTGGACTTTAGGTCCAGCCCGAAATCAGGTAGAGAGTTACCCTGAGCATTGCTAGGCATTTGGAACATCCAAAGTCACCTAGGCCTACTGAGGGCATTCAGAGGATTATGCCGTTCACCACATGCAGCACACACTGCCTCCAAAAGTTTCAGCGCCGAAGGCCGAAGTGTGTTCCAAGGGTCTCCCTTGGACTGTCAGAGAAGATAGGTGTGTGTGCTGGGTGATCCAGTCTGTTATTGAGAAGCCTGGAAAAAGGCAGTCTTTTCCCCATTTGAAAGGTAGATAGTGGTGGCCTCCAGGCTGACTGAAAGACAGCGCTGTTACCCGTCTTCTAGTCACCTCGAGGAATGCCTCAGTGAAGAAAGTGAGTTTCTCCTATGAAACCAGGGGGTCGCCAGTGCCTTGCTGGGAGCTCATCCCACGCTTGCCCTAGCTAAAGTGCGAAGTAAACGTGAGCCCTGGCCTCAAGGTAAGCACGAGTGTTTCTTATCCGCAAAGTTTTCTGTGCAGCCACCTCCATGAACCCTGACTCGATAGAGTGCTTTCAGTCCTCTACGGCTTTCCGTAGGCCTCAGAGAGTCGCGTATGAATTCCACTCTGAGGGAGAGCGTGTGCGCTGTGAGTCCCCTTTTTGTTTCCCGAGCCACACAGCACAGAACGGACTGTTGGGGTCAACTCTTTCTATGCAGAGGGGAGGGCAATGAACTGCTTCTCGCTTGGAGAGCTTGATTTCTACAGCTGTAAGGCAGCCCCGGGACAACGTTTTTGCCAGGATTACAGTCAACGTGGCTCTCCCTCTGTGGGGGCCCTCTGAACGGCACTGAAAGAATCCCTGAGCCTAAAGTGCATCCTGGCAACTCTTACCTGTCATCTCTGTGTTGTGACGCCAGGTACACTGTAGGTCCAGCCTGACAGAAAGTACAGAAAAACCGGTACACTTGTGAGGCATTTGGACGATCCAAAGTCACCTAGGCCTGACTAAGTCATTAAGCGGCTAATGCTATTCAGGGCACGCAAAACACCCCGCGTCCAACGAAGTGTGATCCTCGAAAGGCCCAGTGTGGCTGAAAGTCTCCAGTAGTCAGTCAGAGAGTGCTGGTCAATGCGCTGGGGGGTCAAGTTGGCAACTGGAGAATGTGGGAGAAGCCCGACCTTCCCCCTTTGGAAAGCAACTTCGTTGCAGCTTCCAAGCCGCCTGAAAACCCCACCACCAGGGCACTAGTCACTCCATAGATGCCTCTGAGGGGCAGTGAGGCTTTCCAAAAGAAACCAGGTGCTTGCGATTCCTTCCTGGGAGCTCACGCCAGGAGCATACTGTAGCTAAATGGCCAACTAAATGTGACCTCTAGTCGCGAGGTAATGTGCACATTTTCACATTACCAGAGCTAGTGGTGCACTGTTTCCAGGAAGTCTAACTCAATGGATGGCATTAGCTTTAGTGTGCCTCACAGCTCTCAAGACGCTCACGTGGGCACTTCTTTCCAAGGAAGTACACTGTGTACTCAAAGCCTTCTGAGCACAACCCAGGGATACACAGCTCTGGGAACATCCCTCACTATGCAGTTGGAAGGGCCGGGAACTAAGGTGGTCTCTACGGCTAGCGCTCCACAGCTTTGAAACAGCCTCAGGACCGCGGTTCTTGGCAGGCTTTCGTTCCATGTGCGTCTGCCACGTCGAGGAAAGCTACGCTGCCCTGAAAGAAACCCCCGGGGCTCCAATTCAGTTTGGGGGCTCCTGCCCGACGTCTCTCTAAGTGACACGGAAGCTGGACTTTAGGTCCAGCCCGAAATCAGGTAGAGAGTTACCCTGAGCATTGCTAGGCATTTGGAACATCCAAAGTCACCTAGGCCTACTGAGGGCATTCAGAGGATTATGCCGTTCACCACCTGCAGCACACACTGCCTCCAAAAGTTTCAGCGCCGAAGGCCGAAGTGTGTTCCAAGGGTCTCCCTTGGACTGTCCGAGAAGATAGGTGTGTGTGCTGGGTGATCCAGTCTGTTATTGAGAAGCCTGGAATAAGGCAGTCTTTTCCCCATTTGAAAGGTAGATAGTGGCGGCCTCCAGGCTGACTGAAAGACAGCGCTGTTACCCGTCTTCTAGTCACCTCGAGGAATGCCTCAGTGAAGAAAGTGAGTTTCTCCTATGAAACCAGGGGGTCGCCAGTGCCTTGCTGGGAGCTCATCCCACGCTTGCCCTAGCTAAAGTGCGAAGTAAACGTGAGCCCTGGCCTCAAGGTAAGCACGAGTGTTTCTTATCCGCAAGGTTTTGTGTGCAGCCATCTCCATGAACCCTGACTCGATAGAGTGCTTTCAGTCCTCTATGGCTTTCCGTAGGCCTCAGAGAGTCACGTATGAATTCCACTCTGAGGGAGAGCGTGTGCGCTGTGAGTCCCCTTTTTGTTTCCCGAGCCACACAGCACAGAACGGACTGTTGAGGTCAACTCTTTCTATGCAGAGGGGAGGGCAATGAACTGCTTCTCGCTTTGAGAGCTTGATTTCTACAGCTGTAAGGCAGCCCCGGGACAACGTTTTTGCCAGGATTACAGTCAACGTGGCTCTCCCTCTGTGGGGGCCCTCTGAACGGCACTGAAAGAATCCCTGAGCCTAAAGTGCATCCTGGCAACTCTTACCTGTCATCTCTGTGTTGTGACGCCAGGTACACTGTAGGTCCAGCCTGACAGAAAGTACAGAAAAACCGGTACACTTGTGAGGCATTTGGACGATCCAAAGTCACCTACGCCTGACTAAGTCATTAAGCGGCTAATGCTATTCAGGGCACGCAAAACACCCCGCGTCCAACGAAGTGTGATCCTCGAAAGGCCCAGTGTGGCTGAAAGTCTCCAGTAGTCAGTCAGAGAGTGCTGGTCAATGCGCTGGGGGGTCAAGTTGGCAACTGGAGAATGTGGGAGAAGCCCGACCTTCCCCCTTTGGAAAGCAACTTCGTTGCAGCTTCCAAGCCGCCTGAAAACCCCACCACCAGGGCACTAGTCACTCCACAGATGCCTCTGAGGGGCAGTGAGTCTTTCCAAAAGAAACCAGATGCTTGCGATTCCTTCCTGGGAGCTCACCCCAGGAGCATACTGTAGCTAAATGGCCAACTAAATGTGACCTCTAGTCGCGAGGTAATGTGCACATTTTCTCATTACCAGAGCTAGTGGTGCACTGTTTCCAGGAAGTCTTACTCAATGGATGGCTTTAGCTTTAGTGTGCCTCACAGCTCTCAAGACGCTCACGTGGGCACTTCTTTCCAAGGAAGTACACTGTGTACTCAAAGCCTTCTGAGCACAACCCAGGGATACACAGCTCTGGGAACATCCCTCACTATGCAGTTGGAAGGGCCGGGAACTGAGGTGGTCTCTACGGCTAGCGCTCCACAGCTTTGAAACAGCCTCAGGACCGCGGTTCTTGGCAGGCTTTCGTTCCATGTGTGTCTGCCACGTTGAGGAAAGCTACACTGCCCTGAAAGAAACCCCCGGGGCTACAATTCAGTTTGGGGGCTCCTGCCCGACGTCTCTCTAAGTGACGCGGAAGCTGGACTTTAGGTCCAGCCCGAAATCAGGTAGAGAGTTACCCTGAGCATTGCTAGGCATTTGGAACATCCAAAGTCACCTAGGCCTACTGAGGGCATTCAGAGGATTATGCCGTTCACCACATGCAGCACACACTGCCTCCAAAAGTTTCAGCGCCGAAGGCCGAAGTGTGTTCCAAGGATCTCCCTTGGACTGTCAGAGAAGATAGGTGTGTGTGCTGGGTGATCCAGTCTGTTATTGAGAAGCCTGGAAAAAGGCAGTCTTTTCCCCATTTGAAAGGTAGATAGTGGCGGCCTCCAGGCTGACTGAAAGACAGCGCTGTTACCCGTCTCCTAGTCACCTCGAGGAATGCCTCAGTGAAGAAAGTGAGTTTCTCCTATGAAACCAGGGGGTCGCCAGTGCCTTGCTGGGAGCTCATCCCACGCTTGCCCTAGCTAAAGTGCGAAGTAAACGTGAGCCCTGGCCTCAAGGTAAGCACGAGTGTTTCTTATCCGCAAAGTTTTCTGTGCAGCCACCTCCATGAACCCTGACTCGATAGAGTGCTTTCAGTCCTCTACGGCTTTCCGTAGGCCTCAGAGAGTCGCGTATGAATTCCACTCTGAGGGAGAGCGTGTGCGCTGTGAGTCCCCTTTTTGTTTCCCGAGCCACACAGCAGAGAACGGACTGTTGGGGTCAACTCTTTCTATGCAGAGGGGAGGGCAATGAACTGCTTCTCGCTTGGAGAGCTTGATTTCTACAGCTGTAAGGCAGCCCCGGGACAACGTTTTTGCCAGGATTACAGTCAACGTGGCTCTCCCTCTGTGGGGGCCCTCTGAACGGCACTGAAAGAATCCCTGAGCCTAAAGTGCATCCTGGCAACTCTTACCTGTCATCTCTGTGTTGTGACGCCAGGTACACTGTAGGTCCAGCCTGACAGAAAGTACAGAAAAACCGGTACACTTGTGAGGCATTTGGACGATCCAAAGTCACCTAGGCCTGACTAAGTCATTAAGCGGCTAATGCTATTCATGGCACGCAAAACACCCCGCGTCCAACGAAGTGTGATCCTCGAAAGGCCCAGTGTGGCTGAAAGTCTCCAGTAGTCAGTCAGAGAGTGCTGGTCAATGCGCTGTGGGGTCAAGTTGGCAACTGGAGAATGTGGGAGAAGCCCGACCTTCCCCCTTTGGAAAGCAACTTCGTTGCAGCTTCCAAGCCGCCTGAAAACCCCACCACCAGGGCACTAGTCACTCCATAGATGCCTCTGAGGGGCAGTGAGGCTTTCCAAAAGAAACCAGGTGCTTGCGATTCCTTCCTGGGAGCTCACGCCAGGAGCATACTGTAGCTAAATGGCCAACTAAATGTGACCTCTAGTCGCGAGGTAATGTGCACATTTTCACATTACCAGAGCTAGTGGTGCACTGTTTCCAGGAAGTCTAACTCAATGGATGGCATTAGCTTTAGTGTGCCTCACAGCTCTCAAGACGCTCACGTGGGCACTTCTTTCCAAGGAAGTACACTGTGTACTCAAAGCCTTCTGAGCACAACCCAGGGATACACAGCTCTGGGAACATCCCTCACTATGCAGTTGGAAGGGCCGGGAACTAAGGTGGTCTCTACGGCTAGCGCTCCACAGCTTTGAAACAGCCTCAGGACCGCGGTTCTTGGCAGGCTTTCGTTCCATGTGCGTCTGCCACGTTGAGGAAAGCTACGCTGCCCTGAAAGAAACCCCCGGGGCTCCAATTCAGTTTGGGGGCTCCTGCCCGACGTCTCTCTAAGTGACACGGAAGCTGGACTTTAGGTCCAGCCCGAAATCAGGTAGAGAGTTACCCTGAGCATTGCTAGGCATTTGGAACATCCAAAGTCACCTAGGCCTACTGAGGGCATTCAGAGGATTATGCCGTTCACCACCTGCAGCACACACTGCCTCCAAAAGTTTCAGCGCCGAAGGCCGAAGTGTGTTCCAAGGGTCTCCGTTGGACTGTCAGAGAAGATAGGTGTGTGTGCTGGGTGATCCAGTCTGTTATTGAGAAGCCTGGAAAAAGGCAGTCTTTTCCCCATTTGAAAAGTAGATAGTGGCGGCCTCCAGGCTGACTGAAAGACAGCGCTGTTACCCGTCTTCTAGTCACCTCGAGGAATGCCTCAGTGAAGAAAGTGAGTTTCTCCTATGAAACCAGGGGGTCGCCAGTGCCTTGCTGGGAGCTCATCCCACGCTTGCCCTAGCTAAAGTGCGAAGTAAACGTGAGCCCTGGCCTCAAGGTAAGCACGAGTGTTTCTTATCCGCAAGGTTTTGTGTGCAGCCATCTCCATGAACCCTGACTCGATAGAGTGCTTTCAGTCCTCTACGGCTTTCCGTAGGCCTCAGAGAGTCGCGTATGAATTCCACTCTGAGGGAGAGCGTGTGCGCTGTGAGTCCCCTTTTTGTTTCCCGAGCCACACAGCAGAGAACGGACTGTTGGGGTCAACTCTTTCTATGCAGAGGGGAGGGCAATGAACTGCTTCTCGCTTGGAGAGCTTGATTTCTACAGCTGTAAGGCAGCCCCGGGACAACGTTTTTGCCAGGATTACAGTCAACGTGGCTCTCCCTCTGTGGGGGCCCTCTGAACGGCACTGAAAGAATCCCTGATCCTAAAGTGCATCCTGGCAACTCTTACCTGTCATCTCTGTGTTGTGACGCCAGGTACACTGTAGGTCCAGCCTGACAGAAAGTACAGAAAAACCGATACACTTGTGAGGCATTTGGACGATCCAAAGTCACCTAGGCCTGACTAAGTCATTAAGCGGCTAATGCTATTCATGGCACGCAAAACACCCCGCGTCCAACGAAGTGTGATCCTCGAAAGGCCCAGTGTGGCTGAAAGTCTCCAGTAGTCAGTCAGAGAGTGCTGGTCAATGCGCTGTGGGGTCAAGTTGGCAACTGGAGAATGTGGGAGAAGCCCGACCTTCCCCCTTTGGAAAGCAACTTCGTTGCAGCTTCCAAGCCACCTGAAAACCCCACCACCAGGGCACTAGTCACTCCATAGATGCCTCTGAGGGGCAGTGAGGCTTTCCAAAAGAAACCAGGTGCTTGCGATTCCTTCCTGGGAGCTCACCCCAGGAGCATACTGTAGCTAAATGGCCAACTAAATGTGACCTCTAGTCGCGAGGTAATGTGCACATTTTCACATTACCAGAGCTAGTGGTGCACTGTTTCCAGGAAGTCTAACTCAATGGATGGCATTAGCTTTAGTGTGCCTCACAGCTCTCAAGACGCTCACGTGGGCACTTCTTTCCAAGGAAGTACACTGTGTACTCAAAGCCTTCTGAGCACAACCCAGGGATACACAGCTCTGGGAACATCCCTCACTATGCAGTTGGAAGGGCCGGGAACTAAGGTGGTCTCTACGGCTAGCGCTCCACAGCTTTGAAACAGCCTCAGGACCGCGGTTCTTGGCAGGCTTTCGTTCCATGTGCGTCTGCCACGTTGAGGAAAGCTACGCTGCCCTGAAAGAAACCCCCGGGGCTCCAATTCAGTTTGGGGGCTCCTGCCCGACGTCTCTCTAAGTGACACGGAAGCTGGACTTTAGGTCCAGCCCGAAATCAGGTAGAGAGTTACCCTGAGCATTGCTAGGCATTTGGAACATCCAAAGTCACCTAGGCCTACTGAGGGCATTCAGAGGATTATGCCGTTCACCACCTGCAGCACACACTGCCTCCAAAAGTTTCAGCGCCGAAGGCCGAAGTGTGTTCCAAGGGTCTCCCTTGGACTGTCAGAGAAGATAGGTGTGTGTGCTGGGTGATCCAGTCTGTTATTGAGAAGCCTGGAAAAAGGCAGTCTTTTCCCCATTTGAAAAGTAGATAGTGGCGGCCTCCAGGCTGACTGAAAGACAGCGCTGTTACCCGTCTTCTAGTCACCTCGAGGAATGCCTCAGTGAAGAAAGTGAGTTTCTCCTATGAAACCAGGGGGTCGCCAGTGCCTTGCTGGGAGCTCATCCCACGCTTGCCCTAGCTAAAGTGCGAAGTAAACGTGAGCCCTGGCCTCAAGGTAAGCACGAGTGTTTCTTATCCGCAAGGTTTTGTGTGCAGCCATCTCCATGAACCCTGACTCGATAGAGTGCTTTCAGTCCTCTACGGCTTTCCGTAGGCCTCAGAGAGTCGCGTATGAATTCCACTCTGAGGGAGAGCGTGTGCGCTGTGAGTCCCCTTTTTGTTTCCCGAGCCACACAGCAGAGAACGGACTGTTGGGGTCAACTCTTTCTATGCAGAGGGGAGGGCAATGAACTGCTTCTCGCTTGGAGAGCTTGATTTCTACAGCTGTAAGGCAGCCCCGGGACAACGTTTTTGCCAGGATTACAGTCAACGTGGCTCTCCCTCTGTGGGGGCCCTCTGAACGGCACTGAAAGAATCCCTGATCCTAAAGTGCATCCTGGCAACTCTTACCTGTCATCTCTGTGTTGTGACGCCAGGTACACTGTAGGTCCAGCCTGACAGAAAGTACAGAAAAACCGATACACTTGTGAGGCATTTGGACGATCCAAAGTCACCTAGGCCTGACTAAGTCATTAAGCGGCTAATGCTATTCATGGCACGCAAAACACCCCGCGTCCAACGAAGTGTGATCCTCGAAAGGCCCAGTGTGGCTGAAAGTCTCCAGTAGTCAGTCAGAGAGTGCTGGTCAATGCGCTGTGGGGTCAAGTTGGCAACTGGAGAATGTGGGAGAAGCCCGACCTTCCCCCTTTGGAAAGCAACTTCGTTGCAGCTTCCAAGCCACCTGAAAACCCCACCACCAGGGCACTAGTCACTCCATAGATGCCTCTGAGGGGCAGTGAGGCTTTCCAAAAGAAACCAGGTGCTTGCGATTCCTTCCTGGGAGCTCACCCCAGGAGCATACTGTAGCTAAATGGCCAACTAAATGTGACCTCTAGTCGCGAGGTAATGTGCACATTTTCACATTACCAGAGCTAGTGGTGCACTGTTTCCAGGAAGTCTAACTCAATGGATGGCATTAGCTTTAGTGTGCCTCACAGCTCTCAAGACGCTCACGTGGGCACTTCTTTCCAAGGAAGTACACTGTGTACTCAAAGCCTTCTGAGCACAACCCAGGGATACACAGCTCTGGGAACATCCCTCACTATGCAGTTGGAAGGGCCGGGAACTAAGGTGGTCTCTACGGCTAGCGCTCCACAGCTTTGAAACAGCCTCAGGACCGCGGTTCTTGGCAGGCTTTCGTTCCATGTGCGTCTGCCACGTTGAGGAAAGCTACGCTGCCCTGAAAGAAACCCCCGGGGCTCCAATTCAGTTTGGGGGCTCCTGCCCGACGTCTCTCTAAGTGACACGGAAGCTGGACTTTAGGTCCAGCCCGAAATCAGGTAGAGAGTTACCCTGAGCATTGCTAGGCATTTGGAACATCCAAAGTCACCTAGGCCTACTGAGGGCATTCAGAGGATTATGCCGTTCACCACCTGCAGCACACACTGCCTCCAAAAGTTTCAGCGCCGAAGGCCGAAGTGTGTTCCAAGGGTCTCCCTTGGACTGTCAGAGAAGATAGGTGTGTGTGCTGGGTGATCCAGTCTGTTATTGAGAAGCCTGGAAAAAGGCAGTCTTTTTCCCATTTGAAAGGTAGATAGTGGCGGCCTCCAGGCTGACTGAAAGACAGCGCTGTTACCCGTCTTCTAGTCACCTCGAGGAATGCCTCAGTGAAGAAAGTGAGTTTCTCCTATGAAACCAGGGGGTCGCCAGTGCCTTGCTGGGAGCTCATCCCACGCTTGCCCTAGCTAAAGTGCGAAGTAAACGTGAGCCCTGGCCTCAAGGTAAGTACGAGTGTTTCTTATCCGCAAGGTTTTGTGTGCAGCCATCTCCATGAACCCTGACTCGATAGAGTGCTTTCAGTCCTCTATGGCTTTCCGTAGGCCTCAGAGAGTCACGTATGAATTCCACTCTGAGGGAGAGCGTGTGCGCTGTGAGTCCCCTTTTTGTTTCCCGAGCCACACAGCACAGAACGGACTGTTGAGGTCAACTCTTTCTATGCAGAGGGGAGGGCAATGAACTGCTTCTCGCTTGGAGAGCTTGATTTCTACAGCTGTAAGGCAGCCCCAGGACAACGTTTTTGCCAGGATTACAGTCAACGTGGCTCTCCCTCTGTGGGGGCCCTCTGAACGGCACTGAAAGAATCCCTGAGCCTAAAGTGCATCCTGGCAACTCTTACCTGTCATCTCTGTGTTGTGACGCCAGGTACACTGTAGGTCCAGCCTGACAGAAAGTACAGAAAAACCGGTACACTTGTGAGGCATTTGGACGATCCAAAGTCACCTAGGCCTGACTAAGTCATTAAGCGGCTAATGCTATTCAGGGCACGCAAAACACCCCGCGTCCAACGAAGTGTGATCCTCGAAAGGCCCAGTGTGGCTGAAAGTCTCCAGTAGTCAGTCAGAGAGTGCTGGTCAATGCGCTGGGGGGCAAGTTGGCAACTGGAGAATGTGGGAGAAGCCCGACCTTCCCCCTTTGGAAAGCAACTTCGTTGCAGCTTCCAAGCCGCCTGAAAACCCCACCACCAGGGCACTAGTCACTCCACAGATGCCTCTGAGGGGCAGTGAGTCTTTCCAAAAGAAACCAGATGCTTGCGATTCCTTCCTGGGAGCTCACCCCAGGAGCATACTGTAGCTAAATGGCCAACTAAATGTGACCTCTAGTCGCGAGGTAATGTGCACATTTTCTCATTACCAGAGCTAGTGGTGCACTGTTTCCAGGAAGTCTTACTCAATGGATGGCTTTAGCTTTAGTGTGCCTCACAGCTCTCAAGACGCTCACGTGGGCACTTCTTTCCAAGGAAGTACACTGTGTACTCAAAGCCTTCTGAGCACAACCCAGGGATACACAGCTCTGGGAACATCCCTCACTATGCAGTTGGAAGGGCCGGGAACTGAGGTGGTCTCTACGGCTAGCGCTCCACAGCTTTGAAACAGCCTCAGGACCGCGGTTCTTGGCAGGCTTTCGTTCCATGTGTGTCTGCCACGTTGAGGAAAGCTACACTGCCCTGAAAGAAACCCCCGGGGCTACAATTCAGTTTGGGGGCTCCTGCCCGACGTCTCTCTAAGTGACGCGGAAGCTGGACTTTAGGTCCAGCCCGAAATCAGGTAGAGAGTTACCCTGAGCATTGCTAGGCATTTGGAACATCCAAAGTCACCTAGGCCTACTGAGGGCATTCAGAGGATTATGCCGTTCACCACATGCAGCACACACTGCCTCCAAAAGTTTCAGCGCCGAAGGCCGAAGTGTGTTCCAAGGATCTCCCTTGGACTGTCAGAGAAGATAGGTGTGTGTGCTGGGTGATCCAGTCTGTTATTGAGAAGCCTGGAAAAAGGCAGTCTTTTCCCCATTTGAAAGGTAGATAGTGGCGGCCTCCAGGCTGACTGAAAGACAGCGCTGTTACCCGTCTCCTAGTCACCTCGAGGAATGCCTCAGTGAAGAAAGTGAGTTTCTCCTATGAAACCAGGGGGTCGCCAGTGCCTTGCTGGGAGCTCATCCCACGCTTGCCCTAGCTAAAGTGCGAAGTAAACGTGAGCCCTGGCCTCAAGGTAAGCACGAGTGTTTCTTATCCGCAAAGTTTTCTGTGCAGCCACCTCCATGAACCCTGACTCGATAGAGTGCTTTCAGTCCTCTACGGCTTTCCGTAGGCCTCAGAGAGTCGCGTATGAATTCCACTCTGAGGGAGAGCGTGTGCGCTGTGAGTCCCCTTTTTGTTTCCCGAGCCACACAGCAGAGAACGGACTGTTGGGGTCAACTCTTTCTATGCAGAGGGGAGGGCAATGAACTGCTTCTCGCTTGGAGAGCTTGATTTCTACAGCTGTAAGGCAGCCCCGGGACAACGTTTTTGCCAGGATTACAGTCAACGTGGCTCTCCCTCTGTGGGGGCCCTCTGAACGGCACTGAAAGAATCCCTGAGCCTAAAGTGCATCCTGGCAACTCTTACCTGTCATCTCTGTGTTGTGACGCCAGGTACACTGTAGGTCCAGCCTGACAGAAAGTACAGAAAAACCGGTACACTTGTGAGGCATTTGGACGATCCAAAGTCACCTAGGCCTGACTAAGTCATTAAGCGGCTAATGCTATTCATGGCACGCAAAACACCCCGCGTCCAACGAAGTGTGATCCTCGAAAGGCCCAGTGTGGCTGAAAGTCTCCAGTAGTCAGTCAGAGAGTGCTGGTCAATGTGCTGTGGGGTCAAGTTGGCAACTGGAGAATGTGGGAGAAGCCCGACCTTCCCCCTTTGGAAAGCAACTTCGTTGCAGCTTCCAAGCCGCCTGAAAACCCCACCACCAGGGCACTAGTCACTCCATAGATGCCTCTGAGGGGCAGTGAGGCTTTCCAAAAGAAACCAGGTGCTTGCGATTCCTTCCTGGGAGCTCACGCCAGGAGCATACTGTAGCTAAATGGCCAACTAAATGTGACCTCTAGTCGCGAGGTAATGTGCACATTTTCACATTACCAGAGCTAGTGGTGCACTGTTTCCAGGAAGTCTAACTCAATGGATGGCATTAGCTTTAGTGTGCCTCACAGCTCTCAAGACGCTCACGTGGGCACTTCTTTCCAAGGAAGTACACTGTGTACTCAAAGCCTTCTGAGCACAACCCAGGGATACACAGCTCTGGGAACATCCCTCACTATGCAGTTGGAAGGGCCGGGAACTAAGGTGGTCTCTACGGCTAGCGCTCCACAGCTTTGAAACAGCCTCAGGACCGCGGTTCTTGGCAGGCTTTCGTTCCATGTGCGTCTGCCACGTTGAGGAAAGCTACGCTGCCCTGAAAGAAACCCCCGGGGCTCCAATTCAGTTTGGGGGCTCCTGCCCGACGTCTCTCTAAGTGACACGGAAGCTGGACTTTAGGTCCAGCCCGAAATCAGGTAGAGAGTTACCCTGAGCATTGCTAGGCATTTGGAACATCCAAAGTCACCTAGGCCTACTGAGGGCATTCAGAGGATTATGCCGTTCACCACCTGCAGCACACACTGCCTCCAAAAGTTTCAGCGCCGAAGGCCGAAGTGTGTTCCAAGGGTCTCCCTTGGACTGTCAGAGAAGATAGGTGTGTGTGCTGGGTGATCCAGTCTGTTATTGAGAAGCCTGGAAAAAGGCAGTCTTTTTCCCATTTGAAAGGTAGATAGTGGCGGCCTCCAGGCTGACTGAAAGACAGCGCTGTTACCCGTCTTCTAGTCACCTCGAGGAATGCCTCAGTGAAGAAAGTGAGTTTCTCCTATGAAACCAGGGGGTCGCCAGTGCCTTGCTGGGAGCTCATCCCACGCTTGCCCTAGCTAAAGTGCGAAGTAAACGTGAGCCCTGGCCTCAAGGTAAGTACGAGTGTTTCTTATCCGCAAGGTTTTGTGTGCAGCCATCTCCATGAACCCTGACTCGATAGAGTGCTTTCAGTCCTCTATGGCTTTCCGTAGGCCTCAGAGAGTCACGTATGAATTCCACTCTGAGGGAGAGCGTGTGCGCTGTGAGTCCCCTTTTTGTTTCCCGAGCCACACAGCACAGAACGGACTGTTGAGGTCAACTCTTTCTAAGCAGAGGGGAGGGCAATGAACTGCTTCTCGCTTGGAGAGCTTGATTTCTACAGCTGTAAGGCAGCCCCGGGACAACGTTTTTGCCAGGATTACAGTCAACGTGGCTCTCCCTCTGTGGGGGCCCTCTGAACGGCACTGAAAGAATCCCTGAGCCTAAAGTGCATCCTGGCAACTCTTACCTGTCATCTCTGTGTTGTGACGCCAGGTACACTGTAGGTCCAGCCTGACAGAAAGTACAGAAAAACCGGTACACTTGTGAGGCATTTGGACGATCCAAAGTCACCTAGGCCTGACTAAGTCATTAAGCGGCTAATGCTATTCAGGGCACGCAAAACACCCCGCGTCCAACGAAGTGTGATCCTCGAAAGGCCCAGTGTGGCTGAAAGTCTCCAGTAGTCAGTCAGAGAGTGCTGGTCAATGCGCTGGGGGGCAAGTTGGCAACTGGAGAATGTGGGAGAAGCCCGACCTTCCCCCTTTGGAAAGCAACTTCGTTGCAGCTTCCAAGCCGCCTGAAAACCCCACCACCAGGGCACTAGTCACTCCACAGATGCCTCTGAGGGGCAGTGAGTCTTTCCAAAAGAAACCAGATGCTTGCGATTCCTTCCTGGGAGCTCACCCCAGGAGCATACTGTAGCTAAATGGCCAACTAAATGTGACCTCTAGTCGCGAGGTAATGTGCACATTTTCTCATTACCAGAGCTAGTGGTGCACTGTTTCCAGGAAGTCTTACTCAATGGATGGCTTTAGCTTTAGTGTGCCTCACAGCTCTCAAGACGCTCACGTGGGCACTTCTTTCCAAGGAAGTACACTGTGTACTCAAAGCCTTCTGAGCACAACCCAGGGATACACAGCTCTGGGAACATCCCTCACTATGCAGTTGGAAGGGCCGGGAACTGAGGTGGTCTCTACGGCTAGCGCTCCACAGCTTTGAAACAGCCTCAGGACCGCGGTTCTTGGCAGGCTTTCGTTCCATGTGTGTCTGCCACGTTGAGGAAAGCTACACTGCCCTGAAAGAAACCCCCGGGGCTACAATTCAGTTTGGGGGCTCCTGCCCGACGTCTCTCTAAGTGACGCGGAAGCTGGACTTTAGGTCCAGCCCGAAATCAGGTAGAGAGTTACCCTGAGCATTGCTAGGCATTTGGAACATCCAAAGTCACCTAGGCCTACTGAGGGCATTCAGAGGATTATGCCGTTCACCACATGCAGCACACACTGCCTCCAAAAGTTTCAGCGCCGAAGGCCGAAGTGTGTTCCAAGGATCTCCCTTGGACTGTCAGAGAAGATAGGTGTGTGTGCTGGGTGATCCAGTCTGTTATTGAGAAGCCTGGAAAAAGGCAGTCTTTTCCCCATTTGAAAGGTAGATAGTGGCGGCCTCCAGGCTGACTGAAAGACAGCGCTGTTACCCGTCTCCTAGTCACCTCGAGGAATGCCTCAGTGAAGAAAGTGAGTTTCTCCTATGAAACCAGGGGGTCGCCAGTGCCTTGCTGGGAGCTCATCCCACGCTTGCCCTAGCTAAAGTGCGAAGTAAACGTGAGCCCTGGCCTCAAGGTAAGCACGAGTGTTTCTTATCCGCAAAGTTTTCTGTGCAGCCACCTCCATGAACCCTGACTCGATAGAGTGCTTTCAGTCCTCTACGGCTTTCCGTAGGCCTCAGAGAGTCGCGTATGAATTCCACTCTGAGGGAGAGCGTGTGCGCTGTGAGTCCCCTTTTTGTTTCCCGAGCCACACAGCAGAGAACGGACTGTTGGGGTCAACTCTTTCTATGCAGAGGGGAGGGCAATGAACTGCTTCTCGCTTGGAGAGCTTGATTTCTACAGCTGTAAGGCAGCCCCGGGACAACGTTTTTGCCAGGATTACAGTCAACGTGGCTCTCCCTCTGTGGGGGCCCTCTGAACGGCACTGAAAGAATCCCTGAGCCTAAAGTGCATCCTGGCAACTCTTACCTGTCATCTCTGTGTTGTGACGCCAGGTACACTGTAGGTCCAGCCTGACAGAAAGTACAGAAAAACCGGTACACTTGTGAGGCATTTGGACGATCCAAAGTCACCTAGGCCTGACTAAGTCATTAAGCGGCTAATGCTATTCAGGGCACGCAAAACACCCCGCGTCCAACGAAGTGTGATCCTCGAAAGGCCCAGTGTGGCTGAAAGTCTCCAGTAGTCAGTCAGAGAGTGCTGGTCAATGCGCTGTGGGGTCAAGTTGGCAACTGGAGAATGTGGGAGAAGCCCGACCTTCCCCCTTTGGAAAGCAACTTCGTTGCAGCTTCCAAGCCGCCTGAAAACCCCACCACCAGGGCACTAGTCACTCCACAGATGCCTCTGAGGGGCAGTGAGTCTTTCCAAAAGAAACCAGATGCTTGTGATTCCTTCCTGGGAGCTCACCCCAGGAGCATACTGTAGCTAAATGGCCAACTAAATGTGACCTCTAGTCGCGAGGTAATGTGCACATTTTCTCATTACCAGAGCTAGTGGTGCACTGTTTCCAGGAAGTCTTACTCAATGGATGGCTTTAGCTTTAGTGTGCCTCACAGCTCTCAAGACGCTCACGTGGGCACTTCTTTCCAAGGAAGTACACTGTGTACTCAAAGCCTTCTGAGCACAACCCAGGGATACACAGCTCTGGGAACATCCCTCACTATGCAGTTGGAAGGGCCGGGAACTAAGGTGGTCTCTACGGCTAGCGCTCCACAGCTTTGAAACAGCCTCAGGACCGCGGTTCTTGGCAGGCTTTCGTTCCATGTGTGTCTGCCACGTTGAGGAAAGCTACGCTGCCCTGAAAGAAACCCCCGGGGCTCCAATTCAGTTTGGGGACTCCTGCCCGACGTCTCTCTAAGTGACGCGGAAGCTGGACTTTAGGTCCAGCCCGAAATCAGGTAGAGAGTTACCCTGAGCATTGCTAGGCATTTGGAACATCCAAAGTCACCTAGGCCTACTGAGGGCATTCAGAGGATTATGCCGTTCACCACATGCAGCACACACTGCCTCCAAAAGTTTCAGCGCCGAAGGCCGAAGTGTGTTCCAAGGGTCTCCCTTGGACTGTCAGCGAAGATAGGTGTGTGTGCTGGGTGATCCAGTCTGTTATTGAGAAGCCTGGAAAAAGGCAGTCTTTTCCCCATTTGAAAGGTAGATAGTGGCGGCCTCCAGGCTGACTGAAAGACAGCGCTGTTACCCGTCTTCTAGTCACCTCGAGGAATGCCTCAGTGAAGAAAGTGAGTTTCTCCTATGAAACCAGAGGGTCGCCAGTGCCTTGCTGGGAGCTCATCCCACGCTTGCCCTAGCTAAAGTGCGAAGTAAATGTGAGCCCTGTCCTCAAGGTAAGCACGAGTGTTTCCTATCCGCAAAGTTTTGTGTGCAGCCATCTCCATGAACCCTGACTCGATAGAGTGCTTTCAGTCCTCTACGGCTTTCGGTAGGCCTCAGAGAGTCGTGTATGAATTCCACTCTGAGGGAGAGCGTGTGCGCTGTCAGTCCCCTTTTTATTTCCCGAGCCACACAGCAGAGAACGGACTGTTGGGGTCAACTCTTTCTATGCAGAGGGGAGGGCAATGAACTGCTTCTCGCTTGGAGAGCTTGATTTCTACAGCTGTAAGGCAGCCCCGGGACAACGTTTTTGCCAGGATTACAGTCAACGTGGCTCTCCCTCTGTGGGGGCCCTCTGAACGGCACTGAAAGAATCCCTGAGCCTAAAGTGCATCCTGGCAACTCTTACCTGTCATCTCTGTGTTGTGACGCCAGGTACACTGTAGGTCCAGCCTGACAGAAAGTACAGAAAAACCGGTACACTTGTGAGGCATTTGGACGATCCAAAGTCACCTAGGCCTGACTAAGTCATTAAGCGGCTAATGCTATTCAGGGCACACAAAACACCCCACGTCCAACGAAGTGTGATCCTCGAAAGGCCCAGTGTGGCTGAAAGTCTCCAGTAGTCAGTCAGAGAGTGCTGGTCAATGCGCTGGGGGGTCAAGTTGGCAACTGGAGAATGTGGGAGAAGCCCGACCTTCCCCCTTTGGAAAGCAACTTCGTTGCAGCTTCCAAGCCGCCTGAAAACCCCACCACCAGGGCACTAGTCACTCCACAGATGCCTCTGAGGGGCAGTGAGGCTTTCCAAAAGAAACCAGGTGCTTGCGATTCCTTCCTGGGAGCTCACCCAAGGAGCATACTGTAGCTAAATGGCCAACTAAATGTGACCTCTAGTCGCAAGGTAATGTGCACATTTTCTCATTACCAGAGCTAGTGGTGCACTGTTTCCAGGAAGTCTTACTCAATGGATGGCTTTAGCTTTAGTGTGCCTCACAGCTCTCAAGACGCTCACGTGGGCACTTCTTTCCAAGGAAGTACACTGTGTACTCAAAGCCTTCTGAGCACAACCCAGGGATACACAGCTCTGGGAACATCCCTCACTATGCAGTTGGAAGGGCCGGGAACTAAGGTGGTCTCTACGGCTAGCGCTCCACAGCTTTGAAACAGCCTCAGGACCGCGGTTCTTGGCAGGCTTTCGTTCCATGTGCGTCTGCCACGTTGAGGAAAGCTACGCTGCCCTGAAAGAAACCCCTGGGGCTCCAATTCAGTTTGGGGGCTCCTGCCCGACGTCTCTCTAAGTGACGCGGAAGCTGGACTTTAGGTCCAGCCCGAAATCAGGTAGAGAGTTACCCTGAGCATTGCTAGGCATTTGGAACATCCAAAGTCACCTAGGCCTACTGAGGGCATTCAGAGGATTATGCCGTTCACCACATGCAGCACACACTGCCTCCAAAAGTTTCAGCGCCGAAGGCCGAAGTGTGTTCCAAGGGTCTCCCTTGGACTGTCAGAGAAGATAGGTGTGTGTGCTGGGTGATCCAGTCTGTTATTGAGAAGCCTGGAAAAAGGCAGTCTTTTCCCCATTTGAAAGGTAGATAGTGGTGGCCTCCAGGCTGACTGAAAGACAGCGCTGTTACCCGTCTTCTAGTCACCTCGAGGAATGCCTCAGTGAAGAAAGTGAGTTTCTCCTATGAAACCAGGGGGTCGCCAGTGCCTTGCTGGGAGCTCATCCCACGCTTGCCCTAGCTAAAGTGCGAAGTAAACGTGAGCCCTGGCCTCAAGGTAAGCACGAGTGTTTCTTATCCGCAAAGTTTTCTGTGCAGCCACCTCCATGAACCCTGACTCGATAGAGTGCTTTCAGTCCTCTACGGCTTTCCGTAGGCCTCAGAGAGTCGCGTATGAATTCCACTCTGAGGGAGAGCGTGTGCGCTGTGAGTCCCCTTTTTGTTTCCCGAGCCACACAGCACAGAACGGACTGTTGGGGTCAACTCTTTCTATGCAGAGGGGAGGGCAATGAACTGCTTCTCGCTTGGAGAGCTTGATTTCTACAGCTGTAAGGCAGCCCCGGGACAACGTTTTTGCCAGGATTACAGTCAACGTGGCTCTCCCTCTGTGGGGGCCCTCTGAACGGCACTGAAAGAATCCCTGAGCCTAAAGTGCATCCTGGCAACTCTTACCTGTCATCTCTGTGTTGTGACGCCAGGTACACTGTAGGTCCAGCCTGACAGAAAGTACAGAAAAACCGGTACACTTGTGAGGCATTTGGACGATCCAAAGTCACCTAGGCCTGACTAAGTCATTAAGCGGCTAATGCTATTCAGGGCACGCAAAACACCCCGCGTCCAACGAAGTGTGATCCTCGAAAGGCCCAGTGTGGCTGAAAGTCTCCAGTAGTCAGTCAGAGAGTGCTGGTCAATGCGCTGGGGGGTCAAGTTGGCAACTGGAGAATGTGGGAGAAGCCCGACCTTCCCCCTTTGGAAAGCAACTTCGTTGCAGCTTCCAAGCCGCCTGAAAACCCCACCACCAGGGCACTAGTCACTCCACAGATGCCTCTGAGGGGCAGTGAGTCTTTCCAAAAGAAACCAGATGCTTGCGATTCCTTCCTGGGAGCTCACCCCAGGAGCATACTGTAGCTAAATGGCCAACTAAATGTGACCTCTAGTCGCGAGGTAATGTGCACATTTTCTCATTACCAGAGCTAGTGGTGCACTGTTTCCAGGAAGTCTTACTCAATGGATGGCTTTAGCTTTAGTGTGCCTCACAGCTCTCAAGACGCTCACGTGGGCACTTCTTTCCAAGGAAGTACACTGTGTACTCAAAGCCTTCTGAGCACAACCCAGGGATACACAGCTCTGGGAACATCCCTCACTATGCAGTTGGAAGGGCCGGGAACTGAGGTGGTCTCTACGGCTAGCGCTCCACAGCTTTGAAACAGCCTCAGGACCGCGGTTCTTGGCAGGCTTTCGTTCCATGTGTGTCTGCCACGTTGAGGAAAGCTACACTGCCCTGAAAGAAACCCCCGGGGCTACAATTCAGTTTGGGGGCTCCTGCCCGACGTCTCTCTAAGTGACGCGGAAGCTGGACTTTAGGTCCAGCCCGAAATCAGGTAGAGAGTTACCCTGAGCATTGCTAGGCATTTGGAACATCCAAAGTCACCTAGGCCTACTGAGGGCATTCAGAGGATTATGCCGTTCACCACATGCAGCACACACTGCCTCCAAAAGTTTCAGCGCCGAAGGCCGAAGTGTGTTCCAAGGATCTCCCTTGGACTGTCAGAGAAGATAGGTGTGTGTGCTGGGTGATCCAGTCTGTTATTGAGAAGCCTGGAAAAAGGCAGTCTTTTCCCCATTTGAAAGGTAGATAGTGGCGGCCTCCAGGCTGACTGAAAGACAGCGCTGTTACCCGTCTCCTAGTCACCTCGAGGAATGCCTCAGTGAAGAAAGTGAGTTTCTCCTATGAAACCAGGGGGTCGCCAGTGCCTTGCTGGGAGCTCATCCCACGCTTGCCCTAGCTAAAGTGCGAAGTAAACGTGAGCCCTGGCCTCAAGGTAAGCACGAGTGTTTCTTATCCGCAAAGTTTTCTGTGCAGCCACCTCCATGAACCCTGACTCGATAGAGTGCTTTCAGTCCTCTACGGCTTTCCGTAGGCCTCAGAGAGTCGCGTATGAATTCCACTCTGAGGGAGAGCGTGTGCGCTGTGAGTCCCCTTTTTGTTTCCCGAGCCACACAGCAGAGAACGGACTGTTGGGGTCAACTCTTTCTATGCAGAGGGGAGGGCAATGAACTGCTTCTCGCTTGGAGAGCTTGATTTCTACAGCTGTAAGGCAGCCCCGGGACAACGTTTTTGCCAGGATTACAGTCAACGTGGCTCTCCCTCTGTGGGGGCCCTCTGAACGGCACTGAAAGAATCCCTGAGCCTAAAGTGCATCCTGGCAACTCTTACCTGTCATCTCTGTGTTGTGACGCCAGGTACACTGTAGGTCCAGCCTGACAGAAAGTACAGAAAAACCGGTACACTTGTGAGGCATTTGGACGATCCAAAGTCACCTAGGCCTGACTAAGTCATTAAGCGGCTAATGCTATTCAGGGCACGCAAAACACCCCGCGTCCAACGAAGTGTGATCCTCGAAAGGCCCAGTGTGGCTGAAAGTCTCCAGTAGTCAGTCAGAGAGTGCTGGTCAATGCGCTGTGGGGTCAAGTTGGCAACTGGAGAATGTGGGAGAAGCCCGACCTTCCCCCTTTGGAAAGCAACTTCGTTGCAGCTTCCAAGCCGCCTGAAAACCCCACCACCAGGGCACTAGTCACTCCACAGATGCCTCTGAGGGGCAGTGAGTCTTTCCAAAAGAAACCAGATGCTTGTGATTCCTTCCTGGGAGCTCACCCCAGGAGCATACTGTAGCTAAATGGCCAACTAAATGTGACCTCTAGTCGCGAGGTAATGTGCACATTTTCTCATTACCAGAGCTAGTGGTGCACTGTTTCCAGGAAGTCTTACTCAATGGATGGCTTTAGCTTTAGTGTGCCTCACAGCTCTCAAGACGCTCACGTGGGCACTTCTTTCCAAGGAAGTACACTGTGTACTCAAAGCCTTCTGAGCACAACCCAGGGATACACAGCTCTGGGAACATCCCTCACTATGCAGTTGGAAGGGCCGGGAACTAAGGTGGTCTCTACGGCTAGCGCTCCACAGCTTTGAAACAGCCTCAGGACCGCGGTTCTTGGCAGGCTTTCGTTCCATGTGTGTCTGCCACGTTGAGGAAAGCTACGCTGCCCTGAAAGAAACCCCCGGGGCTCCAATTCAGTTTGGGGACTCCTGCCCGTCGTCTCTCTAAGTGACGCGGAAGCTGGACTTTAGGTCCAGCCCGAAATCAGGTAGAGAGTTACCCTGAGCATTGCTAGGCATTTGGAACATCCAAAGTCACCTAGGCCTACTGAGGGCATTCAGAGGATTATGCCGTTCACCACATGCAGCACACACTGCCTCCAAAAGTTTCAGCGCCGAAGGCCGAAGTGTGTTCCAAGGGTCTCCCTTGGACTGTCAGCGAAGATAGGTGTGTGTGCTGGGTGATCCAGTCTGTTATTGAGAAGCCTGGAAAAAGGCAGTCTTTTCCCCATTTGAAAGGTAGATAGTGGCGGCCTCCAGGCTGACTGAAAGACAGCGCTGTTACCCGTCTTCTAGTCACCTCGAGGAATGCCTCAGTGAAGAAAGTGAGTTTCTCCTATGAAACCAGAGGGTCGCCAGTGCCTTGCTGGGAGCTCATCCCACGCTTGCCCTAGCTAAAGTGCGAAGTAAATGTGAGCCCTGTCCTCAAGGTAAGCACGAGTGTTTCCTATCCGCAAAGTTTTGTGTGCAGCCATCTCCATGAACCCTGACTCGATAGAGTGCTTTCAGTCCTCTACGGCTTTCGGTAGGCCTCAGAGAGTCGCGTATGAATTCCACTCTGAGGGAGAGCGTGTGCGCTGTCAGTCCCCTTTTTATTTCCCGAGCCACACAGCAGAGAACGGACTGTTGGGGTCAACTCTTTCTATGCAGAGGGGAGGGCAATGAACTGCTTCTCGCTTGGAGAGCTTGATTTCTACAGCTGTAAGGCAGCCCCGGGACAACGTTTTTGCCAGGATTACAGTCAACGTGGCTCTCCCTCTGTGGGGGCCCTCTGAACGGCACTGAAAGAATCCCTGAGCCTAAAGTGCATCCTGGCAACTCTTACCTGTCATCTCTGTGTTGTGACGCCAGGTACACTGTAGGTCCAGCCTGACAGAAAGTACAGAAAAACCGGTACACTTGTGAGGCATTTGGACGATCCAAAGTCACCTAGGCCTGACTAAGTCATTAAGCGGCTAATGCTATTCAGGGCACACAAAACACCCCACGTCCAACGAAGTGTGATCCTCGAAAGGCCCAGTGTGGCTGAAAGTCTCCAGTAGTCAGTCAGAGAGTGCTGGTCAATGCGCTGGGGGGTCAAGTTGGCAACTGGAGAATGTGGGAGAAGCCCGACCTTCCCCCTTTGGAAAGCAACTTCGTTGCAGCTTCCAAGCCGCCTGAAAACCCCACCACCAGGGCACTAGTCACTCCACAGATGCCTCTGAGGGGCAGTGAGTCTTTCCAAAAGAAACCAGATGCTTGCGATTCCTTCCTGGGAGCTCACCCAAGGAGCATACTGTAGCTAAATGGCCAACTAAATGTGACCTCTAGTCGCAAGGTAATGTGCACATTTTCTCATTACCAGAGCTAGTGGTGCACTGTTTCCAGGAAGTCTTACTCAATGGATGGCTTTAGCTTTAGTGTGCCTCACAGCTCTCAAGACGCTCACGTGGGCACTTCTTTCCAAGGAAGTACACTGTGTACTCAAAGCCTTCTGAGCACAACCCAGGGATACACAGCTCTGGGAACATCCCTCACTATGCAGTTGGAAGGGCCGGGAACTAAGGTGGTCTCTACGGCTAGCGCTCCACAGCTTTGAAACAGCCTCAGGACCGCGGTTCTTGGCAGGCTTTCGTTCCATGTGCGTCTGCCACGTTGAGGAAAGCTACGCTGCCCTGAAAGAAACCCCTGGGGCTCCAATTCAGTTTGGGGGCTCCTGCCCGACGTCTCTCTAAGTGACGCGGAAGCTGGACTTTAGGTCCAGCCCGAAATCAGGTAGAGAGTTACCCTGAGCATTGCTAGGCATTTGGAACATCCAAAGTCACCTAGGCCTACTGAGGGCATTCAGAGGATTATGCCGTTCACCACATGCAGCACACACTGCCTCCAAAAGTTTCAGCGCCGAAGGCCGAAGTGTGTTCCAAGGGTCTCCCTTGGACTGTCAGAGAAGATAGGTGTGTGTGCTGGGTGATCCAGTCTGTTATTGAGAAGCCTGGAAAAAGGCAGTCTTTTCCCCATTTGAAAGGTAGATAGTGGTGGCCTCCAGGCTGACTGAAAGACAGCGCTGTTACCCGTCTTCTAGTCACCTCGAGGAATGCCTCAGTGAAGAAAGTGAGTTTCTCCTATGAAACCAGGGGGTCGCCAGTGCCTTGCTGGGAGCTCATCCCACGCTTGCCCTAGCTAAAGTGCGAAGTAAACGTGAGCCCTGGCCTCAAGGTAAGCACGAGTGTTTCTTATCCGCAAAGTTTTCTGTGCAGCCACCTCCATGAACCCTGACTCGATAGAGTGCTTTCAGTCCTCTACGGCTTTCCGTAGGCCTCAGAGAGTCGCGTATGAATTCCACTCTGAGGGAGAGCGTGTGCGCTGTGAGTCCCCTTTTTGTTTCCCGAGCCACACAGCACAGAACGGACTGTTGGGGTCAACTCTTTCTATGCAGAGGGGAGGGCAATGAACTGCTTCTCGCTTGGAGAGCTTGATTTCTACAGCTGTAAGGCAGCCCCGGGACAACGTTTTTGCCAGGATTACAGTCAACGTGGCTCTCCCTCTGTGGGGGCCCTCTGAACGGCACTGAAAGAATCCCTGAGCCTAAAGTGCATCCTGGCAACTCTTACCTGTCATCTCTGTGTTGTGACGCCAGGTACACTGTAGGTCCAGCCTGACAGAAAGTACAGAAAAACCGGTACACTTGTGAGGCATTTGGACGATCCAAAGTCACCTAGGCCTGACTAAGTCATTAAGCGGCTAATGCTATTCAGGGCACGCAAAACACCCCGCGTCCAACGAAGTGTGATCCTCGAAAGGCCCAGTGTGGCTGAAAGTCTCCAGTAGTCAGTCAGAGAGTGCTGGTCAATGCGCTGGGGGGTCAAGTTGGCAACTGGAGAATGTGGGAGAAGCCCGACCTTCCCCCTTTGGAAAGCAACTTCGTTGCAGCTTCCAAGCCGCCTGAAAACCCCACCACCAGGGCACTAGTCACTCCATAGATGCCTCTGAGGGGCAGTGAGGCTTTCCAAAAGAAACCAGGTGCTTGCGATTCCTTCCTGGGAGCTCACGCCAGGAGCATACTGTAGCTAAATGGCCAACTAAATGTGACCTCTAGTCGCGAGGTAATGTGCACATTTTCACATTACCAGAGCTAGTGGTGCACTGTTTCCAGGAAGTCTAACTCAATGGATGGCATTAGCTTTAGTGTGCCTCACAGCTCTCAAGACGCTCACGTGGGCACTTCTTTCCAAGGAAGTACACTGTGTACTCAAAGCCTTCTGAGCACAACCCAGGGATACACAGCTCTGGGAACATCCCTCACTATGCAGTTGGAAGGGCCGGGAACTAAGGTGGTCTCTACGGCTAGCGCTCCACAGCTTTGAAACAGCCTCAGGACCGCGGTTCTTGGCAGGCTTTCGTTCCATGTGCGTCTGCCACGTCGAGGAAAGCTACGCTGCCCTGAAAGAAACCCCCGGGGCTCCAATTCAGTTTGGGGGCTCCTGCCCGACGTCTCTCTAAGTGACACGGAAGCTGGACTTTAGGTCCAGCCCGAAATCAGGTAGAGAGTTACCCTGAGCATTGCTAGGCATTTGGAACATCCAAAGTCACCTAGGCCTACTGAGGGCATTCAGAGGATTATGCCGTTCACCACCTGCAGCACACACTGCCTCCAAAAGTTTCAGCGCCGAAGGCCGAAGTGTGTTCCAAGGGTCTCCCTTGGACTGTCCGAGAAGATAGGTGTGTGTGCTGGGTGATCCAGTCTGTTATTGAGAAGCCTGGAATAAGGCAGTCTTTTCCCCATTTGAAAGGTAGATAGTGGCGGCCTCCAGGCTGACTGAAAGACAGCGCTGTTACCCGTCTTCTAGTCACCTCGAGGAATGCCTCAGTGAAGAAAGTGAGTTTCTCCTATGAAACCAGGGGGTCGCCAGTGCCTTGCTGGGAGCTCATCCCACGCTTGCCCTAGCTAAAGTGCGAAGTAAACGTGAGCCCTGGCCTCAAGGTAAGCACGAGTGTTTCTTATCCGCAAGGTTTTGTGTGCAGCCATCTCCATGAACCCTGACTCGATAGAGTGCTTTCAGTCCTCTATGGCTTTCCGTAGGCCTCAGAGAGTCACGTATGAATTCCACTCTGAGGGAGAGCGTGTGCGCTGTGAGTCCCCTTTTTGTTTCCCGAGCCACACAGCACAGAACGGACTGTTGAGGTCAACTCTTTCTATGCAGAGGGGAGGGCAATGAACTGCTTCTCGCTTTGAGAGCTTGATTTCTACAGCTGTAAGGCAGCCCCGGGACAACGTTTTTGCCAGGATTACAGTCAACGTGGCTCTCCCTCTGTGGGGGCCCTCTGAACGGCACTGAAAGAATCCCTGAGCCTAAAGTGCATCCTGGCAACTCTTACCTGTCATCTCTGTGTTGTGACGCCAGGTACACTGTAGGTCCAGCCTGACAGAAAGTACAGAAAAACCGGTACACTTGTGAGGCATTTGGACGATCCAAAGTCACCTACGCCTGACTAAGTCATTAAGCGGCTAATGCTATTCAGGGCACGCAAAACACCCCGCGTCCAACGAAGTGTGATCCTCGAAAGGCCCAGTGTGGCTGAAAGTCTCCAGTAGTCAGTCAGAGAGTGCTGGTCAATGCGCTGGGGGGTCAAGTTGGCAACTGGAGAATGTGGGAGAAGCCCGACCTTCCCCCTTTGGAAAGCAACTTCGTTGCAGCTTCCAAGCCGCCTGAAAACCCCACCACCAGGGCACTAGTCACTCCACAGATGCCTCTGAGGGGCAGTGAGTCTTTCCAAAAGAAACCAGATGCTTGCGATTCCTTCCTGGGAGCTCACCCCAGGAGCATACTGTAGCTAAATGGCCAACTAAATGTGACCTCTAGTCGCGAGGTAATGTGCACATTTTCTCATTACCAGAGCTAGTGGTGCACTGTTTCCAGGAAGTCTTACTCAATGGATGGCTTTAGCTTTAGTGTGCCTCACAGCTCTCAAGACGCTCACGTGGGCACTTCTTTCCAAGGAAGTACACTGTGTACTCAAAGCCTTCTGAGCACAACCCAGGGATACACAGCTCTGGGAACATCCCTCACTATGCAGTTGGAAGGGCCGGGAACTGAGGTGGTCTCTACGGCTAGCGCTCCACAGCTTTGAAACAGCCTCAGGACCGCGGTTCTTGGCAGGCTTTCGTTCCATGTGTGTCTGCCACGTTGAGGAAAGCTACACTGCCCTGAAAGAAACCCCCGGGGCTACAATTCAGTTTGGGGGCTCCTGCCCGACGTCTCTCTAAGTGACGCGGAAGCTGGACTTTAGGTCCAGCCCGAAATCAGGTAGAGAGTTACCCTGAGCATTGCTAGGCATTTGGAACATCCAAAGTCACCTAGGCCTACTGAGGGCATTCAGAGGATTATGCCGTTCACCACATGCAGCACACACTGCCTCCAAAAGTTTCAGCGCCGAAGGCCGAAGTGTGTTCCAAGGATCTCCCTTGGACTGTCAGAGAAGATAGGTGTGTGTGCTGGGTGATCCAGTCTGTTATTGAGAAGCCTGGAAAAAGGCAGTCTTTTCCCCATTTGAAAGGTAGATAGTGGCGGCCTCCAGGCTGACTGAAAGACAGCGCTGTTACCCGTCTCCTAGTCACCTCGAGGAATGCCTCAGTGAAGAAAGTGAGTTTCTCCTATGAAACCAGGGGGTCGCCAGTGCCTTGCTGGGAGCTCATCCCACGCTTGCCCTAGCTAAAGTGCGAAGTAAACGTGAGCCCTGGCCTCAAGGTAAGCACGAGTGTTTCTTATCCGCAAAGTTTTCTGTGCAGCCACCTCCATGAACCCTGACTCGATAGAGTGCTTTCAGTCCTCTACGGCTTTCCGTAGGCCTCAGAGAGTCGCGTATGAATTCCACTCTGAGGGAGAGCGTGTGCGCTGTGAGTCCCCTTTTTGTTTCCCGAGCCACACAGCAGAGAACGGACTGTTGGGGTCAACTCTTTCTATGCAGAGGGGAGGGCAATGAACTGCTTCTCGCTTGGAGAGCTTGATTTCTACAGCTGTAAGGCAGCCCCGGGACAACGTTTTTGCCAGGATTACAGTCAACGTGGCTCTCCCTCTGTGGGGGCCCTCTGAACGGCACTGAAAGAATCCCTGAGCCTAAAGTGCATCCTGGCAACTCTTACCTGTCATCTCTGTGTTGTGACGCCAGGTACACTGTAGGTCCAGCCTGACAGAAAGTACAGAAAAACCGGTACACTTGTGAGGCATTTGGACGATCCAAAGTCACCTAGGCCTGACTAAGTCATTAAGCGGCTAATGCTATTCATGGCACGCAAAACACCCCGCGTCCAACGAAGTGTGATCCTCGAAAGGCCCAGTGTGGCTGAAAGTCTCCAGTAGTCAGTCAGAGAGTGCTGGTCAATGCGCTGTGGGGTCAAGTTGGCAACTGGAGAATGTGGGAGAAGCCCGACCTTCCCCCTTTGGAAAGCAACTTCGTTGCAGCTTCCAAGCCGCCTGAAAACCCCACCACCAGGGCACTAGTCACTCCATAGATGCCTCTGAGGGGCAGTGAGGCTTTCCAAAAGAAACCAGGTGCTTGCGATTCCTTCCTGGGAGCTCACGCCAGGAGCATACTGTAGCTAAATGGCCAACTAAATGTGACCTCTAGTCGCGAGGTAATGTGCACATTTTCACATTACCAGAGCTAGTGGTGCACTGTTTCCAGGAAGTCTAACTCAATGGATGGCATTAGCTTTAGTGTGCCTCACAGCTCTCAAGACGCTCACGTGGGCACTTCTTTCCAAGGAAGTACACTGTGTACTCAAAGCCTTCTGAGCACAACCCAGGGATACACAGCTCTGGGAACATCCCTCACTATGCAGTTGGAAGGGCCGGGAACTAAGGTGGTCTCTACGGCTAGCGCTCCACAGCTTTGAAACAGCCTCAGGACCGCGGTTCTTGGCAGGCTTTCGTTCCATGTGCGTCTGCCACGTTGAGGAAAGCTACGCTGCCCTGAAAGAAACCCCCGGGGCTCCAATTCAGTTTGGGGGCTCCTGCCCGACGTCTCTCTAAGTGACACGGAAGCTGGACTTTAGGTCCAGCCCGAAATCAGGTAGAGAGTTACCCTGAGCATTGCTAGGCATTTGGAACATCCAAAGTCACCTAGGCCTACTGAGGGCATTCAGAGGATTATGCCGTTCACCACCTGCAGCACACACTGCCTCCAAAAGTTTCAGCGCCGAAGGCCGAAGTGTGTTCCAAGGGTCTCCGTTGGACTGTCAGAGAAGATAGGTGTGTGTGCTGGGTGATCCAGTCTGTTATTGAGAAGCCTGGAAAAAGGCAGTCTTTTCCCCATTTGAAAAGTAGATAGTGGCGGCCTCCAGGCTGACTGAAAGACAGCGCTGTTACCCGTCTTCTAGTCACCTCGAGGAATGCCTCAGTGAAGAAAGTGAGTTTCTCCTATGAAACCAGGGGGTCGCCAGTGCCTTGCTGGGAGCTCATCCCACGCTTGCCCTAGCTAAAGTGCGAAGTAAACGTGAGCCCTGGCCTCAAGGTAAGCACGAGTGTTTCTTATCCGCAAGGTTTTGTGTGCAGCCATCTCCATGAACCCTGACTCGATAGAGTGCTTTCAGTCCTCTACGGCTTTCCGTAGGCCTCAGAGAGTCGCGTATGAATTCCACTCTGAGGGAGAGCGTGTGCGCTGTGAGTCCCCTTTTTGTTTCCCGAGCCACACAGCAGAGAACGGACTGTTGGGGTCAACTCTTTCTATGCAGAGGGGAGGGCAATGAACTGCTTCTCGCTTGGAGAGCTTGATTTCTACAGCTGTAAGGCAGCCCCGGGACAACGTTTTTGCCAGGATTACAGTCAACGTGGCTCTCCCTCTGTGGGGGCCCTCTGAACGGCACTGAAAGAATCCCTGATCCTAAAGTGCATCCTGGCAACTCTTACCTGTCATCTCTGTGTTGTGACGCCAGGTACACTGTAGGTCCAGCCTGACAGAAAGTACAGAAAAACCGATACACTTGTGAGGCATTTGGACGATCCAAAGTCACCTAGGCCTGACTAAGTCATTAAGCGGCTAATGCTATTCATGGCACGCAAAACACCCCGCGTCCAACGAAGTGTGATCCTCGAAAGGCCCAGTGTGGCTGAAAGTCTCCAGTAGTCAGTCAGAGAGTGCTGGTCAATGCGCTGTGGGGTCAAGTTGGCAACTGGAGAATGTGGGAGAAGCCCGACCTTCCCCCTTTGGAAAGCAACTTCGTTGCAGCTTCCAAGCCACCTGAAAACCCCACCACCAGGGCACTAGTCACTCCATAGATGCCTCTGAGGGGCAGTGAGGCTTTCCAAAAGAAACCAGGTGCTTGCGATTCCTTCCTGGGAGCTCACCCCAGGAGCATACTGTAGCTAAATGGCCAACTAAATGTGACCTCTAGTCGCGAGGTAATGTGCACATTTTCACATTACCAGAGCTAGTGGTGCACTGTTTCCAGGAAGTCTAACTCAATGGATGGCATTAGCTTTAGTGTGCCTCACAGCTCTCAAGACGCTCACGTGGGCACTTCTTTCCAAGGAAGTACACTGTGTACTCAAAGCCTTCTGAGCACAACCCAGGGATACACAGCTCTGGGAACATCCCTCACTATGCAGTTGGAAGGGCCGGGAACTAAGGTGGTCTCTACGGCTAGCGCTCCACAGCTTTGAAACAGCCTCAGGACCGCGGTTCTTGGCAGGCTTTCGTTCCATGTGTGTCTGCCACGTTGAGGAAAGCTACGCTGCCCTGAAAGAAACCCCCGGGGCTCCAATTCAGTTTGGGGACTCCTGCCCGACGTCTCTCTAAGTGACGCGGAAGCTGGACTTTAGGTCCAGCCCGAAATCAGGTAGAGAGTTACCCTGAGCATTGCTAGGCATTTGGAACATCCAAAGTCACCTAGGCCTACTGAGGGCATTCAGAGGATTATGCCGTTCACCACATGCAGCACACACTGCCTCCAAAAGTTTCAGCGCCGAAGGCCGAAGTGTGTTCCAAGGGTCTCCCTTGGACTGTCAGAGAAGATAGGTGTGTGTGCTGGGTGATCCAGTCTGTTATTGAGAAGCCTGGAAAAAGGCAGTCTTTTCCCCATTTGAAAGGTAGATAGTGGCGGCCTCCAGGCTGACTGAAAGACAGCGCTGTTACCCGTCTTCTAGTCACCTCGAGGAATGCCTCAGTGAAGAAAGTGAGTTTCTCCTATGAAACCAGGGGGTCGCCAGTGCCTTGCTGGGAGCTCATCCCACGCTTGCCCTAGCTAAAGTGCGAAGTAAATGTGAGCCCTGTCCTCAAGGTAAGCACGAGTGTTTCCTATCCGCAAAGTTTTGTGTGCAGCCATCTCCATGAACCCTGACTCGATAGAGTGCTTTCAGTCCTCTACGGCTTTCGGTAGGCCTCAGAGAGTCGCGTATGAATTCCACTCTGAGGGAGAGCGTGTGCGCTGTCAGTCCCCTTTTTGTTTCCCGAGCCACACAGCAGAGAACGGACTGTTGGGGTCAACTCTTTCTATGCAGAGGGGAGGGCAATGAACTGCTTCTCGCTTGGAGAGCTTGATTTCTACAGCTGTAAGGCAGCCCCGGGACAACGTTTTTGCCAGGATTACAGTCAACGTGGCTCTCCCTCTGTGGGGGCCCTCTGAACGGCACTGAAAGAATCCCTGAGCCTAAAGTGCATCCTGGCAACTCTTACCTGTCATCTCTGTGTTGTGACGCCAGGTACACTGTAGGTTCAGCCTGACAGAAAGTACAGAAAAACCGGTACACTTGTGAGGCATTTGGACGATCCAAAGTCACCTAGGCCTGACTAAGTCATTAAGCGGCTAATGCTATTCAGGGCACGCAAAACACCCCGCGTCCAACGAAGTGTGATCCTCGAAAGGCCCAGTGTGGCTGAAAGTCTCCAGTAGTCAGTCAGAGAGTGCTGGTCAATGCGCTGTGGGGTCAAGTTGGCAACTGGAGAATGTGGGAGAAGCCCGACCTTCCCCCTTTGGAAAGCAACTTCGTTGCAGCTTCCAAGCCGCCTGAAAACCCCACCACCAGGGCACTAGTCACTCCACAGATGCCTCTGAGGGGCAGTGAGTCTTTCCAAAAGAAACCAGATGCTTGCGATTCCTTCCTGGGAGCTCACCCCAGGAGCATACTGTAGCTAAATGGCCAACTAAATGTGACCTCTAGTCGCGAGGTAATGTGCACATTTCCTCATTACCAGAGCTAGTGGTGCACTGTTTCCAGGAAGTCTTACTCAATGGATGGCTTTAGCTTTAGTGTGCCTCACAGCTCTCAAGACGCTCACGTGGGCACTTCTTTCCAAGGAAGTACACTGTGTACTCAAAGCCTTCTGAGCACAACCCAGGGATACACAGCTCTTGGAACATCCCTCACTATGCAGTTGGAAGGGCCGGGAACTAAGGTGGTCTCTATGGCTAGCGTTCCACAGCTTTGAAACAGCCTCAGGACCGCGGTTCTTGGCAGGCTTTCGTTCCATGTGCGTCTGCCACGTTGAGGAAAGTTACGCTGCCCTGAAAGAAACCCCCGGGGCTCCAATTCAGTTTGGGGGCTCCTGCCCGACGTCTCTCTAAGTGACGCGGAAGCTGGACATTAGGTCCAGCCCGAAAGCGGGTAGAGAGTTACCCTGAGCATTGCTAGGCATTTGGAACATCCAAAGTCACCTAGGCCTACTGAGGGCATTCAGAGGATTATGCCGTTCACCACATGCAGCACACACTGCCTCCAAAAGTTTCAGCGCCGAAGGCCGAAGTGTGTTCCAAGGGTCTCCCTTGGACTGTCAGCGAAGATAGGTGTGTGTGCTGGGTGATCCAGTCTGTTATTGAGAAGCCTGGAAAAAGGCAGTCTTTTCCCCATTTGAAAGGTAGATAGTGGCGGCCTCCAGGCTGACTGAAAGACAGCGCTGTTACCCGTCTTCTAGTCACCTCGAGGAATGCCTCAGTGAAGAAAGTGAGTTTCTCCTATGAAACCAGGGAGTCGCCAGTGCCTTGCTGGGAGCTCATCCCACGCTTGCCCTAGCTAAAGTGCGAAGTAAACGTGAGCCCTGGCCTCAAGGTAAGCACGAGTGTTTCTTATCCGCAAGGTTTTGTGTGCAGCCATCTCCATGAACCCTGACTCGATAGAGTGCTTTCAGTCCTCTATGGCTTTCCGTAGGCCTCAGAGAGTCACGTATGAATTCCACTCTGAGGGAGAGCGTGTGCGCTGTGAGTCCCCTTTTTGTTTCCCGAGCCACACAGCAGAGAACGGACTGTTGGGGTCAACTCTTTCTATGCAGAGGGGAGGGCAATGAACTGCTTCTCGCTTGGAGAGCTTGATTTCTACAGCTGTAAGGCAGCCCCGGGACAACGTTTTTGCCAGGATTACAGTCAACGTGGCTCTCCCTCTGTGGGGGCCCTCTGAACGGCACTGAAAGAATCCCTGAGCCTAAAGTGCATCCTGGCAACTCTTACCTGTCATCTCTGTGTTGTGACGCCAGGTACACTGTAGGTCCAGCCTGACAGAAAGTACAGAAAAACCGGTACACTTGTGAGGCATTTGGACGATCCAAAGTCACCTAGGCCTGACTAAGTCATTAAGCGGCTAATGCTATTCAGGGCACGCAAAACACCCCGCGTCCAACGAAGTGTGATCCTCGAAAGGCCCAGTGTGGCTGAAAGTCTCCAGTACTCAGTCAGAGAGTGCTGGTCAATGCGCTGGGGGGTCAAGTTGGCAACTGGAGAATGTGGGAGAAGCCCGACCTTCCCCCTTTGGAAAGCAACTTCGTTGCAGCTTCCAAGCCGCCTGAAAACCCCACCACCAGGGCACTAGTCACTCCACAGATGCCTCTGAGGGGCAGTGAGTCTTTCCAAAAGAAACCAGATGCTTGTGATTCCTTCCTGGGAGCTCACCCCAGGAGCATACTGTAGCTAAATGGCCAACTAAATGTGACCTCTAGTCGCGAGGTAATGTGCACATTTTCTCATTACCAGAGCTAGTGGTGCACTGTTTCCAGGAAGTCTTACTCAATGGATGGCTTTAGCTTTAGTGTGCCTCACAGCTCTCAAGACGCTCACGTGGGCACTTCTTTCCAAGGAAGTACACTGTGTACTCAAAGCCTTCTGAGCACAACCCAGGGATACACAGCTCTGGGAACATCCCTCACTATGCAGTTGGAAGGGCCGGGAACTAAGGTGGTCTCTACGGCTAGCGCTCCACAGCTTTGAAACAGCCTCAGGACCGCGGTTCTTGGCAGGCTTTCGTTCCATGTGTGTCTGCCACGTTGAGGAAAGCTACGCTGCCCTGAAAGAAACCCCCGGGGCTCCAATTCAGTTTGGGGACTCCTGCCCGACGTCTCTCTAAGTGACGCGGAAGCTGGACTTTAGGTCCAGCCCGAAATCAGGTAGAGAGTTACCCTGAGCATTGCTAGGCATTTGGAACATCCAAAGTCACCTAGGCCTACTGAGGGCATTCAGAGGATTATGCCGTTCACCACATGCAGCACACACTGCCTCCAAAAGTTTCAGCGCCGAAGGCCGAAGTGTGTTCCAAGGGTCTCCCTTGGACTGTCAGCGAAGATAGGTGTGTGTGCTGGGTGATCCAGTCTGTTATTGAGAAGCCTGGAAAAAGGCAGTCTTTTCCCCATTTGAAAGGTAGATAGTGGCGGCCTCCAGGCTGACTGAAAGACAGCGCTGTTACCCGTCTTCTAGTCACCTCGAGGAATGCCTCAGTGAAGAAAGTGAGTTTCTCCTATGAAACCAGGGGGTCGCCAGTGCCTTGCTGGGAGCTCATCCCACGCTTGCCCTAGCTAAAGTGCGAAGTAAATGTGAGCCCTGTCCTCAAGGTAAGCACGAGTGTTTCCTATCCGCAAAGTTTTGTGTGCAGCCATCTCCATGAACCCTGACTCGATAGAGTGCTTTCAGTCCTCTACGGCTTTCGGTAGGCCTCAGAGAGTCGCGTATGAATTCCACTCTGAGGGAGAGCGTGTGCGCTGTCAGTCCCCTTTTTGTTTCCCGAGCCACACAGCAGAGAACGGACTGTTGGGGTCAACTCTTTCTATGCAGAGGGGAGGGCAATGAACTGCTTCTCGCTTGGAGAGCTTGATTTCTACAGCTGTAAGGCAGCCCCGGGACAACGTTTTTGCCAGGATTACAGTCAACGTGGCTCTCCCTCTGTGGGGGCCCTCTGAACGGCACTGAAAGAATCCCTGAGCCTAAAGTGCATCCTGGCAACTCTTACCTGTCATCTCTGTGTTGTGACGCCAGGTACACTGTAGGTCCAGCCTGACAGAAAGTACAGAAAAACCGGTACACTTGTGAGGCATTTGGACGATCCAAAGTCACCTAGGCCTGACTAAGTCATTAAGCGGCTAATGCTATTCATGGCACGCAAAACACCCCGCGTCCAACGAAGTGTGATCCTCGAAAGGCCCAGTGTGGCTGAAAGTCTCCAGTAGTCAGTCAGAGAGTGCTGGTCAATGCGCTCGGGGGTCAAGTTGGCAACTGGAGAATGTGGGAGAAGCCCGACCTTCCCCCTTTGGAAAGCAACTTCGTTGCAGCTTCCAAGCCGCCTGAAAACCCCACCACCAGGGCACTAGTCACTCCACAGATGCCTCTGAGGGGCAGTGAGTCTTTCCAAAAGAAACCAGATGCTTGCGATTCCTTCCTGGGAGCTCACCCCAGGAGCATACTGTAGCTAAATGGCCAACTAAATGTGACCTCTAGTCGCGAGGTAATGTGCACATTTTCTCATTACCAGAGCTAGTGGTGCACTGTTTCCAGGAAGTCTTACTCAATGGATGGCTTTAGCTTTAGTGTGCCTCACAGCTCTCAAGACGCTCACGTGGGCACTTCTTTCCAAGGAAGTACACTGTGTACTCAAAGCCTTCTGAGCACAACCCAGGGATACACAGCTCTGGGAACATCCCTCACTATGCAGTTGGAAGGGCCGGGAACTAAGGTGGTCTCTACGGCTAGCGCTCCACAGCTTTGAAACAGCCTCAGGACCGCGGTTCTTGGCAGGCTTTCGTTCCATGTGTGTCTGCCACGTTGAGGAAAGCTACGCTGCCCTGAAAGAAACCCCCGGGGCTCCAATTCAGTTTGGGGACTCCTGCCCGACGTCTCTCTAAGTGACGCGGAAGCTGGACTTTAGGTCCAGCCCGAAATCAGGTAGAGAGTTACCCTGAGCATTGCTAGGCATTTGGAACATCCAAAGTCACCTAGGCCTACTGAGGGCATTCAGAGGATTATGCCGTTCACCACATGCAGCACACACTGCCTCCAAAAGTTTCAGCGCCGAAGGCCGAAGTGTGTTCCAAGGGTCTCCCTTGGACTGTCAGCGAAGATAGGTGTGTGTGCTGGGTGATCCAGTCTGTTATTGAGAAGCCTGGAAAAAGGCAGTCTTTTCCCCATTTGAAAGGTAGATAGTGGCGGCCTCCAGGCTGACTGAAAGACAGCGCTGTTACCCGTCTTCTAGTCACCTCGAGGAATGCCTCAGTGAAGAAAGTGAGTTTCTCCTATGAAACCAGGGGGTCGCCAGTGCCTTGCTGGGAGCTCATCCCACGCTTGCCCTAGCTAAAGTGCGAAGTAAATGTGAGCCCTGTCCTCAAGGTAAGCACGAGTGTTTCCTATCCGCAAAGTTTTGTGTGCAGCCATCTCCATGAACCCTGACTCGATAGAGTGCTTTCAGTCCTCTACGGCTTTCGGTAGGCCTCAGAGAGTCGCGTATGAATTCCACTCTGAGGGAGAGCGTGTGCGCTGTCAGTCCCCTTTTTGTTTCCCGAGCCACACAGCAGAGAACGGACTGTTGGGGTCAACTCTTTCTATGCAGAGGGGAGGGCAATGAACTGCTTCTCGCTTGGAGAGCTTGATTTCTACAGCTGTAAGGCAGCCCCGGGACAACGTTTTTGCCAGGATTACAGTCAACGTGGCTCTCCCTCTGTGGGGGCCCTCTGAACGGCACTGAAAGAATCCCTGAGCCTAAAGTGCATCCTGGCAACTCTTACCTGTCATCTCTGTGTTGTGACGCCAGGTACACTGTAGGTCCAGCCTGACAGAAAGTACAGAAAAACCGGTACACTTGTGAGGCATTTGGACGATCCAAAGTCACCTAGGCCTGACTAAGTCATTAAGCGGCTAATGCTATTCAGGGCACGCAAAACACCCCGCGTCCAACGAAGTGTGATCCTCGAAAGGCCCAGTGTGGCTGAAAGTCTCCAGTAGTCAGTCAGAGAGTGCTGGTCAATGCGCTGTGGGGTCAAGTTGGCAACTGGAGAATGTGGGAGAAGCCCGACCTTCCCCCTTTGGAAAGCAACTTCGTTGCAGCTTCCAAGCCGCCTGAAAACCCCACCACCAGGGCACTAGTCACTCCACAGATGCCTCTGAGGGGCAGTGAGTCTTTCCAAAAGAAACCAGATGCTTGTGATTCCTTCCTGGGAGCTCACCCCAGGAGCATACTGTAGCTAAATGGCCAACTAAATGTGACCTCTAGTCGCGAGGTAATGTGCACATTTTCTCATTACCAGAGCTAGTGGTGCACTGTTTCCAGGAAGTCTTACTCAATGGATGGCTTTAGCTTTAGTGTGCCTCACAGCTCTCAAGACGCTCACGTGGGCACTTCTTTCCAAGGAAGTACACTGTGTACTCAAAGCCTTCTGAGCACAACCCAGGGATACACAGCTCTGGGAACATCCCTCACTATGCAGTTGGAAGGGCCGGGAACTAAGGTGGTCTCTACGGCTAGCGCTCCACAGCTTTGAAACAGCCTCAGGACCGCGGTTCTTGGCAGGCTTTCGTTCCATGTGTGTCTGCCACGTTGAGGAAAGCTACGCTGCCCTGAAAGAAACCCCCGGGGCTCCAATTCAGTTTGGGGACTCCTGCCCGTCGTCTCTCTAAGTGACGCGGAAGCTGGACTTTAGGTCCAGCCCGAAATCAGGTAGAGAGTTACCCTGAGCATTGCTAGGCATTTGGAACATCCAAAGTCACCTAGGCCTACTGAGGGCATTCAGAGGATTATGCCGTTCACCACATGCAGCACACACTGCCTCCAAAAGTTTCAGCGCCGAAGGCCGAAGTGTGTTCCAAGGGTCTCCCTTGGACTGTCAGCGAAGATAGGTGTGTGTGCTGGGTGATCCAGTCTGTTATTGAGAAGCCTGGAAAAAGGCAGTCTTTTCCCCATTTGAAAGGTAGATAGTGGCGGCCTCCAGGCTGACTGAAAGACAGCGCTGTTACCCGTCTTCTAGTCACCTCGAGGAATGCCTCAGTGAAGAAAGTGAGTTTCTCCTATGAAACCAGAGGGTCGCCAGTGCCTTGCTGGGAGCTCATCCCACGCTTGCCCTAGCTAAAGTGCGAAGTAAATGTGAGCCCTGTCCTCAAGGTAAGCACGAGTGTTTCCTATCCGCAAAGTTTTGTGTGCAGCCATCTCCATGAACCCTGACTCGATAGAGTGCTTTCAGTCCTCTACGGCTTTCGGTAGGCCTCAGAGAGTCGCGTATGAATTCCACTCTGAGGGAGAGCGTGTGCGCTGTCAGTCCCCTTTTTATTTCCCGAGCCACACAGCAGAGAACGGACTGTTGGGGTCAACTCTTTCTATGCAGAGGGGAGGGCAATGAACTGCTTCTCGCTTGGAGAGCTTGATTTCTACAGCTGTAAGGCAGCCCCGGGACAACGTTTTTGCCAGGATTACAGTCAACGTGGCTCTCCCTCTGTGGGGGCCCTCTGAACGGCACTGAAAGAATCCCTGAGCCTAAAGTGCATCCTGGCAACTCTTACCTGTCATCTCTGTGTTGTGACGCCAGGTACACTGTAGGTCCAGCCTGACAGAAAGTACAGAAAAACCGGTACACTTGTGAGGCATTTGGACGATCCAAAGTCACCTAGGCCTGACTAAGTCATTAAGCGGCTAATGCTATTCAGGGCACACAAAACACCCCACGTCCAACGAAGTGTGATCCTCGAAAGGCCCAGTGTGGCTGAAAGTCTCCAGTAGTCAGTCAGAGAGTGCTGGTCAATGCGCTGGGGGGTCAAGTTGGCAACTGGAGAATGTGGGAGAAGCCCGACCTTCCCCCTTTGGAAAGCAACTTCGTTGCAGCTTCCAAGCCGCCTGAAAACCCCACCACCAGGGCACTAGTCACTCCACAGATGCCTCTGAGGGGCAGTGAGTCTTTCCAAAAGAAACCAGATGCTTGCGATTCCTTCCTGGGAGCTCACCCAAGGAGCATACTGTAGCTAAATGGCCAACTAAATGTGACCTCTAGTCGCAAGGTAATGTGCACATTTTCTCATTACCAGAGCTAGTGGTGCACTGTTTCCAGGAAGTCTTACTCAATGGATGGCTTTAGCTTTAGTGTGCCTCACAGCTCTCAAGACGCTCACGTGGGCACTTCTTTCCAAGGAAGTACACTGTGTACTCAAAGCCTTCTGAGCACAACCCAGGGATACACAGCTCTGGGAACATCCCTCACTATGCAGTTGGAAGGGCCGGGAACTAAGGTGGTCTCTACGGCTAGCGCTCCACAGCTTTGAAACAGCCTCAGGACCGCGGTTCTTGGCAGGCTTTCGTTCCATGTGCGTCTGCCACGTTGAGGAAAGCTACGCTGCCCTGAAAGAAACCCCTGGGGCTCCAATTCAGTTTGGGGGCTCCTGCCCGACGTCTCTCTAAGTGACGCGGAAGCTGGACTTTAGGTCCAGCCCGAAATCAGGTAGAGAGTTACCCTGAGCATTGCTAGGCATTTGGAACATCCAAAGTCACCTAGGCCTACTGAGGGCATTCAGAGGATTATGCCGTTCACCACATGCAGCACACACTGCCTCCAAAAGTTTCAGCGCCGAAGGCCGAAGTGTGTTCCAAGGGTCTCCCTTGGACTGTCAGAGAAGATAGGTGTGTGTGCTGGGTGATCCAGTCTGTTATTGAGAAGCCTGGAAAAAGGCAGTCTTTTCCCCATTTGAAAGGTAGATAGTGGTGGCCTCCAGGCTGACTGAAAGACAGCGCTGTTACCCGTCTTCTAGTCACCTCGAGGAATGCCTCAGTGAAGAAAGTGAGTTTATCCTATGAAACCAGGGGGTCGCCAGTGCCTTGCTGGGAGCTCATCCCACGCTTGCCCTAGCTAAAGTGCGAAGTAAACGTGAGCCCTGGCCTCAAGGTAAGCACGAGTGTTTCTTATCCGCAAAGTTTTCTGTGCAGCCACCTCCATGAACCCTGACTCGATAGAGTGCTTTCAGTCCTCTACGGCTTTCCGTAGGCCTCAGAGAGTCGCGTATGAATTCCACTCTGAGGGAGAGCGTGTGCGCTGTGAGTCCCCTTTTTGTTTCCCGAGCCACACAGCACAGAACGGACTGTTGGGGTCAACTCTTTCTATGCAGAGGGGAGGGCAATGAACTGCTTCTCGCTTGGAGAGCTTGATTTCTACAGCTGTAAGGCAGCCCCGGGACAACGTTTTTGCCAGGATTACAGTCAACGTGGCTCTCCCTCTGTGGGGGCCCTCTGAACGGCACTGAAAGAATCCCTGAGCCTAAAGTGCATCCTGGCAACTCTTACCTGTCATCTCTGTGTTGTGACGCCAGGTACACTGTAGGTCCAGCCTGACAGAAAGTACAGAAAAACCGGTACACTTGTGAGGCATTTGGACGATCCAAAGTCACCTAGGCCTGACTAAGTCATTAAGCGGCTAATGCTATTCAGGGCACGCAAAACACCCCGCGTCCAACGAAGTGTGATCCTCGAAAGGCCCAGTGTGGCTGAAAGTCTCCAGTAGTCAGTCAGAGAGTGCTGGTCAATGCGCTGGGGGGTCAAGTTGGCAACTGGAGAATGTGGGAGAAGCCCGACCTTCCCCCTTTGGAAAGCAACTTCGTTGCAGCTTCCAAGCCGCCTGAAAACCCCACCACCAGGGCACTAGTCACTCCACAGATGCCTCTGAGGGGCAGTGAGTCTTTCCAAAAGAAACCAGATGCTTGCGATTCCTTCCTGGGAGCTCACCCCAGGAGCATACTGTAGCTAAATGGCCAACTAAATGTGACCTCTAGTCGCGAGGTAATGTGCACATTTTCTCATTACCAGAGCTAGTGGTGCACTGTTTCCAGGAAGTCTTACTCAATGGATGGCTTTAGCTTTAGTGTGCCTCACAGCTCTCAAGACGCTCACGTGGGCACTTCTTTCCAAGGAAGTACACTGTGTACTCAAAGCCTTCTGAGCACAACCCAGGGATACACAGCTCTGGGAACATCCCTCACTATGCAGTTGGAAGGGCCGGGAACTGAGGTGGTCTCTACGGCTAGCGCTCCACAGCTTTGAAACAGCCTCAGGACCGCGGTTCTTGGCAGGCTTTCGTTCCATGTGTGTCTGCCACGTTGAGGAAAGCTACACTGCCCTGAAAGAAACCCCCGGGGCTACAATTCAGTTTGGGGGCTCCTGCCCGACGTCTCTCTAAGTGACGCGGAAGCTGGACTTTAGGTCCAGCCCGAAATCAGGTAGAGAGTTACCCTGAGCATTGCTAGGCATTTGGAACATCCAAAGTCACCTAGGCCTACTGAGGGCATTCAGAGGATTATGCCGTTCACCACATGCAGCACACACTGCCTCCAAAAGTTTCAGCGCCGAAGGCCGAAGTGTGTTCCAAGGATCTCCCTTGGACTGTCAGAGAAGATAGGTGTGTGTGCTGGGTGATCCAGTCTGTTATTGAGAAGCCTGGAAAAAGGCAGTCTTTTCCCCATTTGAAAGGTAGATAGTGGCGGCCTCCAGGCTGACTGAAAGACAGCGCTGTTACCCGTCTCCTAGTCACCTCGAGGAATGCCTCAGTGAAGAAAGTGAGTTTCTCCTATGAAACCAGGGGGTCGCCAGTGCCTTGCTGGGAGCTCATCCCACGCTTGCCCTAGCTAAAGTGCGAAGTAAACGTGAGCCCTGGCCTCAAGGTAAGCACGAGTGTTTCTTATCCGCAAAGTTTTCTGTGCAGCCACCTCCATGAACCCTGACTCGATAGAGTGCTTTCAGTCCTCTACGGCTTTCCGTAGGCCTCAGAGAGTCGCGTATGAATTCCACTCTGAGGGAGAGCGTGTGCGCTGTGAGTCCCCTTTTTGTTTCCCGAGCCACACAGCAGAGAACGGACTGTTGGGGTCAACTCTTTCTATGCAGAGGGGAGGGCAATGAACTGCTTCTCGCTTGGAGAGCTTGATTTCTACAGCTGTAAGGCAGCCCCGGGACAACGTTTTTGCCAGGATTACAGTCAACGTGGCTCTCCCTCTGTGGGGGCCCTCTGAACGGCACTGAAAGAATCCCTGAGCCTAAAGTGCATCCTGGCAACTCTTACCTGTCATCTCTGTGTTGTGACGCCAGGTACACTGTAGGTCCAGCCTGACAGAAAGTACAGAAAAACCGGTACACTTGTGAGGCATTTGGACGATCCAAAGTCACCTAGGCCTGACTAAGTCATTAAGCGGCTAATGCTATTCAGGGCACGCAAAACACCCCGCGTCCAACGAAGTGTGATCCTCGAAAGGCCCAGTGTGGCTGAAAGTCTCCAGTAGTCAGTCAGAGAGTGCTGGTCAATGCGCTGTGGGGTCAAGTTGGCAACTGGAGAATGTGGGAGAAGCCCGACCTTCCCCCTTTGGAAAGCAACTTCGTTGCAGCTTCCAAGCCGCCTGAAAACCCCACCACCAGGGCACTAGTCACTCCACAGATGCCTCTGAGGGGCAGTGAGTCTTTCCAAAAGAAACCAGATGCTTGTGATTCCTTCCTGGGAGCTCACCCCAGGAGCATACTGTAGCTAAATGGCCAACTAAATGTGACCTCTAGTCGCGAGGTAATGTGCACATTTTCTCATTACCAGAGCTAGTGGTGCACTGTTTCCAGGAAGTCTTACTCAATGGATGGCTTTAGCTTTAGTGTGCCTCACAGCTCTCAAGACGCTCACGTGGGCACTTCTTTCCAAGGAAGTACACTGTGTACTCAAAGCCTTCTGAGCACAACCCAGGGATACACAGCTCTGGGAACATCCCTCACTATGCAGTTGGAAGGGCCGGGAACTAAGGTGGTCTCTACGGCTAGCGCTCCACAGCTTTGAAACAGCCTCAGGACCGCGGTTCTTGGCAGGCTTTCGTTCCATGTGTGTCTGCCACGTTGAGGAAAGCTACGCTGCCCTGAAAGAAACCCCCGGGGCTCCAATTCAGTTTGGGGACTCCTGCCCGTCGTCTCTCTAAGTGACGCGGAAGCTGGACTTTAGGTCCAGCCCGAAATCAGGTAGAGAGTTACCCTGAGCATTGCTAGGCATTTGGAACATCCAAAGTCACCTAGGCCTACTGAGGGCATTCAGAGGATTATGCCGTTCACCACATGCAGCACACACTGCCTCCAAAAGTTTCAGCGCCGAAGGCCGAAGTGTGTTCCAAGGGTCTCCCTTGGACTGTCAGCGAAGATAGGTGTGTGTGCTGGGTGATCCAGTCTGTTATTGAGAAGCCTGGAAAAAGGCAGTCTTTTCCCCATTTGAAAGGTAGATAGTGGCGGCCTCCAGGCTGACTGAAAGACAGCGCTGTTACCCGTCTTCTAGTCACCTCGAGGAATGCCTCAGTGAAGAAAGTGAGTTTCTCCTATGAAACCAGAGGGTCGCCAGTGCCTTGCTGGGAGCTCATCCCACGCTTGCCCTAGCTAAAGTGCGAAGTAAATGTGAGCCCTGTCCTCAAGGTAAGCACGAGTGTTTCCTATCCGCAAAGTTTTGTGTGCAGCCATCTCCATGAACCCTGACTCGATAGAGTGCTTTCAGTCCTCTACGGCTTTCGGTAGGCCTCAGAGAGTCGCGTATGAATTCCACTCTGAGGGAGAGCGTGTGCGCTGTCAGTCCCCTTTTTATTTCCCGAGCCACACAGCAGAGAACGGACTGTTGGGGTCAACTCTTTCTATGCAGAGGGGAGGGCAATGAACTGCTTCTCGCTTGGAGAGCTTGATTTCTACAGCTGTAAGGCAGCCCCGGGACAACGTTTTTGCCAGGATTACAGTCAACGTGGCTCTCCCTCTGTGGGGGCCCTCTGAACGGCACTGAAAGAATCCCTGAGCCTAAAGTGCATCCTGGCAACTCTTACCTGTCATCTCTGTGTTGTGACGCCAGGTACACTGTAGGTCCAGCCTGACAGAAAGTACAGAAAAACCGGTACACTTGTGAGGCATTTGGACGATCCAAAGTCACCTAGGCCTGACTAAGTCATTAAGCGGCTAATGCTATTCAGGGCACACAAAACACCCCACGTCCAACGAAGTGTGATCCTCGAAAGGCCCAGTGTGGCTGAAAGTCTCCAGTAGTCAGTCAGAGAGTGCTGGTCAATGCGCTGGGGGGTCAAGTTGGCAACTGGAGAATGTGGGAGAAGCCCGACCTTCCCCCTTTGGAAAGCAACTTCGTTGCAGCTTCCAAGCCGCCTGAAAACCCCACCACCAGGGCACTAGTCACTCCACAGATGCCTCTGAGGGGCAGTGAGTCTTTCCAAAAGAAACCAGATGCTTGCGATTCCTTCCTGGGAGCTCACCCAAGGAGCATACTGTAGCTAAATGGCCAACTAAATGTGACCTCTAGTCGCAAGGTAATGTGCACATTTTCTCATTACCAGAGCTAGTGGTGCACTGTTTCCAGGAAGTCTTACTCAATGGATGGCTTTAGCTTTAGTGTGCCTCACAGCTCTCAAGACGCTCACGTGGGCACTTCTTTCCAAGGAAGTACACTGTGTACTCAAAGCCTTCTGAGCACAACCCAGGGATACACAGCTCTGGGAACATCCCTCACTATGCAGTTGGAAGGGCCGGGAACTAAGGTGGTCTCTACGGCTAGCGCTCCACAGCTTTGAAACAGCCTCAGGACCGCGGTTCTTGGCAGGCTTTCGTTCCATGTGCGTCTGCCACGTTGAGGAAAGCTACGCTGCCCTGAAAGAAACCCCTGGGGCTCCAATTCAGTTTGGGGGCTCCTGCCCGACGTCTCTCTAAGTGACGCGGAAGCTGGACTTTAGGTCCAGCCCGAAATCAGGTAGAGAGTTACCCTGAGCATTGCTAGGCATTTGGAACATCCAAAGTCACCTAGGCCTACTGAGGGCATTCAGAGGATTATGCCGTTCACCACATGCAGCACACACTGCCTCCAAAAGTTTCAGCGCCGAAGGCCGAAGTGTGTTCCAAGGGTCTCCCTTGGACTGTCAGAGAAGATAGGTGTGTGTGCTGGGTGATCCAGTCTGTTATTGAGAAGCCTGGAAAAAGGCAGTCTTTTCCCCATTTGAAAGGTAGATAGTGGTGGCCTCCAGGCTGACTGAAAGACAGCGCTGTTACCCGTCTTCTAGTCACCTCGAGGAATGCCTCAGTGAAGAAAGTGAGTTTCTCCTATGAAACCAGGGGGTCGCCAGTGCCTTGCTGGGAGCTCATCCCACGCTTGCCCTAGCTAAAGTGCGAAGTAAACGTGAGCCCTGGCCTCAAGGTAAGCACGAGTGTTTCTTATCCGCAAAGTTTTCTGTGCAGCCACCTCCATGAACCCTGACTCGATAGAGTGCTTTCAGTCCTCTACGGCTTTCCGTAGGCCTCAGAGAGTCGCGTATGAATTCCACTCTGAGGGAGAGCGTGTGCGCTGTGAGTCCCCTTTTTGTTTCCCGAGCCACACAGCACAGAACGGACTGTTGGGGTCAACTCTTTCTATGCAGAGGGGAGGGCAATGAACTGCTTCTCGCTTGGAGAGCTTGATTTCTACAGCTGTAAGGCAGCCCCGGGACAACGTTTTTGCCAGGATTACAGTCAACGTGGCTCTCCCTCTGTGGGGGCCCTCTGAACGGCACTGAAAGAATCCCTGAGCCTAAAGTGCATCCTGGCAACTCTTACCTGTCATCTCTGTGTTGTGACGCCAGGTACACTGTAGGTCCAGCCTGACAGAAAGTACAGAAAAACCGGTACACTTGTGAGGCATTTGGACGATCCAAAGTCACCTAGGCCTGACTAAGTCATTAAGCGGCTAATGCTATTCAGGGCACGCAAAACACCCCGCGTCCAACGAAGTGTGATCCTCGAAAGGCCCAGTGTGGCTGAAAGTCTCCAGTAGTCAGTCAGAGAGTGCTGGTCAATGCGCTGGGGGGTCAAGTTGGCAACTGGAGAATGTGGGAGAAGCCCGACCTTCCCCCTTTGGAAAGCAACTTCGTTGCAGCTTCCAAGCCGCCTGAAAACCCCACCACCAGGGCACTAGTCACTCCATAGATGCCTCTGAGGGGCAGTGAGGCTTTCCAAAAGAAACCAGGTGCTTGCGATTCCTTCCTGGGAGCTCACGCCAGGAGCATACTGTAGCTAAATGGCCAACTAAATGTGACCTCTAGTCGCGAGGTAATGTGCACATTTTCACATTACCAGAGCTAGTGGTGCACTGTTTCCAGGAAGTCTAACTCAATGGATGGCATTAGCTTTAGTGTGCCTCACAGCTCTCAAGACGCTCACGTGGGCACTTCTTTCCAAGGAAGTACACTGTGTACTCAAAGCCTTCTGAGCACAACCCAGGGATACACAGCTCTGGGAACATCCCTCACTATGCAGTTGGAAGGGCCGGGAACTAAGGTGGTCTCTACGGCTAGCGCTCCACAGCTTTGAAACAGCCTCAGGACCGCGGTTCTTGGCAGGCTTTCGTTCCATGTGCGTCTGCCACGTCGAGGAAAGCTACGCTGCCCTGAAAGAAACCCCCGGGGCTCCAATTCAGTTTGGGGGCTCCTGCCCGACGTCTCTCTAAGTGACACGGAAGCTGGACTTTAGGTCCAGCCCGAAATCAGGTAGAGAGTTACCCTGAGCATTGCTAGGCATTTGGAACATCCAAAGTCACCTAGGCCTACTGAGGGCATTCAGAGGATTATGCCGTTCACCACCTGCAGCACACACTGCCTCCAAAAGTTTCAGCGCCGAAGGCCGAAGTGTGTTCCAAGGGTCTCCCTTGGACTGTCCGAGAAGATAGGTGTGTGTGCTGGGTGATCCAGTCTGTTATTGAGAAGCCTGGAATAAGGCAGTCTTTTCCCCATTTGAAAGGTAGATAGTGGCGGCCTCCAGGCTGACTGAAAGACAGCGCTGTTACCCGTCTTCTAGTCACCTCGAGGAATGCCTCAGTGAAGAAAGTGAGTTTCTCCTATGAAACCAGGGGGTCGCCAGTGCCTTGCTGGGAGCTCATCCCACGCTTGCCCTAGCTAAAGTGCGAAGTAAACGTGAGCCCTGGCCTCAAGGTAAGCACGAGTGTTTCTTATCCGCAAGGTTTTGTGTGCAGCCATCTCCATGAACCCTGACTCGATAGAGTGCTTTCAGTCCTCTATGGCTTTCCGTAGGCCTCAGAGAGTCACGTATGAATTCCACTCTGAGGGAGAGCGTGTGCGCTGTGAGTCCCCTTTTTGTTTCCCGAGCCACACAGCACAGAACGGACTGTTGAGGTCAACTCTTTCTATGCAGAGGGGAGGGCAATGAACTGCTTCTCGCTTTGAGAGCTTGATTTCTACAGCTGTAAGGCAGCCCCGGGACAACGTTTTTGCCAGGATTACAGTCAACGTGGCTCTCCCTCTGTGGGGGCCCTCTGAACGGCACTGAAAGAATCCCTGAGCCTAAAGTGCATCCTGGCAACTCTTACCTGTCATCTCTGTGTTGTGACGCCAGGTACACTGTAGGTCCAGCCTGACAGAAAGTACAGAAAAACCGGTACACTTGTGAGGCATTTGGACGATCCAAAGTCACCTACGCCTGACTAAGTCATTAAGCGGCTAATGCTATTCAGGGCACGCAAAACACCCCGCGTCCAACGAAGTGTGATCCTCGAAAGGCCCAGTGTGGCTGAAAGTCTCCAGTAGTCAGTCAGAGAGTGCTGGTCAATGCGCTGGGGGGTCAAGTTGGCAACTGGAGAATGTGGGAGAAGCCCGACCTTCCCCCTTTGGAAAGCAACTTCGTTGCAGCTTCCAAGCCGCCTGAAAACCCCACCACCAGGGCACTAGTCACTCCACAGATGCCTCTGAGGGGCAGTGAGTCTTTCCAAAAGAAACCAGATGCTTGCGATTCCTTCCTGGGAGCTCACCCCAGGAGCATACTGTAGCTAAATGGCCAACTAAATGTGACCTCTAGTCGCGAGGTAATGTGCACATTTTCTCATTACCAGAGCTAGTGGTGCACTGTTTCCAGGAAGTCTTACTCAATGGATGGCTTTAGCTTTAGTGTGCCTCACAGCTCTCAAGACGCTCACGTGGGCACTTCTTTCCAAGGAAGTACACTGTGTACTCAAAGCCTTCTGAGCACAACCCAGGGATACACAGCTCTGGGAACATCCCTCACTATGCAGTTGGAAGGGCCGGGAACTGAGGTGGTCTCTACGGCTAGCGCTCCACAGCTTTGAAACAGCCTCAGGACCGCGGTTCTTGGCAGGCTTTCGTTCCATGTGTGTCTGCCACGTTGAGGAAAGCTACACTGCCCTGAAAGAAACCCCCGGGGCTACAATTCAGTTTGGGGGCTCCTGCCCGACGTCTCTCTAAGTGACGCGGAAGCTGGACTTTAGGTCCAGCCCGAAATCAGGTAGAGAGTTACCCTGAGCATTGCTAGGCATTTGGAACATCCAAAGTCACCTAGGCCTACTGAGGGCATTCAGAGGATTATGCCGTTCACCACATGCAGCACACACTGCCTCCAAAAGTTTCAGCGCCGAAGGCCGAAGTGTGTTCCAAGGATCTCCCTTGGACTGTCAGAGAAGATAGGTGTGTGTGCTGGGTGATCCAGTCTGTTATTGAGAAGCCTGGAAAAAGGCAGTCTTTTCCCCATTTGAAAGGTAGATAGTGGCGGCCTCCAGGCTGACTGAAAGACAGCGCTGTTACCCGTCTCCTAGTCACCTCGAGGAATGCCTCAGTGAAGAAAGTGAGTTTCTCCTATGAAACCAGGGGGTCGCCAGTGCCTTGCTGGGAGCTCATCCCACGCTTGCCCTAGCTAAAGTGCGAAGTAAACGTGAGCCCTGGCCTCAAGGTAAGCACGAGTGTTTCTTATCCGCAAAGTTTTCTGTGCAGCCACCTCCATGAACCCTGACTCGATAGAGTGCTTTCAGTCCTCTACGGCTTTCCGTAGGCCTCAGAGAGTCGCGTATGAATTCCACTCTGAGGGAGAGCGTGTGCGCTGTGAGTCCCCTTTTTGTTTCCCGAGCCACACAGCAGAGAACGGACTGTTGGGGTCAACTCTTTCTATGCAGAGGGGAGGGCAATGAACTGCTTCTCGCTTGGAGAGCTTGATTTCTACAGCTGTAAGGCAGCCCCGGGACAACGTTTTTGCCAGGATTACAGTCAACGTGGCTCTCCCTCTGTGGGGGCCCTCTGAACGGCACTGAAAGAATCCCTGAGCCTAAAGTGCATCCTGGCAACTCTTACCTGTCATCTCTGTGTTGTGACGCCAGGTACACTGTAGGTCCAGCCTGACAGAAAGTACAGAAAAACCGGTACACTTGTGAGGCATTTGGACGATCCAAAGTCACCTAGGCCTGACTAAGTCATTAAGCGGCTAATGCTATTCATGGCACGCAAAACACCCCGCGTCCAACGAAGTGTGATCCTCGAAAGGCCCAGTGTGGCTGAAAGTCTCCAGTAGTCAGTCAGAGAGTGCTGGTCAATGCGCTGTGGGGTCAAGTTGGCAACTGGAGAATGTGGGAGAAGCCCGACCTTCCCCCTTTGGAAAGCAACTTCGTTGCAGCTTCCAAGCCGCCTGAAAACCCCACCACCAGGGCACTAGTCACTCCATAGATGCCTCTGAGGGGCAGTGAGGCTTTCCAAAAGAAACCAGGTGCTTGCGATTCCTTCCTGGGAGCTCACGCCAGGAGCATACTGTAGCTAAATGGCCAACTAAATGTGACCTCTAGTCGCGAGGTAATGTGCACATTTTCACATTACCAGAGCTAGTGGTGCACTGTTTCCAGGAAGTCTAACTCAATGGATGGCATTAGCTTTAGTGTGCCTCACAGCTCTCAAGACGCTCACGTGGGCACTTCTTTCCAAGGAAGTACACTGTGTACTCAAAGCCTTCTGAGCACAACCCAGGGATACACAGCTCTGGGAACATCCCTCACTATGCAGTTGGAAGGGCCGGGAACTAAGGTGGTCTCTACGGCTAGCGCTCCACAGCTTTGAAACAGCCTCAGGACCGCGGTTCTTGGCAGGCTTTCGTTCCATGTGCGTCTGCCACGTTGAGGAAAGCTACGCTGCCCTGAAAGAAACCCCCGGGGCTCCAATTCAGTTTGGGGGCTCCTGCCCGACGTCTCTCTAAGTGACACGGAAGCTGGACTTTAGGTCCAGCCCGAAATCAGGTAGAGAGTTACCCTGAGCATTGCTAGGCATTTGGAACATCCAAAGTCACCTAGGCCTACTGAGGGCATTCAGAGGATTATGCCGTTCACCACCTGCAGCACACACTGCCTCCAAAAGTTTCAGCGCCGAAGGCCGAAGTGTGTTCCAAGGGTCTCCGTTGGACTGTCAGAGAAGATAGGTGTGTGTGCTGGGTGATCCAGTCTGTTATTGAGAAGCCTGGAAAAAGGCAGTCTTTTCCCCATTTGAAAAGTAGATAGTGGCGGCCTCCAGGCTGACTGAAAGACAGCGCTGTTACCCGTCTTCTAGTCACCTCGAGGAATGCCTCAGTGAAGAAAGTGAGTTTCTCCTATGAAACCAGGGGGTCGCCAGTGCCTTGCTGGGAGCTCATCCCACGCTTGCCCTAGCTAAAGTGCGAAGTAAACGTGAGCCCTGGCCTCAAGGTAAGCACGAGTGTTTCTTATCCGCAAGGTTTTGTGTGCAGCCATCTCCATGAACCCTGACTCGATAGAGTGCTTTCAGTCCTCTACGGCTTTCCGTAGGCCTCAGAGAGTCGCGTATGAATTCCACTCTGAGGGAGAGCGTGTGCGCTGTGAGTCCCCTTTTTGTTTCCCGAGCCACACAGCAGAGAACGGACTGTTGGGGTCAACTCTTTCTATGCAGAGGGGAGGGCAATGAACTGCTTCTCGCTTGGAGAGCTTGATTTCTACAGCTGTAAGGCAGCCCCGGGACAACGTTTTTGCCAGGATTACAGTCAACGTGGCTCTCCCTCTGTGGGGGCCCTCTGAACGGCACTGAAAGAATCCCTGATCCTAAAGTGCATCCTGGCAACTCTTACCTGTCATCTCTGTGTTGTGACGCCAGGTACACTGTAGGTCCAGCCTGACAGAAAGTACAGAAAAACCGATACACTTGTGAGGCATTTGGACGATCCAAAGTCACCTAGGCCTGACTAAGTCATTAAGCGGCTAATGCTATTCATGGCACGCAAAACACCCCGCGTCCAACGAAGTGTGATCCTCGAAAGGCCCAGTGTGGCTGAAAGTCTCCAGTAGTCAGTCAGAGAGTGCTGGTCAATGCGCTGTGGGGTCAAGTTGGCAACTGGAGAATGTGGGAGAAGCCCGACCTTCCCCCTTTGGAAAGCAACTTCGTTGCAGCTTCCAAGCCACCTGAAAACCCCACCACCAGGGCACTAGTCACTCCATAGATGCCTCTGAGGGGCAGTGAGGCTTTCCAAAAGAAACCAGGTGCTTGCGATTCCTTCCTGGGAGCTCACCCCAGGAGCATACTGTAGCTAAATGGCCAACTAAATGTGACCTCTAGTCGCGAGGTAATGTGCACATTTTCACATTACCAGAGCTAGTGGTGCACTGTTTCCAGGAAGTCTAACTCAATGGATGGCATTAGCTTTAGTGTGCCTCACAGCTCTCAAGACGCTCACGTGGGCACTTCTTTCCAAGGAAGTACACTGTGTACTCAAAGCCTTCTGAGCACAACCCAGGGATACACAGCTCTGGGAACATCCCTCACTATGCAGTTGGAAGGGCCGGGAACTAAGGTGGTCTCTACGGCTAGCGCTCCACAGCTTTGAAACAGCCTCAGGACCGCGGTTCTTGGCAGGCTTTCGTTCCATGTGTGTCTGCCACGTTGAGGAAAGCTACGCTGCCCTGAAAGAAACCCCCGGGGCTCCAATTCAGTTTGGGGACTCCTGCCCGACGTCTCTCTAAGTGACGCGGAAGCTGGACTTTAGGTCCAGCCCGAAATCAGGTAGAGAGTTACCCTGAGCATTGCTAGGCATTTGGAACATCCAAAGTCACCTAGGCCTACTGAGGGCATTCAGAGGATTATGCCGTTCACCACATGCAGCACACACTGCCTCCAAAAGTTTCAGCGCCGAAGGCCGAAGTGTGTTCCAAGGGTCTCCCTTGGACTGTCAGAGAAGATAGGTGTGTGTGCTGGGTGATCCAGTCTGTTATTGAGAAGCCTGGAAAAAGGCAGTCTTTTCCCCATTTGAAAGGTAGATAGTGGCGGCCTCCAGGCTGACTGAAAGACAGCGCTGTTACCCGTCTTCTAGTCACCTCGAGGAATGCCTCAGTGAAGAAAGTGAGTTTCTCCTATGAAACCAGGGGGTCGCCAGTGCCTTGCTGGGAGCTCATCCCACGCTTGCCCTAGCTAAAGTGCGAAGTAAATGTGAGCCCTGTCCTCAAGGTAAGCACGAGTGTTTCCTATCCGCAAAGTTTTGTGTGCAGCCATCTCCATGAACCCTGACTCGATAGAGTGCTTTCAGTCCTCTACGGCTTTCGGTAGGCCTCAGAGAGTCGCGTATGAATTCCACTCTGAGGGAGAGCGTGTGCGCTGTCAGTCCCCTTTTTGTTTCCCGAGCCACACAGCAGAGAACGGACTGTTGGGGTCAACTCTTTCTATGCAGAGGGGAGGGCAATGAACTGCTTCTCGCTTGGAGAGCTTGATTTCTACAGCTGTAAGGCAGCCCCGGGACAACGTTTTTGCCAGGATTACAGTCAACGTGGCTCTCCCTCTGTGGGGGCCCTCTGAACGGCACTGAAAGAATCCCTGAGCCTAAAGTGCATCCTGGCAACTCTTACCTGTCATCTCTGTGTTGTGACGCCAGGTACACTGTAGGTTCAGCCTGACAGAAAGTACAGAAAAACCGGTACACTTGTGAGGCATTTGGACGATCCAAAGTCACCTAGGCCTGACTAAGTCATTAAGCGGCTAATGCTATTCAGGGCACGCAAAACACCCCGCGTCCAACGAAGTGTGATCCTCGAAAGGCCCAGTGTGGCTGAAAGTCTCCAGTAGTCAGTCAGAGAGTGCTGGTCAATGCGCTGTGGGGTCAAGTTGGCAACTGGAGAATGTGGGAGAAGCCCGACCTTCCCCCTTTGGAAAGCAACTTCGTTGCAGCTTCCAAGCCGCCTGAAAACCCCACCACCAGGGCACTAGTCACTCCACAGATGCCTCTGAGGGGCAGTGAGTCTTTCCAAAAGAAACCAGATGCTTGCGATTCCTTCCTGGGAGCTCACCCCAGGAGCATACTGTAGCTAAATGGCCAACTAAATGTGACCTCTAGTCGCGAGGTAATGTGCACATTTCCTCATTACCAGAGCTAGTGGTGCACTGTTTCCAGGAAGTCTTACTCAATGGATGGCTTTAGCTTTAGTGTGCCTCACAGCTCTCAAGACGCTCACGTGGGCACTTCTTTCCAAGGAAGTACACTGTGTACTCAAAGCCTTCTGAGCACAACCCAGGGATACACAGCTCTTGGAACATCCCTCACTATGCAGTTGGAAGGGCCGGGAACTAAGGTGGTCTCTATGGCTAGCGTTCCACAGCTTTGAAACAGCCTCAGGACCGCGGTTCTTGGCAGGCTTTCGTTCCATGTGCGTCTGCCACGTTGAGGAAAGTTACGCTGCCCTGAAAGAAACCCCCGGGGCTCCAATTCAGTTTGGGGGCTCCTGCCCGACGTCTCTCTAAGTGACGCGGAAGCTGGACATTAGGTCCAGCCCGAAAGCGGGTAGAGAGTTACCCTGAGCATTGCTAGGCATTTGGAACATCCAAAGTCACCTAGGCCTACTGAGGGCATTCAGAGGATTATGCCGTTCACCACATGCAGCACACACTGCCTCCAAAAGTTTCAGCGCCGAAGGCCGAAGTGTGTTCCAAGGGTCTCCCTTGGACTGTCAGCGAAGATAGGTGTGTGTGCTGGGTGATCCAGTCTGTTATTGAGAAGCCTGGAAAAAGGCAGTCTTTTCCCCATTTGAAAGGTAGATAGTGGCGGCCTCCAGGCTGACTGAAAGACAGCGCTGTTACCCGTCTTCTAGTCACCTCGAGGAATGCCTCAGTGAAGAAAGTGAGTTTCTCCTATGAAACCAGGGGGTCGCCAGTGCCTTGCTGGGAGCTCATCCCACGCTTGCCCTAGCTAAAGTGCGAAGTAAATGTGAGCCCTGTCCTCAAGGTAAGCACGAGTGTTTCCTATCCGCAAAGTTTTGTGTGCAGCCATCTCCATGAACCCTGACTCGATAGAGTGCTTTCAGTCCTCTACGGCTTTCGGTAGGCCTCAGAGAGTCGCGTATGAATTCCACTCTGAGGGAGAGCGTGTGCGCTGTCAGTCCCCTTTTTGTTTCCCGAGCCACACAGCAGAGAACGGACTGTTGGGGTCAACTCTTTCTATGCAGAGGGGAGGGCAATGAACTGCTTCTCGCTTGGAGAGCTTGATTTCTACAGCTGTAAGGCAGCCCCGGGACAACGTTTTTGCCAGGATTACAGTCAACGTGGCTCTCCCTCTGTGGGGGCCCTCTGAACGGCACTGAAAGAATCCCTGAGCCTAAAGTGCATCCTAGCATCTCTTACCTGTCATCTCTGTGTTGTGACGCCAGGTACACTGTAGGTCCAGCCTGACAGAAAGTACAGAAAAACCGGTACACTTGTGAGGCATTTGGACGATCCAAAGTCACCTAGGCCTGACTAAGTCATTAAGCGGCTAATGCTATTCATGGCACGCAAAACACCCCGCGTCCAACGAAGTGTGATCCTCGAAAGGCCCAGTGTGGCTGAAAGTCTCCAGTAGTCAGTCAGAGAGTGCTGGTCAATGCGCTCGGGGGTCAAGTTGGCAACTGGAGAATGTGGGAGAAGCCCGACCTTCCCCCTTTGGAAAGCAACTTCGTTGCAGCTTCCAAGCCGCCTGAAAACCCCACCACCAGGGCACTAGTCACTCCACAGATGCCTCTGAGGGGCAGTGAGTCTTTCCAAAAGAAACCAGATGCTTGCGATTCCTTCCTGGGAGCTCACCCCAGGAGCATACTGTAGCTAAATGGCCAACTAAATGTGACCTCTAGTCGCGAGGTAATGTGCACATTTTCTCATTACCAGAGCTAGTGGTGCACTGTTTCCAGGAAGTCTTACTCAATGGATGGCTTTAGCTTTAGTGTGCCTCACAGCTCTCAAGACGCTCACGTGGGCACTTCTTTCCAAGGAAGTACACTGTGTACTCAAAGCCTTCTGAGCACAACCCAGGGATACACAGCTCTGGGAACATCCCTCACTATGCAGTTGGAAGGGCCGGGAACTAAGGTGGTCTCTACGGCTAGCGCTCCACAGCTTTGAAACAGCCTCAGGACCGCGGTTCTTGGCAGGCTTTCGTTCCATGTGTGTCTGCCACGTTGAGGAAAGCTACGCTGCCCTGAAAGAAACCCCCGGGGCTCCAATTCAGTTTGGGGACTCCTGCCCGACGTCTCTCTAAGTGACGCGGAAGCTGGACTTTAGGTCCAGCCCGAAATCAGGTAGAGAGTTACCCTGAGCATTGCTAGGCATTTGGAACATCCAAAGTCACCTAGGCCTACTGAGGGCATTCAGAGGATTATGCCGTTCACCACATGCAGCACACACTGCCTCCAAAAGTTTCAGCGCCGAAGGCCGAAGTGTGTTCCAAGGGTCTCCCTTGGACTGTCAGAGAAGATAGGTGTGTGTGCTGGGTGATCCAGTCTGTTATTGAGAAGCCTGGAAAAAGGCAGTCTTTTCCCCATTTGAAAGGTAGATAGTGGCGGCCTCCAGGCTGACTGAAAGACAGCGCTGTTACCCGTCTTCTAGTCACCTCGAGGAATGCCTCAGTGAAGAAAGTGAGTTTCTCCTATGAAACCAGGGGGTCGCCAGTGCCTTGCTGGGAGCTCATCCCACGCTTGCCCTAGCTAAAGTGCGAAGTAAATGTGAGCCCTGTCCTCAAGGTAAGCACGAGTGTTTCCTATCCGCAAAGTTTTGTGTGCAGCCATCTCCATGAACCCTGACTCGATAGAGTGCTTTCAGTCCTCTACGGCTTTCGGTAGGCCTCAGAGAGTCGCGTATGAATTCCACTCTGAGGGAGAGCGTGTGCGCTGTCAGTCCCCTTTTTGTTTCCCGAGCCACACAGCAGAGAACGGACTGTTGGGGTCAACTCTTTCTATGCAGAGGGGAGGGCAATGAACTGCTTCTCGCTTGGAGAGCTTGATTTCTACAGCTGTAAGGCAGCCCCGGGACAACGTTTTTGCCAGGATTACAGTCAACGTGGCTCTCCCTCTGTGGGGGCCCTCTGAACGGCACTGAAAGAATCCCTGAGCCTAAAGTGCATCCTGGCAACTCTTACCTGTCATCTCTGTGTTGTGACGCCAGGTACACTGTAGGTTCAGCCTGACAGAAAGTACAGAAAAACCGGTACACTTGTGAGGCATTTGGACGATCCAAAGTCACCTAGGCCTGACTAAGTCATTAAGCGGCTAATGCTATTCAGGGCACGCAAAACACCCCGCGTCCAACGAAGTGTGATCCTCGAAAGGCCCAGTGTGGCTGAAAGTCTCCAGTAGTCAGTCAGAGAGTGCTGGTCAATGCGCTGTGGGGTCAAGTTGGCAACTGGAGAATGTGGGAGAAGCCCGACCTTCCCCCTTTGGAAAGCAACTTCGTTGCAGCTTCCAAGCCGCCTGAAAACCCCACCACCAGGGCACTAGTCACTCCACAGATGCCTCTGAGGGGCAGTGAGTCTTTCCAAAAGAAACCAGATGCTTGCGATTCCTTCCTGGGAGCTCACCCCAGGAGCATACTGTAGCTAAATGGCCAACTAAATGTGACCTCTAGTCGCGAGGTAATGTGCACATTTCCTCATTACCAGAGCTAGTGGTGCACTGTTTCCAGGAAGTCTTACTCAATGGATGGCTTTAGCTTTAGTGTGCCTCACAGCTCTCAAGACGCTCACGTGGGCACTTCTTTCCAAGGAAGTACACTGTGTACTCAAAGCCTTCTGAGCACAACCCAGGGATACACAGCTCTTGGAACATCCCTCACTATGCAGTTGGAAGGGCCGGGAACTAAGGTGGTCTCTATGGCTAGCGTTCCACAGCTTTGAAACAGCCTCAGGACCGCGGTTCTTGGCAGGCTTTCGTTCCATGTGCGTCTGCCACGTTGAGGAAAGTTACGCTGCCCTGAAAGAAACCCCCGGGGCTCCAATTCAGTTTGGGGGCTCCTGCCCGACGTCTCTCTAAGTGACGCGGAAGCTGGACATTAGGTCCAGCCCGAAAGCGGGTAGAGAGTTACCCTGAGCATTGCTAGGCATTTGGAACATCCAAAGTCACCTAGGCCTACTGAGGGCATTCAGAGGATTATGCCGTTCACCACATGCAGCACACACTGCCTCCAAAAGTTTCAGCGCCGAAGGCCGAAGTGTGTTCCAAGGGTCTCCCTTGGACTGTCAGCGAAGATAGGTGTGTGTGCTGGGTGATCCAGTCTGTTATTGAGAAGCCTGGAAAAAGGCAGTCTTTTCCCCATTTGAAAGGTAGATAGTGGCGGCCTCCAGGCTGACTGAAAGACAGCGCTGTTACCCGTCTTCTAGTCACCTCGAGGAATGCCTCAGTGAAGAAAGTGAGTTTCTCCTATGAAACCAGGGAGTCGCCAGTGCCTTGCTGGGAGCTCATCCCACGCTTGCCCTAGCTAAAGTGCGAAGTAAACGTGAGCCCTGGCCTCAAGGTAAGCACGAGTGTTTCTTATCCGCAAGGTTTTGTGTGCAGCCATCTCCATGAACCCTGACTCGATAGAGTGCTTTCAGTCCTCTATGGCTTTCCGTAGGCCTCAGAGAGTCACGTATGAATTCCACTCTGAGGGAGAGCGTGTGCGCTGTGAGTCCCCTTTTTGTTTCCCGAGCCACACAGCAGAGAACGGACTGTTGGGGTCAACTCTTTCTATGCAGAGGGGAGGGCAATGAACTGCTTCTCGCTTGGAGAGCTTGATTTCTACAGCTGTAAGGCAGCCCCGGGACAACGTTTTTGCCAGGATTACAGTCAACGTGGCTCTCCCTCTGTGGGGGCCCTCTGAACGGCACTGAAAGAATCCCTGAGCCTAAAGTGCATCCTGGCAACTCTTACCTGTCATCTCTGTGTTGTGACGCCAGGTACACTGTAGGTCCAGCCTGACAGAAAGTACAGAAAAACCGGTACACTTGTGAGGCATTTGGACGATCCAAAGTCACCTAGGCCTGACTAAGTCATTAAGCGGCTAATGCTATTCAGGGCACGCAAAACACCCCGCGTCCAACGAAGTGTGATCCTCGAAAGGCCCAGTGTGGCTGAAAGTCTCCAGTAGTCAGTCAGAGAGTGCTGGTCAATGCGCTGGGGGGTCAAGTTGGCAACTGGAGAATGTGGGAGAAGCCCGACCTTCCCCCTTTGGAAAGCAACTTCGTTGCAGCTTCCAAGCCGCCTGAAAACCCCACCACCAGGGCACTAGTCACTCCACAGATGCCTCTGAGGGGCAGTGAGTCTTTCCAAAAGAAACCAGATGCTTGTGATTCCTTCCTGGGAGCTCACCCCAGGAGCATACTGTAGCTAAATGGCCAACTAAATGTGACCTCTAGTCGCGAGGTAATGTGCACATTTTCTCATTACCAGAGCTAGTGGTGCACTGTTTCCAGGAAGTCTTACTCAATGGATGGCTTTAGCTTTAGTGTGCCTCACAGCTCTCAAGACGCTCACGTGGGCACTTCTTTCCAAGGAAGTACACTGTGTACTCAAAGCCTTTTGAGCACAACCCAGGGATACACAGCTCTGGGAACATCCCTCACTATGCAGTTGGAAGGGCCGGGAACTAAGGTGGTCTCTACGGCTAGCGCTCCACAGCTTTGAAACAGCCTCAGGACCGCGGTTCTTGGCAGGCTTTCGTTCCATGTGTGTCTGCCACGTTGAGGAAAGCTACGCTGCCCTGAAAGAAACCCCCGGGGCTCCAATTCAGTTTGGGGACTCCTGCCCGACGTCTCTCTAAGTGACGCGGAAGCTGGACTTTAGGTCCAGCCCGAAATCAGGTAGAGAGTTACCCTGAGCATTGCTAGGCATTTGGAACATCCAAAGTCACCTAGGCCTACTGAGGGCATTCAGAGGATTATGCCGTTCACCACATGCAGCACACACTGCCTCCAAAAGTTTCAGCGCCGAAGGCCGAAGTGTGTTCCAAGGGTCTCCCTTGGACTGTCAGCGAAGATAGGTGTGTGTGCTGGGTGATCCAGTCTGTTATTGAGAAGCCTGGAAAAAGGCAGTCTTTTCCCCATTTGAAAGGTAGATAGTGGCGGCCTCCAGGCTGACTGAAAGACAGCGCTGTTACCCGTCTTCTAGTCACCTCGAGGAATGCCTCAGTGAAGAAAGTGAGTTTCTCCTATGAAACCAGGGGGTCGCCAGTGCCTTGCTGGGAGCTCATCCCACGCTTGCCCTAGCTAAAGTGCGAAGTAAATGTGAGCCCTGTCCTCAAGGTAAGCACGAGTGTTTCCTATCCGCAAAGTTTTGTGTGCAGCCATCTCCATGAACCCTGACTCGATAGAGTGCTTTCAGTCCTCTACGGCTTTCGGTAGGCCTCAGAGAGTCGCGTATGAATTCCACTCTGAGGGAGAGCGTGTGCGCTGTCAGTCCCCTTTTTGTTTCCCGAGCCACACAGCAGAGAACGGACTGTTGGGGTCAACTCTTTCTATGCAGAGGGGAGGGCAATGAACTGCTTCTCGCTTGGAGAGCTTGATTTCTACAGCTGTAAGGCAGCCCCGGGACAACGTTTTTGCCAGGATTACAGTCAACGTGGCTCTCCCTCTGTGGGGGCCCTCTGAACGGCACTGAAAGAATCCCTGAGCCTAAAGTGCATCCTGGCAACTCTTACCTGTCATCTCTGTGTTGTGACGCCAGGTACACTGTAGGTCCAGCCTGACAGAAAGTACAGAAAAACCGGTACACTTGTGAGGCATTTGGACGATCCAAAGTCACCTAGGCCTGACTAAGTCATTAAGCGGCTAATGCTATTCATGGCACGCAAAACACCCCGCGTCCAACGAAGTGTGATCCTCGAAAGGCCCAGTGTGGCTGAAAGTCTCCAGTAGTCAGTCAGAGAGTGCTGGTCAATGCGCTGTGGGGTCAAGTTGGCAACTGGAGAATGTGGGAGAAGCCCGACCTTCCCCCTTTGGAAAGCAACTTCGTTGCAGCTTCCAAGCCGCCTGAAAACCCCACCACCAGGGCACTAGTCACTCCATAGATGCCTCTGAGGGGCAGTGAGGCTTTCCAAAAGAAACCAGGTGCTTGCGATTCCTTCCTGGGAGCTCACGCCAGGAGCATACTGTAGCTAAATGGCCAACTAAATGTGACCTCTAGTCGCGAGGTAATGTGCACATTTTCACATTACCAGAGCTAGTGGTGCACTGTTTCCAGGAAGTCTAACTCAATGGATGGCATTAGCTTTAGTGTGCCTCACAGCTCTCAAGACGCTCACGTGGGCACTTCTTTCCAAGGAAGTACACTGTGTACTCAAAGCCTTCTGAGCACAACCCAGGGATACACAGCTCTGGGAACATCCCTCACTATGCAGTTGGAAGGGCCGGGAACTAAGGTGGTCTCTACGGCTAGCGCTCCACAGCTTTGAAACAGCCTCAGGACCGCGGTTCTTGGCAGGCTTTCGTTCCATGTGCGTCTGCCACGTTGAGGAAAGCTACGCTGCCCTGAAAGAAACCCCCGGGGCTCCAATTCAGTTTGGGGGCTCCTGCCCGACGTCTCTCTAAGTGACACGGAAGCTGGACTTTAGGTCCAGCCCGAAATCAGGTAGAGAGTTACCCTGAGCATTGCTAGGCATTTGGAACATCCAAAGTCACCTAGGCCTACTGAGGGCATTCAGAGGATTATGCCGTTCACCACCTGCAGCACACACTGCCTCCAAAAGTTTCAGCGCCGAAGGCCGAAGTGTGTTCCAAGGGTCTCCCTTGGACTGTCAGAGAAGATAGGTGTGTGTGCTGGGTGATCCAGTCTGTTATTGAGAAGCCTGGAAAAAGGCAGTCTTTTCCCCATTTGAAAAGTAGATAGTGGCGGCCTCCAGGCTGACTGAAAGACAGCGCTGTTACCCGTCTTCTAGTCACCTCGAGGAATGCCTCAGTGAAGAAAGTGAGTTTCTCCTATGAAACCAGGGGGTCGCCAGTGCCTTGCTGGGAGCTCATCCCACGCTTGCCCTAGCTAAAGTGCGAAGTAAACGTGAGCCCTGGCCTCAAGGTAAGCACGAGTGTTTCTTATCCGCAAGGTTTTGTGTGCAGCCATCTCCATGAACCCTGACTCGATAGAGTGCTTTCAGTCCTCTACGGCTTTCCGTAGGCCTCAGAGAGTCGCGTATGAATTCCACTCTGAGGGAGAGCGTGTGCGCTGTGAGTCCCCTTTTTGTTTCCCGAGCCACACAGCAGAGAACGGACTGTTGGGGTCAACTCTTTCTATGCAGAGGGGAGGGCAATGAACTGCTTCTCGCTTGGAGAGCTTGATTTCTACAGCTGTAAGGCAGCCCCGGGACAACGTTTTTGCCAGGATTACAGTCAACGTGGCTCTCCCTCTGTGGGGGCCCTCTGAACGGCACTGAAAGAATCCCTGATCCTAAAGTGCATCCTGGCAACTCTTACCTGTCATCTCTGTGTTGTGACGCCAGGTACACTGTAGGTCCAGCCTGACAGAAAGTACAGAAAAACCGATACACTTGTGAGGCATTTGGACGATCCAAAGTCACCTAGGCCTGACTAAGTCATTAAGCGGCTAATGCTATTCATGGCACGCAAAACACCCCGCGTCCAACGAAGTGTGATCCTCGAAAGGCCCAGTGTGGCTGAAAGTCTCCAGTAGTCAGTCAGAGAGTGCTGGTCAATGCGCTGTGGGGTCAAGTTGGCAACTGGAGAATGTGGGAGAAGCCCGACCTTCCCCCTTTGGAAAGCAACTTCGTTGCAGCTTCCAAGCCACCTGAAAACCCCACCACCAGGGCACTAGTCACTCCATAGATGCCTCTGAGGGGCAGTGAGGCTTTCCAAAAGAAACCAGGTGCTTGCGATTCCTTCCTGGGAGCTCACCCCAGGAGCATACTGTAGCTAAATGGCCAACTAAATGTGACCTCTAGTCGCGAGGTAATGTGCACATTTTCACATTACCAGAGCTAGTGGTGCACTGTTTCCAGGAAGTCTAACTCAATGGATGGCATTAGCTTTAGTGTGCCTCACAGCTCTCAAGACGCTCACGTGGGCACTTCTTTCCAAGGAAGTACACTGTGTACTCAAAGCCTTCTGAGCACAACCCAGGGATACACAGCTCTGGGAACATCCCTCACTATGCAGTTGGAAGGGCCGGGAACTAAGGTGGTCTCTACGGCTAGCGCTCCACAGCTTTGAAACAGCCTCAGGACCGCGGTTCTTGGCAGGCTTTCGTTCCATGTGTGTCTGCCACGTTGAGGAAAGCTACGCTGCCCTGAAAGAAACCCCCGGGGCTCCAATTCAGTTTGGGGACTCCTGCCCGACGTCTCTCTAAGTGACGCGGAAGCTGGACTTTAGGTCCAGCCCGAAATCAGGTAGAGAGTTACCCTGAGCATTGCTAGGCATTTGGAACATCCAAAGTCACCTAGGCCTACTGAGGGCATTCAGAGGATTATGCCGTTCACCACATGCAGCACACACTGCCTCCAAAAGTTTCAGCGCCGAAGGCCGAAGTGTGTTCCAAGGGTCTCCCTTGGACTGTCAGAGAAGATAGGTGTGTGTGCTGGGTGATCCAGTCTGTTATTGAGAAGCCTGGAAAAAGGCAGTCTTTTCCCCATTTGAAAGGTAGATAGTGGCGGCCTCCAGGCTGACTGAAAGACAGCGCTGTTACCCGTCTTCTAGTCACCTCGAGGAATGCCTCAGTGAAGAAAGTGAGTTTCTCCTATGAAACCAGGGGGTCGCCAGTGCCTTGCTGGGAGCTCATCCCACGCTTGCCCTAGCTAAAGTGCGAAGTAAATGTGAGCCCTGTCCTCAAGGTAAGCACGAGTGTTTCCTATCCGCAAAGTTTTGTGTGCAGCCATCTCCATGAACCCTGACTCGATAGAGTGCTTTCAGTCCTCTACGGCTTTCGGTAGGCCTCAGAGAGTCGCGTATGAATTCCACTCTGAGGGAGAGCGTGTGCGCTGTCAGTCCCCTTTTTGTTTCCCGAGCCACACAGCAGAGAACGGACTGTTGGGGTCAACTCTTTCTATGCAGAGGGGAGGGCAATGAACTGCTTCTCGCTTGGAGAGCTTGATTTCTACAGCTGTAAGGCAGCCCCGGGACAACGTTTTTGCCAGGATTACAGTCAACGTGGCTCTCCCTCTGTGGGGGCCCTCTGAACGGCACTGAAAGAATCCCTGAGCCTAAAGTGCATCCTGGCAACTCTTACCTGTCATCTCTGTGTTGTGACGCCAGGTACACTGTAGGTTCAGCCTGACAGAAAGTACAGAAAAACCGGTACACTTGTGAGGCATTTGGACGATCCAAAGTCACCTAGGCCTGACTAAGTCATTAAGCGGCTAATGCTATTCAGGGCACGCAAAACACCCCGCGTCCAACGAAGTGTGATCCTCGAAAGGCCCAGTGTGGCTGAAAGTCTCCAGTAGTCAGTCAGAGAGTGCTGGTCAATGCGCTGTGGGGTCAAGTTGGCAACTGGAGAATGTGGGAGAAGCCCGACCTTCCCCCTTTGGAAAGCAACTTCGTTGCAGCTTCCAAGCCGCCTGAAAACCCCACCACCAGGGCACTAGTCACTCCATAGATGCCTCTGAGGGGCAGTGAGGCTTTCCAAAAGAAACCAGATGCTTGCGATTCCTTCCTGGGAGCTCACTCCAGGGGCATACTGTGGCTAAATGGCCAACTAAATGTGACCTCTAGTCGCGAGGTAATGTGCACATTTTCTCATTACCAGAGCTAGTGGTGCACTGTTTCCAGGAAGTCTTACTCAATGGATGGCTTTAGCTTTAGTGTGCCTCACAGCTCTCAAGACGCTCACGTGGGCACTTCTTTCCAAGGAAGTACACTGTGTACTCAAAGCCTTTTGAGCACAACCCAGGGATACACAGCTCTGGGAACATCCCTCACTATGCAGTTGGAAGGGCCGGGAACTAAGGTGGTCTCTACGGCTAGCGCTCCACAGCTTTGAAACAGCCTCAGGACCGCGGTTCTTGGCAGGCTTTCGTTCCATGTGTGTCTGCCACGTTGAGGAAAGCTACGCTGCCCTGAAAGAAACCCCCGGGGCTCCAATTCAGTTTGGGGACTCCTGCCCGACGTCTCTCTAAGTGACGCGGAAGCTGGACTTTAGGTCCAGCCCGAAATCAGGTAGAGAGTTACCCTGAGCATTGCTAGGCATTTGGAACATCCAAAGTCACCTAGGCCTACTGAGGGCATTCAGAGGATTATGCCGTTCACCACCTGCAGCACACACTGCCTCCAAAAGTTTCAGCGCCGAAGGCCGAAGTGTGTTCCAAGGGTCTCCCTTGGACTGTCAGAGAAGATAGGTGTGTGTGCTGGGTGATCCAGTCTGTTATTGAGAAGCCTGGAAAAAGGCAGTCTTTTCCCCATTTGAAAAGTAGATAGTGGCGGCCTCCAGGCTGACTGAAAGACAGCGCTGTTACCCGTCTTCTAGTCACCTCGAGGAATGCCTCAGTGAAGAAAGTGAGTTTCTCCTATGAAACCAGGGGGTCGCCAGTGCCTTGCTGGGAGCTCATCCCACGCTTGCCCTAGCTAAAGTGCGAAGTAAACGTGAGCCCTGGCCTCAAGGTAAGCACGAGTGTTTCTTATCCGCAAGGTTTTGTGTGCAGCCATCTCCATGAACCCTGACTCGATAGAGTGCTTTCAGTCCTCTACGGCTTTCCGTAGGCCTCAGAGAGTCGCGTATGAATTCCACTCTGAGGGAGAGCGTGTGCGCTGTGAGTCCCCTTTTTGTTTCCCGAGCCACACAGCAGAGAACGGACTGTTGGGGTCAACTCTTTCTATGCAGAGGGGAGGGCAATGAACTGCTTCTCGCTTGGAGAGCTTGATTTCTACAGCTGTAAGGCAGCCCCGGGACAACGTTTTTGCCAGGATTACAGTCAACGTGGCTCTCCCTCTGTGGGGGCCCTCTGAACGGCACTGAAAGAATCCCTGATCCTAAAGTGCATCCTGGCAACTCTTACCTGTCATCTCTGTGTTGTGACGCCAGGTACACTGTAGGTCCAGCCTGACAGAAAGTACAGAAAAACCGGTACACTTGTGAGGCATTTGGACGATCCAAAGTCACCTAGGCCTGACTAAGTCATTAAGCGGCTAATGCTATTCATGGCACGCAAAACACCCCGCGTCCAACGAAGTGTGATCCTCGAAAGGCCCAGTGTGGCTGAAAGTCTCCAGTAGTCAGTCAGAGAGTGCTGGTCAATGCGCTGTGGGGTCAAGTTGGCAACTGGAGAATGTGGGAGAAGCCCGACCTTCCCCCTTTGGAAAGCAACTTCGTTGCAGCTTCCAAGCCGCCTGAAAACCCCACCACCAGGGCACTAGTCACTCCATAGATGCCTCTGAGGGGCAGTGAGGCTTTCCAAAAGAAACCAGGTGCTTGCGATTCCTTCCTGGGAGCTCACCCCAGGAGCATACTGTAGCTAAATGGCCAACTAAATGTGACCTCTAGTCGCGAGGTAATGTGCACATTTTCACATTACCAGAGCTAGTGGTGCACTGTTTCCAGGAAGTCTAACTCAATGGATGGCATTAGCTTTAGTGTGCCTCACAGCTCTCAAGACGCTCACGTGGGCACTTCTTTCCAAGGAAGTACACTGTGTACTCAAAGCCTTCTGAGCACAACCCAGGGATACACAGCTCTGGGAACATCCCTCACTATGCAGTTGGAAGGGCCGGGAACTAAGGTGGTCTCTACGGCTAGCGCTCCACAGCTTTGAAACAGCCTCAGGACCGCGGTTCTTGGCAGGCTTTCGTTCCATGTGCGTCTGCCACGTTGAGGAAAGCTACGCTGCCCTGAAAGAAACCCCCGGGGCTCCAATTCAGTTTGGGGACTCCTGCCCGACGTCTCTCTAAGTGACGCGGAAGCTGGACTTTAGGTCCAGCCCGAAATCAGGTAGAGAGTTACCCTGAGCATTGCTAGGCATTTGGAACATCCAAAGTCACCTAGGCCTACTGAGGGCATTCAGAGGATTATGCCGTTCACCACCTGCAGCACACACTGCCTCCAAAAGTTTCAGCGCCGAAGGCCGAAGTGTGTTCCAAGGGTCTCCCTTGGACTGTCAGAGAAGATAGGTGTGTGTGCTGGGTGATCCAGTCTGTTATTGAGAAGCCTGGAAAAAGGCAGTCTTTTCCCCATTTGAAAGGTAGATAGTGGCGGCCTCCAGGCTGACTGAAAGACAGCGCTGTTACCCGTCTTCTAGTCACCTCGAGGAATGCCTCAGTGAAGAAAGTGAGTTTCTCCTATGAAACCAGGGGGTCGCCAGTGCCTTGCTGGGAGCTCATCCCACGCTTGCCCTAGCTAAAGTGCGAAGTAAACGTGAGCCCTGTCCTCAAGGTAAGCACGAGTGTTTCCTATCCGCAAAGTTTTGTGTGCAGCCATCTCCATGAACCCTGACTCGATAGAGTGCTTTCAGTCCTCTACGGCTTTCGGTAGGCCTCAGAGAGTCGCGTATGAATTCCACTCTGAGGGAGAGCGTGTGCGCTGTGAGTCCCCTTTTTGTTTCCCGAGCCACACAGCAGAGAACGGACTGTTGGGGTCAACTCTTTCTATGCAGAGGGGAGGGCAATGAACTGCTTCTCGCTTGGAGAGCTTGATTTCTACAGCTGTAAGGCAGCCCCGGGACAACGTTTTTGCCAGGATTACAGTCAACGTGGCTCTCCCTCTGTGGGGGCCCTCTGAACGGCACTGAAAGAATCCCTGAGCCTAAAGTGCATCCTGGCAACTCTTACCTGTCATCTCTGTGTTGTGACGCCAGGTACACTGTAGGTTCAGCCTGACAGAAAGTACAGAAAAACCGGTACACTTGTGAGGCATTTGGACGATCCAAAGTCACCTAGGCCTGACTAAGTCATTAAGCGGCTAATGCTATTCAGGGCACGCAAAACACCCCGCGTCCAACGAAGTGTGATCCTCGAAAGGCCCAGTGTGGCTGAAAGTCTCCAGTAGTCAGTCAGAGAGTGCTGGTCAATGCGCTGTGGGGTCAAGTTGGCAACTGGAGAATGTGGGAGAAGCCCGACCTTCCCCCTTTGGAAAGCAACTTCGTTGCAGCTTCCAAGCCGCCTGAAAACCCCACCACCAGGGCACTAGTCACTCCACAGATGCCTCTGAGGGGCAGTGAGTCTTTCCAAAAGAAACCAGATGCTTGCGATTCCTTCCTGGGAGCTCACCCCAGGAGCATACTGTAGCTAAATGGCCAACTAAATGTGACCTCTAGTCGCGAGGTAATGTGCACATTTCCTCATTACCAGAGCTAGTGGTGCACTGTTTCCAGGAAGTCTTACTCAATGGATGGCTTTAGCTTTAGTGTGCCTCACAGCTCTCAAGACGCTCACGTGGGCACTTCTTTCCAAGGAAGTACACTGTGTACTCAAAGCCTTCTGAGCACAACCCAGGGATACACAGCTCTTGGAACATCCCTCACTATGCAGTTGGAAGGGCCGGGAACTAAGGTGGTCTCTATGGCTAGCGTTCCACAGCTTTGAAACAGCCTCAGGACCGCGGTTCTTGGCAGGCTTTCGTTCCATGTGCGTCTGCCACGTTGAGGAAAGTTACGCTGCCCTGAAAGAAACCCCCGGGGCTCCAATTCAGTTTGGGGGCTCCTGCCCGACGTCTCTCTAAGTGACGCGGAAGCTGGACATTAGGTCCAGCCCGAAAGCGGGTAGAGAGTTACCCTGAGCATTGCTAGGCATTTGGAACATCCAAAGTCACCTAGGCCTACTGAGGGCATTCAGAGGATTATGCCGTTCACCACATGCAGCACACACTGCCTCCAAAAGTTTCAGCGCCGAAGGCCGAAGTGTGTTCCAAGGGTCTCCCTTGGACTGTCAGAGAAGATAGGTGTGTGTGCTGGGTGATCCAGTCTGTTATTGAGAAGCCTGGAAAAAGGCAGTCTTTTCCCCATTTGAAAGGTAGATAGTGGCGGCCTCCAGGCTGACTGAAAGACAGCGCTGTTACCCGTCTTCTAGTCACCTCGAGGAATGCCTCAGTGAAGAAAGTGAGTTTCTCCTATGAAACCAGGGGGTCGCCAGTGCCTTGCTGGGAGCTCATCCCACGCTTGCCCTAGCTAAAGTGCGAAGTAAACGTGAGCCCTGGCCTCAAGGTAAGCACGAGTGTTTCTTATCCGCAAGGTTTTGTGTGCAGCCATCTCCATGAACCCTGACTCGATAGAGTGCTTTCAGTCCTCTATGGCTTTCCGTAGGCCTCAGAGAGTCACGTATGAATTCCACTCTGAGGGAGAGCGTGTGCGCTGTGAGTCCCCTTTTTGTTTCCCGAGCCACACAGCAGAGAACGGACTGTTGGGGTCAACTCTTTCTATGCAGAGGGGAGGGCAATGAACTGCTTCTCGCTTGGAGAGCTTGATTTCTACAGCTGTAAGGCAGCCCCGGGACAACGTTTTTGCCAGGATTACAGTCAACGTGGCTCTCCCTCTGTGGGGGCCCTCTGAACGGCACTGAAAGAATCCCTGAGCCTAAAGTGCATCCTGGCAACTCTTACCTGTCATCTCTGTGTTGTGACGCCAGGTACACTGTAGGTCCAGCCTGACAGAAAGTACAGAAAAACCGGTACACTTGTGAGGCATTTGGACGATCCAAAGTCACCTAGGCCTGACTAAGTCATTAAGCGGCTAATGCTATTCAGGGCACGCAAAACACCCCGCGTCCAACGAAGTGTGATCCTCGAAAGGCCCAGTGTGGCTGAAAGTCTCCAGTAGTCAGTCAGAGAGTGCTGGTCAATGCGCTGTGGGGTCAAGTTGGCAACTGGAGAATGTGGGAGAAGCCCGACCTTCCCCCTTTGGAAAGCAACTTCGTTGCAGCTTCCAAGCCGCCTGAAAACCCCACCACCAGGGCACTAGTCACTCCACAGATGCCTCTGAGGGGCAGTGAGTCTTTCCAAAAGAAACCAGATGCTTGCGATTCCTTCCTGGGAGCTCACCCCAGGAGCATACTGTAGCTAAATGGCCAACTAAATGTGACCTCTAGTCGCGAGGTAATGTGCACATTTTCTCATTACCAGAGCTAGTGGTGCACTGTTTCCAGGAAGTCTTACTCAATGGATGGCTTTAGCTTTAGTGTGCCTCACAGCTCTCAAGACGCTCACGTGGGCACTTCTTTCCAAGGAAGTACACTGTGTACTCAAAGCCTTTTGAGCACAACCCAGGGATACACAGCTCTGGGAACATCCCTCACTATGCAGTTGGAAGGGCCGGGAACTAAGGTGGTCTCTACGGCTAGCGCTCCACAGCTTTGAAACAGCCTCAGGACCGCGGTTCTTGGCAGGCTTTCGTTCCATGTGTGTCTGCCACGTTGAGGAAAGCTACGCTGCCCTGAAAGAAACCCCCGGGGCTCCAATTCAGTTTGGGGACTCCTGCCCGACGTCTCTCTAAGTGACGCGGAAGCTGGACTTTAGGTCCAGCCCGAAATCAGGTAGAGAGTTACCCTGAGCATTGCTAGGCATTTGGAACATCCAAAGTCACCTAGGCCTACTGAGGGCATTCAGAGGATTATGCCGTTCACCACATGCAGCACACACTGCCTCCAAAAGTTTCAGCGCCGAAGGCCGAAGTGTGTTCCAAGGGTCTCCCTTGGACTGTCAGCGAAGATAGGTGTGTGTGCTGGGTGATCCAGTCTGTTATTGAGAAGCCTGGAAAAAGGCAGTCTTTTCCCCATTTGAAAGGTAGATAGTGGCGGCCTCCAGGCTGACTGAAAGACAGCGCTGTTACCCGTCTTCTAGTCACCTCGAGGAATGCCTCAGTGAAGAAAGTGAGTTTCTCCTATGAAACCAGGGGGTCGCCAGTGCCTTGCTGGGAGCTCATCCCACGCTTGCCCTAGCTAAAGTGCGAAGTAAATGTGAGCCCTGTCCTCAAGGTAAGCACGAGTGTTTCCTATCCGCAAAGTTTTGTGTGCAGCCATCTCCATGAACCCTGACTCGATAGAGTGCTTTCAGTCCTCTACGGCTTTCGGTAGGCCTCAGAGAGTCGCGTATGAATTCCACTCTGAGGGAGAGCGTGTGCGCTGTGAGTCCCCTTTTTGTTTCCCGAGCCACACAGCAGAGAACGGACTGTTGGGGTCAACTCTTTCTATGCAGAGGGGAGGGCAATGAACTGCTTCTCGCTTGGAGAGCTTGATTTCTACAGCTGTAAGGCAGCCCCGGGACAACGTTTTTGCCAGGATTACAGTCAACGTGGCTCTCCCTCTGTGGGGGCCCTCTGAACGGCACTGAAAGAATCCCTGAGCCTAAAGTGCATCCTGGCAACTCTTACCTGTCATCTCTGTGTTGTGACGCCAGGTACACTGTAGGTCCAGCCTGACAGAAAGTACAGAAAAACCGGTACACTTGTGAGGCATTTGGACGATCCAAAGTCACCTAGGCCTGACTAAGTCATTAAGCGGCTAATGCTATTCAGGGCACGCAAAACACCCCGCGTCCAACGAAGTGTGATCCTCGAAAGGCCCAGTGTGGCTGAAAGTCTCCAGTAGTCAGTCAGAGAGTGCTGGTCAATGCGCTCGGGGGTCAAGTTGGCAACTGGAGAATGTGGGAGAAGCCCGACCTTCCCCCTTTGGAAAGCAACTTCGTTGCAGCTTCCAAGCCGCCTGAAAACCCCACCACCAGGGCACTAGTCACTCCACAGATGCCTCTGAGGGGCAGTGAGTCTTTCCAAAAGAAACCAGATGCTTGCGATTCCTTCCTGGGAGCTCACCCCAGGAGCATACTGTAGCTAAATGGCCAACTAAATGTGACCTCTAGTCGCGAGGTAATGTGCACATTTTCTCATTACCAGAGCTAGTGGTGCACTGTTTCCAGGAAGTCTTACTCAATGGATGGCTTTAGCTTTAGTGTGCCTCACAGCTCTCAAGACGCTCACGTGGGCACTTCTTTCCAAGGAAGTACACTGTGTACTCAAAGCCTTCTGAGCACAACCCAGGGATACACAGCTCTGGGAACATCCCTCACTATGCAGTTGGAAGGGCCGGGAACTAAGGTGGTCTCTACGGCTAGCGCTCCACAGCTTTGAAACAGCCTCAGGACCGCGGTTCTTGGCAGGCTTTCGTTCCATGTGTGTCTGCCACGTTGAGGAAAGCTACGCTGCCCTGAAAGAAACCCCCGGGGCTCCAATTCAGTTTGGGGACTCCTGCCCGACGTCTCTCTAAGTGACGCGGAAGCTGGACTTTAGGTCCAGCCCGAAATCAGGTAGAGAGTTACCCTGAGCATTGCTAGGCATTTGGAACATCCAAAGTCACCTAGGCCTACTGAGGGCATTCAGAGGATTATGCCGTTCACCACATGCAGCACACACTGCCTCCAAAAGTTTCAGCGCCGAAGGCCGAAGTGTGTTCCAAGGGTCTCCCTTGGACTGTCAGAGAAGATAGGTGTGTGTGCTGGGTGATCCAGTCTGTTATTGAGAAGCCTGGAAAAAGGCAGTCTTTTCCCCATTTGAAAGGTAGATAGTGGCGGCCTCCAGGCTGACTGAAAGACAGCGCTGTTACCCGTCTTCTAGTCACCTCGAGGAATGCCTCAGTGAAGAAAGTGAGTTTCTCCTATGAAACCAGGGGGTCGCCAGTGCCTTGCTGGGAGCTCATCCCACGCTTGCCCTAGCTAAAGTGCGAAGTAAATGTGAGCCCTGTCCTCAAGGTAAGCACGAGTGTTTCCTATCCGCAAAGTTTTGTGTGCAGCCATCTCCATGAACCCTGACTCGATAGAGTGCTTTCAGTCCTCTACGGCTTTCGGTAGGCCTCAGAGAGTCGCGTATGAATTCCACTCTGAGGGAGAGCGTGTGCGCTGTCAGTCCCCTTTTTGTTTCCCGAGCCACACAGCAGAGAACGGACTGTTGGGGTCAACTCTTTCTATGCAGAGGGGAGGGCAATGAACTGCTTCTCGCTTGGAGAGCTTGATTTCTACAGCTGTAAGGCAGCCCCGGGACAACGTTTTTGCCAGGATTACAGTCAACGTGGCTCTCCCTCTGTGGGGGCCCTCTGAACGGCACTGAAAGAATCCCTGAGCCTAAAGTGCATCCTGGCAACTCTTACCTGTCATCTCTGTGTTGTGACGCCAGGTACACTGTAGGTTCAGCCTGACAGAAAGTACAGAAAAACCGGTACACTTGTGAGGCATTTGGACGATCCAAAGTCACCTAGGCCTGACTAAGTCATTAAGCGGCTAATGCTATTCAGGGCACGCAAAACACCCCGCGTCCAACGAAGTGTGATCCTCGAAAGGCCCAGTGTGGCTGAAAGTCTCCAGTAGTCAGTCAGAGAGTGCTGGTCAATGCGCTGTGGGGTCAAGTTGGCAACTGGAGAATGTGGGAGAAGCCCGACCTTCCCCCTTTGGAAAGCAACTTCGTTGCAGCTTCCAAGCCGCCTGAAAACCCCACCACCAGGGCACTAGTCACTCCACAGATGCCTCTGAGGGGCAGTGAGTCTTTCCAAAAGAAACCAGATGCTTGCGATTCCTTCCTGGGAGCTCACCCCAGGAGCATACTGTAGCTAAATGGCCAACTAAATGTGACCTCTAGTCGCGAGGTAATGTGCACATTTCCTCATTACCAGAGCTAGTGGTGCACTGTTTCCAGGAAGTCTTACTCAATGGATGGCTTTAGCTTTAGTGTGCCTCACAGCTCTCAAGACGCTCACGTGGGCACTTCTTTCCAAGGAAGTACACTGTGTACTCAAAGCCTTCTGAGCACAACCCAGGGATACACAGCTCTTGGAACATCCCTCACTATGCAGTTGGAAGGGCCGGGAACTAAGGTGGTCTCTATGGCTAGCGTTCCACAGCTTTGAAACAGCCTCAGGACCGCGGTTCTTGGCAGGCTTTCGTTCCATGTGCGTCTGCCACGTTGAGGAAAGTTACGCTGCCCTGAAAGAAACCCCCGGGGCTCCAATTCAGTTTGGGGGCTCCTGCCCGACGTCTCTCTAAGTGACGCGGAAGCTGGACATTAGGTCCAGCCCGAAAGCGGGTAGAGAGTTACCCTGAGCATTGCTAGGCATTTGGAACATCCAAAGTCACCTAGGCCTACTGAGGGCATTCAGAGGATTATGCCGTTCACCACATGCAGCACACACTGCCTCCAAAAGTTTCAGCGCCGAAGGCCGAAGTGTGTTCCAAGGGTCTCCCTTGGACTGTCAGCGAAGATAGGTGTGTGTGCTGGGTGATCCAGTCTGTTATTGAGAAGCCTGGAAAAAGGCAGTCTTTTCCCCATTTGAAAGGTAGATAGTGGCGGCCTCCAGGCTGACTGAAAGACAGCGCTGTTACCCGTCTTCTAGTCACCTCGAGGAATGCCTCAGTGAAGAAAGTGAGTTTCTCCTATGAAACCAGGGAGTCGCCAGTGCCTTGCTGGGAGCTCATCCCACGCTTGCCCTAGCTAAAGTGCGAAGTAAACGTGAGCCCTGGCCTCAAGGTAAGCACGAGTGTTTCTTATCCGCAAGGTTTTGTGTGCAGCCATCTCCATGAACCCTGACTCGATAGAGTGCTTTCAGTCCTCTATGGCTTTCCGTAGGCCTCAGAGAGTCACGTATGAATTCCACTCTGAGGGAGAGCGTGTGCGCTGTGAGTCCCCTTTTTGTTTCCCGAGCCACACAGCAGAGAACGGACTGTTGGGGTCAACTCTTTCTATGCAGAGGGGAGGGCAATGAACTGCTTCTCGCTTGGAGAGCTTGATTTCTACAGCTGTAAGGCAGCCCCGGGACAACGTTTTTGCCAGGATTACAGTCAACGTGGCTCTCCCTCTGTGGGGGCCCTCTGAACGGCACTGAAAGAATCCCTGAGCCTAAAGTGCATCCTGGCAACTCTTACCTGTCATCTCTGTGTTGTGACGCCAGGTACACTGTAGGTCCAGCCTGACAGAAAGTACAGAAAAACCGGTACACTTGTGAGGCATTTGGACGATCCAAAGTCACCTAGGCCTGACTAAGTCATTAAGCGGCTAATGCTATTCAGGGCACGCAAAACACCCCGCGTCCAACGAAGTGTGATCCTCGAAAGGCCCAGTGTGGCTGAAAGTCTCCAGTAGTCAGTCAGAGAGTGCTGGTCAATGCGCTGGGGGGTCAAGTTGGCAACTGGAGAATGTGGGAGAAGCCCGACCTTCCCCCTTTGGAAAGCAACTTCGTTGCAGCTTCCAAGCCGCCTGAAAACCCCACCACCAGGGCACTAGTCACTCCACAGATGCCTCTGAGGGGCAGTGAGTCTTTCCAAAAGAAACCAGATGCTTGTGATTCCTTCCTGGGAGCTCACCCCAGGAGCATACTGTAGCTAAATGGCCAACTAAATGTGACCTCTAGTCGCGAGGTAATGTGCACATTTTCTCATTACCAGAGCTAGTGGTGCACTGTTTCCAGGAAGTCTTACTCAATGGATGGCTTTAGCTTTAGTGTGCCTCACAGCTCTCAAGACGCTCACGTGGGCACTTCTTTCCAAGGAAGTACACTGTGTACTCAAAGCCTTTTGAGCACAACCCAGGGATACACAGCTCTGGGAACATCCCTCACTATGCAGTTGGAAGGGCCGGGAACTAAGGTGGTCTCTACGGCTAGCGCTCCACAGCTTTGAAACAGCCTCAGGACCGCGGTTCTTGGCAGGCTTTCGTTCCATGTGTGTCTGCCACGTTGAGGAAAGCTACGCTGCCCTGAAAGAAACCCCCGGGGCTCCAATTCAGTTTGGGGACTCCTGCCCGACGTCTCTCTAAGTGACGCGGAAGCTGGACTTTAGGTCCAGCCCGAAATCAGGTAGAGAGTTACCCTGAGCATTGCTAGGCATTTGGAACATCCAAAGTCACCTAGGCCTACTGAGGGCATTCAGAGGATTATGCCGTTCACCACATGCAGCACACACTGCCTCCAAAAGTTTCAGCGCCGAAGGCCGAAGTGTGTTCCAAGGGTCTCCCTTGGACTGTCAGCGAAGATAGGTGTGTGTGCTGGGTGATCCAGTCTGTTATTGAGAAGCCTGGAAAAAGGCAGTCTTTTCCCCATTTGAAAGGTAGATAGTGGCGGCCTCCAGGCTGACTGAAAGACAGCGCTGTTACCCGTCTTCTAGTCACCTCGAGGAATGCCTCAGTGAAGAAAGTGAGTTTCTCCTATGAAACCAGGGGGTCGCCAGTGCCTTGCTGGGAGCTCATCCCACGCTTGCCCTAGCTAAAGTGCGAAGTAAATGTGAGCCCTGTCCTCAAGGTAAGCACGAGTGTTTCCTATCCGCAAAGTTTTGTGTGCAGCCATCTCCATGAACCCTGACTCGATAGAGTGCTTTCAGTCCTCTACGGCTTTCGGTAGGCCTCAGAGAGTCGCGTATGAATTCCACTCTGAGGGAGAGCGTGTGCGCTGTCAGTCCCCTTTTTGTTTCCCGAGCCACACAGCAGAGAACGGACTGTTGGGGTCAACTCTTTCTATGCAGAGGGGAGGGCAATGAACTGCTTCTCGCTTGGAGAGCTTGATTTCTACAGCTGTAAGGCAGCCCCGGGACAACGTTTTTGCCAGGATTACAGTCAACGTGGCTCTCCCTCTGTGGGGGCCCTCTGAACGGCACTGAAAGAATCCCTGAGCCTAAAGTGCATCCTGGCAACTCTTACCTGTCATCTCTGTGTTGTGACGCCAGGTACACTGTAGGTCCAGCCTGACAGAAAGTACAGAAAAACCGGTACACTTGTGAGGCATTTGGACGATCCAAAGTCACCTAGGCCTGACTAAGTCATTAAGCGGCTAATGCTATTCATGGCACGCAAAACACCCCGCGTCCAACGAAGTGTGATCCTCGAAAGGCCCAGTGTGGCTGAAAGTCTCCAGTAGTCAGTCAGAGAGTGCTGGTCAATGCGCTCGGGGGTCAAGTTGGCAACTGGAGAATGTGGGAGAAGCCCGACCTTCCCCCTTTGGAAAGCAACTTCGTTGCAGCTTCCAAGCCGCCTGAAAACCCCACCACCAGGGCACTAGTCACTCCACAGATGCCTCTGAGGGGCAGTGAGTCTTTCCAAAAGAAACCAGATGCTTGCGATTCCTTCCTGGGAGCTCACCCCAGGAGCATACTGTAGCTAAATGGCCAACTAAATGTGACCTCTAGTCGCGAGGTAATGTGCACATTTTCTCATTACCAGAGCTAGTGGTGCACTGTTTCCAGGAAGTCTTACTCAATGGATGGCTTTAGCTTTAGTGTGCCTCACAGCTCTCAAGACGCTCACGTGGGCACTTCTTTCCAAGGAAGTACACTGTGTACTCAAAGCCTTCTGAGCACAACCCAGGGATACACAGCTCTTGGAACATCCCTCACTATGCAGTTGGAAGGGCCGGGAACTAAGGTGGTCTCTATGGCTAGCGTTCCACAGCTTTGAAACAGCCTCAGGACCGCGGTTCTTGGCAGGCTTTCGTTCCATGTGCGTCTGCCACGTTGAGGAAAGTTACGCTGCCCTGAAAGAAACCCCCGGGGCTCCAATTCAGTTTGGGGGCTCCTGCCCGACGTCTCTCTAAGTGACGCGGAAGCTGGACATTAGGTCCAGCCCGAAAGCGGGTAGAGAGTTACCCTGAGCATTGCTAGGCATTTGGAACATCCAAAGTCACCTAGGCCTACTGAGGGCATTCAGAGGATTATGCCGTTCACCACATGCAGCACACACTGCCTCCAAAAGTTTCAGCGCCGAAGGCCGAAGTGTGTTCCAAGGGTCTCCCTTGGACTGTCAGCGAAGATAGGTGTGTGTGCTCGGTGATCCAGTCTGTTATTGAGAAGCCTGGAAAAAGGCAGTCTTTTCCCCATTTGAAAGGTAGATAGTGGCGGCCTCCAGGCTGACTGAAAGACAGCGCTGTTACCCGTCTTCTAGTCACCTCGAGGAATGCCTCAGTGAAGAAAGTGAGTTTCTCCTATGAAACCAGGGAGTCGCCAGTGCCTTGCTGGGAGCTCATCCCACGCTTGCCCTAGCTAAAGTGCGAAGTAAACGTGAGCCCTGGCCTCGAGGTAAGCACGAGTGTTTCTTATCCGCAAGGTTTTGTGTGCAGCCATCTCCATGAACCCTGACTCGATAGAGTGCTTTCAGTCCTCTATGGCTTTCCGTAGGCCTCAGAGAGTCACGTATGAATTCCACTCTGAGGGAGAGCGTGTGCGCTGTGAGTCCCCTTTTTGTTTCCCGAGCCACACAGCAGAGAACGGACTGTTGGGGTCAAATCTTTCTATGCAGAGGGGAGGGCAATGAACTGCTTCTCGCTTGGAGAGCTTGATTTCTACAGCTGTAAGGCAGCCCCGGGACAACGTTTTTGCCAGGATTACAGTCAACGTGGCTCTCCCTCTGTGGGGGCCCTCTGAACGGCACTGAAAGAATCCCTGAGCCTAAAGTGCATCCTGGCAACTCTTACCTGTCATCTCTGTGTTGTGACGCCAGGTACACTGTAGGTCCAGCCTGACAGAAAGTACAGAAAAACCGGTACACTTGTGAGGCATTTGGACGATCCAAAGTCACCTAGGCCTGACTAAGTCATTAAGCGGCTAATGCTATTCAGGGCACGCAAAACACCCCGCGTCCAACGAAGTGTGATCCTCGAAAGGCCCAGTGTGGCTGAAAGTCTCCAGTAGTCAGTCAGAGAGTGCTGGTCAATGCGCTGTGGGGTCAAGTTGGCAACTGGAGAATGTGGGAGAAGCCCGACCTTCCCCCTTTGGAAAGCAACTTCGTTGCAGCTTCCAAGCCGCCTGAAAACCCCACCACCAGGGCACTAGTCACTCCACAGATGCCTCTGAGGGGCAGTGAGTCTTTCCAAAAGAAACCAGATGCTTGTGATTCCTTCCTGGGAGCTCACCCCAGGAGCATACTGTAGCTAAATGGCCAACTAAATGTGACCTCTAGTCGCGAGGTAATGTGCACATTTTCTCATTACCAGAGCTAGTGGTGCACTGTTTCCAGGAAGTCTTACTCAATGGATGGCTTTAGCTTTAGTGTGCCTCACAGCTCTCAAGACGCTCACGTGGGCACTTCTTTCCAAGGAAGTACACTGTGTACTCAAAGCCTTCTGAGCACAACCCAGGGATACACAGCTCTGGGAACATCCCTCACTATGCAGTTGGAAGGGCCGGGAACTAAGGTGGTCTCTACGGCTAGCGCTCCACAGCTTTGAAACAGCCTCAGGACCGCGGTTCTTGGCAGGCTTTCGTTCCATGTGTGTCTGCCACGTTGAGGAAAGCTACGCTGCCCTGAAAGAAACCCCCGGGGCTCCAATTCAGTTTGGGGACTCCTGCCCGACGTCTCTCTAAGTGACGCGGAAGCTGGACTTTAGGTCCAGCCCGAAATCAGGTAGAGAGTTACCCTGAGCATTGCTAGGCATTTGGAACATCCAAAGTCACCTAGGCCTACTGAGGGCATTCAGAGGATTATGCCGTTCACCACATGCAGCACACACTGCCTCCAAAAGTTTCAGCGCCGAAGGCCGAAGTGTGTTCCAAGGGTCTCCCTTGGACTGTCAGCGAAGATAGGTGTGTGTGCTGGGTGATCCAGTCTGTTATTGAGAAGCCTGGAAAAAGGCAGTCTTTTCCCCATTTGAAAGGTAGATAGTGGCGGCCTCCAGGCTGACTGAAAGACAGCGCTGTTACCCGTCTTCTAGTCACCTCGAGGAATGCCTCAGTGAAGAAAGTGAGTTTCTCCTATGAAACCAGAGGGTCGCCAGTGCCTTGCTGGGAGCTCATCCCACGCTTGCCCTAGCTAAAGTGCGAAGTAAATGTGAGCCCTGTCCTCAAGGTAAGCACGAGTGTTTCCTATCCGCAAAGTTTTGTGTGCAGCCATCTCCATGAACCCTGACTCGATAGAGTGCTTTCAGTCCTCTACGGCTTTCGGTAGGCCTCAGAGAGTCGCGTATGAATTCCACTCTGAGGGAGAGCGTGTGCGCTGTCAGTCCCCTTTTTGTTTCCCGAGCCACACAGCAGAGAACGGACTGTTGGGGTCAACTCTTTCTATGCAGAGGGGAGGGCAATGAACTGCTTCTCGCTTGGAGAGCTTGATTTCTACAGCTGTAAGGCAGCCCCGGGACAACGTTTTTGCCAGGATTACAGTCAACGTGGCTCTCCCTCTGTGGGGGCCCTCTGAACGGCACTGAAAGAATCCCTGAGCCTAAAGTGCATCCTGGCAACTCTTACCTGTCATCTCTGTGTTGTGACGCCAGGTACACTGTAGGTCCAGCCTGACAGAAAGTACAGAAAAACCGGTACACTTGTGAGGCATTTGGACGATCCAAAGTCACCTAGGCCTGACTAAGTCATTAAGCGGCTAATGCTATTCAGGGCACACAAAACACCCCACGTCCAACGAAGTGTGATCCTCGAAAGGCCCAGTGTGGCTGAAAGTCTCCAGTAGTCAGTCAGAGAGTGCTGGTCAATGCGCTGGGGGGTCAAGTTGGCAACTGGAGAATGTGGGAGAAGCCCGACCTTCCCCCTTTGGAAAGCAACTTCGTTGCAGCTTCCAAGCCGCCTGAAAACCCCACCACCAGGGCACTAGTCACTCCACAGATGCCTCTGAGGGGCAGTGAGTCTTTCCAAAAGAAACCAGATGCTTGCGATTCCTTCCTGGGAGCTCACCCAAGGAGCATACTGTAGCTAAATGGCCAACTAAATGTGACCTCTAGTCGCAAGGTAATGTGCACATTTTCTCATTACCAGAGCTAGTGGTGCACTGTTTCCAGGAAGTCTTACTCAATGGATGGCTTTAGCTTTAGTGTGCCTCACAGCTCTCAAGACGCTCACGTGGGCACTTCTTTCCAAGGAAGTACACTGTGTACTCAAAGCCTTCTGAGCACAACCCAGGGATACACAGCTCTGGGAACATCCCTCACTATGCAGTTGGAAGGGCCGGGAACTAAGGTGGTCTCTACGGCTAGCGCTCCACAGCTTTGAAACAGCCTCAGGACCGCGGTTCTTGGCAGGCTTTCGTTCCATGTGCGTCTGCCACGTTGAGGACAGCTACGCTGCCCTGAAAGAAACCCCTGGGGCTCCAATTCAGTTTGGGGGCTCCTGCCCGACGTCTCTCTAAGTGACGCGGAAGCTGGACTTTAGGTCCAGCCCGAAATCAGGTAGAGAGTTACCCTGAGCATTGCTAGGCATTTGGAACATCCAAAGTCACCTAGGCCTACTGAGGGCATTCAGAGGATTATGCCGTTCACCACATGCAGCACACACTGCCTCCAAAAGTTTCAGCGCCGAAGGCCGAAGTGTGTTCCAAGGGTCTCCCTTGGACTGTCAGAGAAGATAGGTGTGTGTGCTGGGTGATCCAGTCTGTTATTGAGAAGCCTGGAAAAAGGCAGTCTTTTCCCCATTTGAAAGGTAGATAGTGGCGGCCTCCAGGCTGACTGAAAGACAGCGCTGTTACCCGTCTTCTAGTCACCTCGAGGAATGCCTCAGTGAAGAAAGTGAGTTTCTCCTATGAAACCAGGGGGTCGCCAGTGCCTTGCTGGGAGCTCATCCCACGCTTGCCCTAGCTAAAGTGCGAAGTAAACGTGAGCCCTGGCCTCAAGGTAAGCACGAGTGTTTCTTATCCGCAAGGTTTTGTGTGCAGCCATCTCCATGAACCCTGACTCGATAGAGTGCTTTCAGTCCTCTATGGCTTTCCGTAGGCCTCAGAGAGTCACGTATGAATTCCACTCTGAGGGAGAGCGTGTGCGCTGTGAGTCCCCTTTTTGTTTCCCGAGCCACACAGCAGAGAACGGACTGTTGGGGTCAACTCTTTCTATGCAGAGGGGAGGGCAATGAACTGCTTCTCGCTTGGAGAGCTTGATTTCTACAGCTGTAAGGCAGCCCCGGGACAACGTTTTTGCCAGGATTACAGTCAACGTGGCTCTCCCTCTGTGGGGGCCCTCTGAACGGCACTGAAAGAATCCCTGAGCCTAAAGTGCATCCTGGCAACTCTTACCTGTCATCTCTGTGTTGTGACGCCAGGTACACTGTAGGTCCAGCCTGACAGAAAGTACAGAAAAACCGGTACACTTGTGAGGCATTTGGACGATCCAAAGTCACCTAGGCCTGACTAAGTCATTAAGCGGCTAATGCTATTCAGGGCACACAAAACACCCCGCGTCCAACGAAGTGTGATCCTCGAAAGGCCCAGTGTGGCTGAAAGTCTCCAGTAGTCAGTCAGAGAGTGCTGGTCAATGCGCTGGGGGGTCAAGTTGGCAACTGGAGAATGTGGGAGAAGCCCGACCTTCCCCCTTTGGAAAGCAACTTCGTTGCAGCTTCCAAGCCGCCTGAAAACCCCACCACCAGGGCACTAGTCACTCCACAGATGCCTCTGAGGGGCAGTGAGTCTTTCCAAAAGAAACCAGATGCTTGCGATTCCTTCCTGGGAGCTCACCCCAGGAGCATACTGTAGCTAAATGGCCAACTAAATGTGACCTCTAGTCGCAAGGTAATGTGCACATTTTCTCATTACCAGAGCTAGTGGTGCACTGTTTCCAGGAAGTCTTACTCAATGGATGGCTTTAGCTTTAGTGTGCCTCACAGCTCTCAAGACGCTCACGTGGGCACTTCTTTCCAAGGAAGTACACTGTGTACTCAAAGCCTTCTGAGCACAACCCAGGGATACACAGCTCTGGGAACATCCCTCACTATGCAGTTGGAAGGGCCGGGAACTGAGGTGGTCTCTACGGCTAGCGTTCCACAGCTTTGAAACAGCCTCAGGACCGCGGTTCTTGGCAGGCTTTCGTTCCATGTGCGTCTGCCACGTTGAGGAAAGCTACACTGCCCTGAAAGAAACCCCCGGGGCTCCAATTCAGTTTGGGGGCTCCTGCCCGACGTCTCTCTAAGTGACGCGGAAGCTGGACTTTAGGTCCAGCCCGAAATCAGGTAGAGAGTTACCCTGAGCATTGCTAGGCATTTGGAACATCCAAAGTCACCTAGGCCTACTGAGGGCATTCAGAGGATTATGCCGTTCACCACATGCAGCACACACTGCCTCCAAAAGTTTCAGCGCCGAAGACCGAAGTGTGTTCCAAGAGTCTCCCTTGGACTGTCAGAGAAGATAGGTGTGTGTGCTGGGTGATCCAGTCTGTTATTGAGAAGCCTGGAAAAAGGCAGCCTTTTCCCCATTTGAAAGGTAGATAGTGGCGGCCTCCAGGCTGACTGAAAGACAGCGCTGTTACCCGTCTTCTAGTCACCTCGAGGAATGCCTCAGTGAAGAAAGTGAGTTTCTCCTATGAAACCAGGGGGTCGCCAGTGCCTTGCTGGGAGCTCATCCCACGCTTGCCCTAGCTAAAGTGCGAAGTAAACGTGAGCCCTGGCCTCAAGGTAAGCACGAGTGTTTCTTATCCGCAAAGTTTTCTGTGCAGCCACCTCCATGAACCCTGACTCGATAGAGTGCTTTCAGTCCTCTACGGCTTTCCGTAGGCCTCAGAGAGTCGCGTATGAATTCCACTCTGAGGGAGAGCGTGTGCGCTGTGAGTCCCCTTTTTGTTTCCCGAGCCACACAGCACAGAACGGACTGTTGGGGTCAACTCTTTCTATGCAGAGGGGAGGGCAATGAACTGCTTCTCGCTTGGAGAGCTTGATTTCTACAGCTGTAAGGCAGCCCCGGGACAACGTTTTTGCCAGGATTACAGTCAACGTGGCTCTCCCTCTGTGGGGGCCCTCTGAACGGCACTGAAAGAATCCCTGAGCCTAAAGTGCATCCTGGCAACTCTTACCTGTCATCTCTGTGTTGTGACGCCAGGTACACTGTAGGTCCAGCCTGACAGAAAGTACAGAAAAACCGGTACACTTGTGAGGCATTTGGACGATCCAAAGTCACCTAGGCCTGACTAAGTCATTAAGCGGCTAATGCTATTCAGGGCACGCAAAACACCCCGCGTCCAACGAAGTGTGATCCTCGAAAGGCCCAGTGTGGCTGAAAGTCTCCAGTAGTCAGTCAGAGAGTGCTGGTCAATGCGCTGGGGGGTCAAGTTGGCAACTGGAGAATGTGGGAGAAGCCCGACCTTCCCCCTTTGGAAAGCAACTTCGTTGCAGCTTCCAAGCCGCCTGAAAACCCCACCACCAGGGCACTAGTCACTCCATAGATGCCTCTGAGGGGCAGTGAGGCTTTCCAAAAGAAACCAGGTGCTTGCGATTCCTTCCTGGGAGCTCACGCCAGGAGCATACTGTAGCTAAATGGCCAACTAAATGTGACCTCTAGTCGCGAGGTAATGTGCACATTTTCACATTACCAGAGCTAGTGGTGCACTGTTTCCAGGAAGTCTAACTCAATGGATGGCATTAGCTTTAGTGTGCCTCACAGCTCTCAAGACGCTCACGTGGGCACTTCTTTCCAAGGAAGTACACTGTGTACTCAAAGCCTTCTGAGCACAACCCAGGGATACACAGCTCTGGGAACATCCCTCACTATGCAGTTGGAAGGGCCGGGAACTAAGGTGGTCTCTACGGCTAGCGCTCCACAGCTTTGAAACAGCCTCAGGACCGCGGTTCTTGGCAGGCTTTCGTTCCATGTGCGTCTGCCACGTCGAGGAAAGCTACGCTGCCCTGAAAGAAACCCCCGGGGCTCCAATTCAGTTTGGGGGCTCCTGCCCGACGTCTCTCTAAGTGACGCGGAAGCTGGACTTTAGGTCCAGCCCGAAATCAGGTAGAGAGTTACCCTGAGCATTGCTAGGCATTTGGAACATCCAAAGTCACCTAGGCCTACTGAGGGCATTCAGAGGATTATGCCGTTCACCACCTGCAGCACACACTGCCTCCAAAAGTTTCAGCGCCGAAGGCCGAAGTGTGTTCCAAGGGTCTCCCTTGGACTGTCCGAGAAGATAGGTGTGTGTGCTGGGTGATCCAGTCTGTTATTGAGAAGCCTGGAATAAGGCAGTCTTTTCCCCATTTGAAAGGTAGATAGTGGCGGCCTCCAGGCTGACTGAAAGACAGCGCTGTTACCCGTCTTCTAGTCACCTCGAGGAATGCCTCAGTGAAGAAAGTGAGTTTCTCCTATGAAACCAGGGGGTCGCCAGTGCCTTGCTGGGAGCTCATCCCACGCTTGCCCTAGCTAAAGTGCGAAGTAAACGTGAGCCCTGGCCTCAAGGTAAGCACGAGTGTTTCTTATCCGCAAGGTTTTGTGTGCAGCCATCTCCATGAACCCTGACTCGATAGAGTGCTTTCAGTCCTCTATGGCTTTCCGTAGGCCTCAGAGAGTCACGTATGAATTCCACTCTGAGGGAGAGCGTGTGCGCTGTGAGTCCCCTTTTTGTTTCCCGAGCCACACAGCACAGAACGGACTGTTGAGGTCAACTCTTTCTATGCAGAGGGGAGGGCAATGAACTGCTTCTCGCTTGGAGAGCTTGATTTCTACAGCTGTAAGGCAGCCCCGGGACAACGTTTTTGCCAGGATTACAGTCAACGTGGCTCTCCCTCTGTGGGGGCCCTCTGAACGGCACTGAAAGAATCCCTGAGCCTAAAGTGCATCCTGGCAACTCTTACCTGTCATCTCTGTGTTGTGACGCCAGGTACACTGTAGGTCCAGCCTGACAGAAAGTACAGAAAAACCGGTACACTTGTGAGGCATTTGGACGATCCAAAGTCACCTACGCCTGACTAAGTCATTAAGCGGCTAATGCTATTCAGGGCACGCAAAACACCCCGCGTCCAACGAAGTGTGATCCTCGAAAGGCCCAGTGTGGCTGAAAGTCTCCAGTAGTCAGTCAGAGAGTGCTGGTCAATGCGCTGGGGGGTCAAGTTGGCAACTGGAGAATGTGGGAGAAGCCCGACCTTCCCCCTTTGGAAAGCAACTTCGTTGCAGCTTCCAAGCCGCCTGAAAACCCCACCACCAGGGCACTAGTCACTCCACAGATGCCTCTGAGGGGCAGTGAGTCTTTCCAAAAGAAACCAGATGCTTGCGATTCCTTCCTGGGAGCTCACCCCAGGAGCATACTGTAGCTAAATGGCCAACTAAATGTGACCTCTAGTCGCGAGGTAATGTGCACATTTTCTCATTACCAGAGCTAGTGGTGCACTGTTTCCAGGAAGTCTTACTCAATGGATGGCTTTAGCTTTAGTGTGCCTCACAGCTCTCAAGACGCTCACGTGGGCACTTCTTTCCAAGGAAGTACACTGTGTACTCAAAGCCTTCTGAGCACAACCCAGGGATACACAGCTCTGGGAACATCCCTCACTATGCAGTTGGAAGGGCCGGGAACTGAGGTGGTCTCTACGGCTAGCGCTCCACAGCTTTGAAACAACCTCAGGACCACGGTTCTTGGCAGGCTTTCGTTCCATGTGTGTCTGCCACGTTGAGGAAAGCTACACTGCCCTGAAAGAAACCCCCGGGGCTCCAATTCAGTTTGGGGGCTCCTGCCCGACGTCTCTCTAAGTGACGCGGAAGCTGGACTTTAGGTCCAGCCCGAAATCAGGTAGAGAGTTACCCTGAGCATTGCTAGGCATTTGGAACATCCAAAGTCACCTAGGCCTACTGAGGGCATTCAGAGGATTATGCCGTTCACCACATGCAGCACACACTGCCTCCAAAAGTTTCAGCGCCGAAGGCCGAAGTGTGTTCCAAGGGTCTCCCTTGGACTGTCAGAGAAGATAGGTGTGTGTGCTGGGTGATCCAGTCTGTTATTGAGAAGCCTGGAAAAAGGCAGTCTTTTCCCCATTTGAAAGGTAGATAGTGGCGGCCTCCAGGCTGACTGAAAGACAGCGCTGTTACCCGTCTTCTAGTCACCTCGAGGAATGCCTCAGTGAAGAAAGTGAGTTTCTCCTATGAAACCAGGGGGTCGCCAGTGCCTTGCTGGGAGCTCATCCCACGCTTGCCCTAGCTAAAGTGCGAAGTAAACGTGAGCCCTGGCCTCAAGGTAAGCACGAGTGTTTCTTATCCGCAAAGTTTTCTGTGCAGCCACCTCCATGAACCCTGACTCGATAGAGTGCTTTCAGTCCTCTACGGCTTTCCGTAGGCCTCAGAGAGTCGCGTATGAATTCCACTCTGAGGGAGAGCGTGTGCGCTGTGAGTCCCCTTTTTGTTTCCCGAGCCACACAGCACAGAACGGACTGTTGGGGTCAACTCTTTCTATGCAGAGGGGAGGGCAATGAACTGCTTCTCGCTTGGAGAGCTTGATTTCTACAGCTGTAAGGCAGCCCCGGGACAACGTTTTTGCCAGGATTACAGTCAACGTGGCTCTCCCTCTGTGGGGGCCCTCTGAACGGCACTGAAAGAATCCCTGAGCCTAAAGTGCATCCTGGCAACTCTTACCTGTCATCTCTGTGTTGTGACGCCAGGTACACTGTAGGTCCAGCCTGACAGAAAGTACAGAAAAACCGGTACACTTGTGAGGCATTTGGACGATCCAAAGTCACCTAGGCCTGACTAAGTCATTAAGCGGCTAATGCTATTCATGGCACGCAAAACACCCCGCGTCCAACGAAGTGTGATCCTCGAAAGGCCCAGTGTGGCTGAAAGTCTCCAGTAGTCAGTCAGAGAGTGCTGGTCAATGTGCTGTGGGGTCAAGTTGGCAACTGGAGAATGTGGGAGAAGCCCGACCTTCCCCCTTTGGAAAGCAACTTCGTTGCAGCTTCCAAGCCGCCTGAAAACCCCACCACCAGGGCACTAGTCACTCCATAGATGCCTCTGAGGGGCAGTGAGGCTTTCCAAAAGAAACCAGGTGCTTGCGATTCCTTCCTGGGAGCTCACGCCAGGAGCATACTGTAGCTAAATGGCCAACTAAATGTGACCTCTAGTCGCGAGGTAATGTGCACATTTTCACATTACCAGAGCTAGTGGTGCACTGTTTCCAGGAAGTCTAACTCAATGGATGGCATTAGCTTTAGTGTGCCTCACAGCTCTCAAGACGCTCACGTGGGCACTTCTTTCCAAGGAAGTACACTGTGTACTCAAAGCCTTCTGAGCACAACCCAGGGATACACAGCTCTGGGAACATCCCTCACTATGCAGTTGGAAGGGCCGGGAACTAAGGTGGTCTCTACGGCTAGCGCTCCACAGCTTTGAAACAGCCTCAGGACCGCGGTTCTTGGCAGGCTTTCGTTCCATGTGCGTCTGCCACGTTGAGGAAAGCTACGCTGCCCTGAAAGAAACCCCCGGGGCTCCAATTCAGTTTGGGGGCTCCTGCCCGACGTCTCTCTAAGTGACACGGAAGCTGGACTTTAGGTCCAGCCCGAAATCAGGTAGAGAGTTACCCTGAGCATTGCTAGGCATTTGGAACATCCAAAGTCACCTAGGCCTACTGAGGGCATTCAGAGGATTATGCCGTTCACCACCTGCAGCACACACTGCCTCCAAAAGTTTCAGCGCCGAAGGCCGAAGTGTGTTCCAAGGGTCTCCCTTGGACTGTCAGAGAAGATAGGTGTGTGTGCTGGGTGATCCAGTCTGTTATTGAGAAGCCTGGAAAAAGGCAGTCTTTTTCCCATTTGAAAGGTAGATAGTGGCGGCCTCCAGGCTGACTGAAAGACAGCGCTGTTACCCGTCTTCTAGTCACCTCGAGGAATGCCTCAGTGAAGAAAGTGAGTTTCTCCTATGAAACCAGGGGGTCGCCAGTGCCTTGCTGGGAGCTCATCCCACGCTTGCCCTAGCTAAAGTGCGAAGTAAACGTGAGCCATGGCCTCAAGGTAAGTACGAGTGTTTCTTATCCGCAAGGTTTTGTGTGCAGCCATCTCCATGAACCCTGACTCGATAGAGTGCTTTCAGTCCTCTATGGCTTTCCGTAGGCCTCAGAGAGTCACGTATGAATTCCACTCTGAGGGAGAGCGTGTGCGCTGTGAGTCCCCTTTTTGTTTCCCGAGCCACACAGCACAGAACGGACTGTTGAGGTCAACTCTTTCTATGCAGAGGGGAGGGCAATGAACTGCTTCTCGCTTGGAGAGCTTGATTTCTACAGCTGTAAGGCAGCCCCGGGACAACGTTTTTGCCAGGATTACAGTCAACGTGGCTCTCCCTCTGTGGGGGCCCTCTGAACGGCACTGAAAGAATCCCTGAGCCTAAAGTGCATCCTGGCAACTCTTACCTGTCATCTCTGTGTTGTGACGCCAGGTACACTGTAGGTCCAGCCTGACAGAAAGTACAGAAAAACCGGTACACTTGTGAGGCATTTGGACGATCCAAAGTCACCTAGGCCTGACTAAGTCATTAAGCGGCTAATGCTATTCAGGGCACGCAAAACACCCCGCGTCCAACGAAGTGTGATCCTCGAAAGGCCCAGTGTGGCTGAAAGTCTCCAGTAGTCAGTCAGAGAGTGCTGGTCAATGCGCTGGGGGGCAAGTTGGCAACTGGAGAATGTGGGAGAAGCCCGACCTTCCCCCTTTGGAAAGCAACTTCGTTGCAGCTTCCAAGCCGCCTGAAAACCCCACCACCAGGGCACTAGTCACTCCACAGATGCCTCTGAGGGGCAGTGAGTCTTTCCAAAAGAAACCAGATGCTTGCGATTCCTTCCTGGGAGCTCACCCCAGGAGCATACTGTAGCTAAATGGCCAACTAAATGTGACCTCTAGTCGCGAGGTAATGTGCACATTTTCTCATTACCAGAGCTAGTGGTGCACTGTTTCCAGGAAGTCTTACTCAATGGATGGCTTTAGCTTTAGTGTGCCTCACAGCTCTCAAGACGCTCACGTGGGCACTTCTTTCCAAGGAAGTACACTGTGTACTCAAAGCCTTCTGAGCACAACCCAGGGATACACAGCTCTGGGAACATCCCTCACTATGCAGTTGGAAGGGCCGGGAACTGAGGTGGTCTCTACGGCTAGCGCTCCACAGCTTTGAAACAGCCTCAGGACCGCGGTTCTTGGCAGGCTTTCGTTCCATGTGTGTCTGCCACGTTGAGGAAAGCTACACTGCCCTGAAAGAAACCCCCGGGGCTACAATTCAGTTTGGGGGCTCCTGCCCGACGTCTCTCTAAGTGACGCGGAAGCTGGACTTTAGGTCCAGCCCGAAATCAGGTAGAGAGTTACCCTGAGCATTGCTAGGCATTTGGAACATCCAAAGTCACCTAGGCCTACTGAGGGCATTCAGAGGATTATGCCGTTCACCACATGCAGCACACACTGCCTCCAAAAGTTTCAGCGCCGAAGGCCGAAGTGTGTTCCAAGGATCTCCCTTGGACTGTCAGAGAAGATAGGTGTGTGTGCTGGGTGATCCAGTCTGTTATTGAGAAGCCTGGAAAAAGGCAGTCTTTTCCCCATTTGAAAGGTAGATAGTGGCGGCCTCCAGGCTGACTGAAAGACAGCGCTGTTACCCGTCTCCTAGTCACCTCGAGGAATGCCTCAGTGAAGAAAGTGAGTTTCTCCTATGAAACCAGGGGGTCGCCAGTGCCTTGCTGGGAGCTCATCCCACGCTTGCCCTAGCTAAAGTGCGAAGTAAACGTGAGCCCTGGCCTCAAGGTAAGCACGAGTGTTTCTTATCCGCAAAGTTTTCTGTGCAGCCACCTCCATGAACCCTGACTCGATAGAGTGCTTTCAGTCCTCTACGGCTTTCCGTAGGCCTCAGAGAGTCGCGTATGAATTCCACTCTGAGGGAGAGCGTGTGCGCTGTGAGTCCCCTTTTTGTTTCCCGAGCCACACAGCACAGAACGGACTGTTGGGGTCAACTCTTTCTATGCAGAGGGGAGGGCAATGAACTGCTTCTCGCTTGGAGAGCTTGATTTCTACAGCTGTAAGGCAGCCCCGGGACAACGTTTTTGCCAGGATTACAGTCAACGTGGCTCTCCCTCTGTGGGGGCCCTCTGAACGGCACTGAAAGAATCCCTGAGCCTAAAGTGCATCCTGGCAACTCTTACCTGTCATCTCTGTGTTGTGACGCCAGGTACACTGTAGGTCCAGCCTGACAGAAAGTACAGAAAAACCGGTACACTTGTGAGGCATTTGGACGATCCAAAGTCACCTAGGCCTGACTAAGTCATTAAGCGGCTAATGCTATTCATGGCACGCAAAACACCCCGCGTCCAACGAAGTGTGATCCTCGAAAGGCCCAGTGTGGCTGAAAGTCTCCAGTAGTCAGTCAGAGAGTGCTGGTCAATGTGCTGTGGGGTCAAGTTGGCAACTGGAGAATGTGGGAGAAGCCCGACCTTCCCCCTTTGGAAAGCAACTTCGTTGCAGCTTCCAAGCCGCCTGAAAACCCCACCACCAGGGCACTAGTCACTCCATAGATGCCTCTGAGGGGCAGTGAGGCTTTCCAAAAGAAACCAGGTGCTTGCGATTCCTTCCTGGGAGCTCACGCCAGGAGCATACTGTAGCTAAATGGCCAACTAAATGTGACCTCTAGTCGCGAGGTAATGTGCACATTTTCACATTACCAGAGCTAGTGGTGCACTGTTTCCAGGAAGTCTAACTCAATGGATGGCATTAGCTTTAGTGTGCCTCACAGCTCTCAAGACGCTCACGTGGGCACTTCTTTCCAAGGAAGTACACTGTGTACTCAAAGCCTTCTGAGCACAACCCAGGGATACACAGCTCTGGGAACATCCCTCACTATGCAGTTGGAAGGGCCGGGAACTAAGGTGGTCTCTACGGCTAGCGCTCCACAGCTTTGAAACAGCCTCAGGACCGCGGTTCTTGGCAGGCTTTCGTTCCATGTGCGTCTGCCACGTTGAGGAAAGCTACGCTGCCCTGAAAGAAACCCCCGGGGCTCCAATTCAGTTTGGGGGCTCCTGCCCGACGTCTCTCTAAGTGACACGGAAGCTGGACTTTAGGTCCAGCCCGAAATCAGGTAGAGAGTTACCCTGAGCATTGCTAGGCATTTGGAACATCCAAAGTCACCTAGGCCTACTGAGGGCATTCAGAGGATTATGCCGTTCACCACCTGCAGCACACACTGCCTCCAAAAGTTTCAGCGCCGAAGGCCGAAGTGTGTTCCAAGGGTCTCCCTTGGACTGTCAGAGAAGATAGGTGTGTGTGCTGGGTGATCCAGTCTGTTATTGAGAAGCCTGGAAAAAGGCAGTCTTTTCCCCATTTGAAAAGTAGATAGTGGCGGCCTCCAGGCTGACTGAAAGACAGCGCTGTTACCCGTCTTCTAGTCACCTCGAGGAATGCCTCAGTGAAGAAAGTGAGTTTCTCCTATGAAACCAGGGGGTCGCCAGTGCCTTGCTGGGAGCTCATCCCACGCTTGCCCTAGCTAAAGTGCGAAGTAAACGTGAGCCCTGGCCTCAAGGTAAGCACGAGTGTTTCTTATCCGCAAGGTTTTGTGTGCAGCCATCTCCATGAACCCTGACTCGATAGAGTGCTTTCAGTCCTCTACGGCTTTCCGTAGGCCTCAGAGAGTCGCGTATGAATTCCACTCTGAGGGAGAGCGTGTGCGCTGTGAGTCCCCTTTTTGTTTCCCGAGCCACACAGCAGAGAACGGACTGTTGGGGTCAACTCTTTCTATGCAGAGGGGAGGGCAATGAACTGCTTCTCGCTTGGAGAGCTTGATTTCTACAGCTGTAAGGCAGCCCCGGGACAACGTTTTTGCCAGGATTACAGTCAACGTGGCTCTCCCTCTGTGGGGGCCCTCTGAACGGCACTGAAAGAATCCCTGATCCTAAAGTGCATCCTGGCAACTCTTACCTGTCATCTCTGTGTTGTGACGCCAGGTACACTGTAGGTCCAGCCTGACAGAAAGTACAGAAAAACCGATACACTTGTGAGGCATTTGGACGATCCAAAGTCACCTAGGCCTGACTAAGTCATTAAGCGGCTAATGCTATTCAGGGCACGCAAAACACCCCGCGTCCAACGAAGTGTGATCCTCGAAAGGCCCAGTGTGGCTGAAAGTCTCCAGTAGTCAGTCAGAGAGTGCTGGTCAATGCGCTGTGGGGTCAAGTTGGCAACTGGAGAATGTGGGAGAAGCCCGACCTTCCCCCTTTGGAAAGCAACTTCGTTGCAGCTTCCAAGCCACCTGAAAACCCCACCACCAGGGCACTAGTCACTCCATAGATGCCTCTGAGGGGCAGTGAGGCTTTCCAAAAGAAACCAGGTGCTTGCGATTCCTTCCTGGGAGCTCACCCCAGGAGCATACTGTAGCTAAATGGCCAACTAAATGTGACCTCTAGTCGCGAGGTAATGTGCACATTTTCACATTACCAGAGCTAGTGGTGCACTGTTTCCAGGAAGTCTAACTCAATGGATGGCATTAGCTTTAGTGTGCCTCACAGCTCTCAAGACGCTCACGTGGGCACTTCTTTCCAAGGAAGTACACTGTGTACTCAAAGCCTTCTGAGCACAACCCAGGGATACACAGCTCTGGGAACATCCCTCACTATGCAGTTGGAAGGGCCGGGAACTAAGGTGGTCTCTACGGCTAGCGCTCCACAGCTTTGAAACAGCCTCAGGACCGCGGTTCTTGGCAGGCTTTCGTTCCATGTGCGTCTGCCACATTGAGGAAAGCTACGCTGCCCTGAAAGAAACCCCCGGGGCTCCAATTCAGTTTGGGGGCTCCTGCCCGACGTCTCTCTAAGTGACACGGAAGCTGGACTTTAGGTCCAGCCCGAAATCAGGTAGAGAGTTACCCTGAGCATTGCTAGGCATTTGGAACATCCAAAGTCACCTAGGCCTACTGAGGGCATTCAGAGGATTATGCCGTTCACCACCTGCAGCACACACTGCCTCCAAAAGTTTCAGCGCCGAAGGCCGAAGTGTGTTCCAAGGGTCTCCCTTGGACTGTCAGAGAAGATAGGTGTGTGTGCTGGGTGATCCAGTCTGTTATTGAGAAGCCTGGAAAAAGGCAGTCTTTTTCCCATTTGAAAGGTAGATAGTGGCGGCCTCCAGGCTGACTGAAAGACAGCGCTGTTACCCGTCTTCTAGTCACCTCGAGGAATGCCTCAGTGAAGAAAGTGAGTTTCTCCTATGAAACCAGGGGGTCGCCAGTGCCTTGCTGGGAGCTCATCCCACGCTTGCCCTAGCTAAAGTGCGAAGTAAACGTGAGCCCTGGCCTCAAGGTAAGTACGAGTGTTTCTTATCCGCAAGGTTTTGTGTGCAGCCATCTCCATGAACCCTGACTCGATAGAGTGCTTTCAGTCCTCTATGGCTTTCCGTAGGCCTCAGAGAGTCACGTATGAATTCCACTCTGAGGGAGAGCGTGTGCGCTGTGAGTCCCCTTTTTGTTTCCCGAGCCACACAGCACAGAACGGACTGTTGAGGTCAACTCTTTCTATGCAGAGGGGAGGGCAATGAACTGCTTCTCGCTTGGAGAGCTTGATTTCTACAGCTGTAAGGCAGCCCCGGGACAACGTTTTTGCCAGGATTACAGTCAACGTGGCTCTCCCTCTGTGGGGGCCCTCTGAACGGCACTGAAAGAATCCCTGAGCCTAAAGTGCATCCTGGCAACTCTTACCTGTCATCTCTGTGTTGTGACGCCAGGTACACTGTAGGTCCAGCCTGACAGAAAGTACAGAAAAACCGGTACACTTGTGAGGCATTTGGACGATCCAAAGTCACCTAGGCCTGACTAAGTCATTAAGCGGCTAATGCTATTCAGGGCACGCAAAACACCCCGCGTCCAACGAAGTGTGATCCTCGAAAGGCCCAGTGTGGCTGAAAGTCTCCAGTAGTCAGTCAGAGAGTGCTGGTCAATGCGCTGGGGGGCAAGTTGGCAACTGGAGAATGTGGGAGAAGCCCGACCTTCCCCCTTTGGAAAGCAACTTCGTTGCAGCTTCCAAGCCGCCTGAAAACCCCACCACCAGGGCACTAGTCACTCCACAGATGCCTCTGAGGGGCAGTGAGTCTTTCCAAAAGAAACCAGATGCTTGCGATTCCTTCCTGGGAGCTCACCCCAGGAGCATACTGTAGCTAAATGGCCAACTAAATGTGACCTCTAGTCGCGAGGTAATGTGCACATTTTCTCATTACCAGAGCTAGTGGTGCACTGTTTCCAGGAAGTCTTACTCAATGGATGGCTTTAGCTTTAGTGTGCCTCACAGCTCTCAAGACGCTCACGTGGGCACTTCTTTCCAAGGAAGTACACTGTGTACTCAAAGCCTTCTGAGCACAACCCAGGGATACACAGCTCTGGGAACATCCCTCACTATGCAGTTGGAAGGGCCGGGAACTGAGGTGGTCTCTACGGCTAGCGCTCCACAGCTTTGAAACAGCCTCAGGACCGCGGTTCTTGGCAGGCTTTCGTTCCATGTGTGTCTGCCACGTTGAGGAAAGCTACACTGCCCTGAAAGAAACCCCCGGGGCTACAATTCAGTTTGGGGGCTCCTGCCCGACGTCTCTCTAAGTGACGCGGAAGCTGGACTTTAGGTCCAGCCCGAAATCAGGTAGAGAGTTACCCTGAGCATTGCTAGGCATTTGGAACATCCAAAGTCACCTAGGCCTACTGAGGGCATTCAGAGGATTATGCCGTTCACCACATGCAGCACACACTGCCTCCAAAAGTTTCAGCGCCGAAGGCCGAAGTGTGTTCCAAGGATCTCCCTTGGACTGTCAGAGAAGATAGGTGTGTGTGCTGGGTGATCCAGTCTGTTATTGAGAAGCCTGGAAAAAGGCAGTCTTTTCCCCATTTGAAAGGTAGATAGTGGCGGCCTCCAGGCTGACTGAAAGACAGCGCTGTTACCCGTCTCCTAGTCACCTCGAGGAATGCCTCAGTGAAGAAAGTGAGTTTCTCCTATGAAACCAGGGGGTCGCCAGTGCCTTGCTGGGAGCTCATCCCACGCTTGCCCTAGCTAAAGTGCGAAGTAAACGTGAGCCCTGGCCTCAAGGTAAGCACGAGTGTTTCTTATCCGCAAAGTTTTCTGTGCAGCCACCTCCATGAACCCTGACTCGATAGAGTGCTTTCAGTCCTCTACGGCTTTCCGTAGGCCTCAGAGAGTCGCGTATGAATTCCACTCTGAGGGAGAGCGTGTGCGCTGTGAGTCCCCTTTTTGTTTCCCGAGCCACACAGCAGAGAACGGACTGTTGGGGTCAACTCTTTCTATGCAGAGGGGAGGGCAATGAACTGCTTCTCGCTTGGAGAGCTTGATTTCTACAGCTGTAAGGCAGCCCCGGGACAACGTTTTTGCCAGGATTACAGTCAACGTGGCTCTCCCTCTGTGGGGGCCCTCTGAACGGCACTGAAAGAATCCCTGAGCCTAAAGTGCATCCTGGCAACTCTTACCTGTCATCTCTGTGTTGTGACGCCAGGTACACTGTAGGTCCAGCCTGACAGAAAGTACAGAAAAACCGGTACACTTGTGAGGCATTTGGACGATCCAAAGTCACCTAGGCCTGACTAAGTCATTAAGCGGCTAATGCTATTCAGGGCACGCAAAACACCCCGCGTCCAACGAAGTGTGATCCTCGAAAGGCCCAGTGTGGCTGAAAGTCTCCAGTAGTCAGTCAGAGAGTGCTGGTCAATGTGCTGTGGGGTCAAGTTGGCAACTGGAGAATGTGGGAGAAGCCCGACCTTCCCCCTTTGGAAAGCAACTTCGTTGCAGCTTCCAAGCCGCCTGAAAACCCCACCACCAGGGCACTAGTCACTCCATAGATGCCTCTGAGGGGCAGTGAGGCTTTCCAAAAGAAACCAGGTGCTTGCGATTCCTTCCTGGGAGCTCACGCCAGGAGCATACTGTAGCTAAATGGCCAACTAAATGTGACCTCTAGTCGCGAGGTAATGTGCACATTTTCACATTACCAGAGCTAGTGGTGCACTGTTTCCAGGAAGTCTAACTCAATGGATGGCATTAGCTTTAGTGTGCCTCACAGCTCTCAAGACGCTCACGTGGGCACTTCTTTCCAAGGAAGTACACTGTGTACTCAAAGCCTTCTGAGCACAACCCAGGGATACACAGCTCTGGGAACATCCCTCACTATGCAGTTGGAAGGGCCGGGAACTAAGGTGGTCTCTACGGCTAGCGCTCCACAGCTTTGAAACAGCCTCAGGACCGCGGTTCTTGGCAGGCTTTCGTTCCATGTGCGTCTGCCACGTTGAGGAAAGCTACGCTGCCCTGAAAGAAACCCCCGGGGCTCCAATTCAGTTTGGGGGCTCCTGCCCGACGTCTCTCTAAGTGACACGGAAGCTGGACTTTAGGTCCAGCCCGAAATCAGGTAGAGAGTTACCCTGAGCATTGCTAGGCATTTGGAACATCCAAAGTCACCTAGGCCTACTGAGGGCATTCAGAGGATTATGCCGTTCACCACCTGCAGCACACACTGCCTCCAAAAGTTTCAGCGCCGAAGGCCGAAGTGTGTTCCAAGGGTCTCCCTTGGACTGTCAGAGAAGATAGGTGTGTGTGCTGGGTGATCCAGTCTGTTATTGAGAAGCCTGGAAAAAGGCAGTCTTTTTCCCATTTGAAAGGTAGATAGTGGCGGCCTCCAGGCTGACTGAAAGACAGCGCTGTTACCCGTCTTCTAGTCACCTCGAGGAATGCCTCAGTGAAGAAAGTGAGTTTCTCCTATGAAACCAGGGGGTCGCCAGTGCCTTGCTGGGAGCTCATCCCACGCTTGCCCTAGCTAAAGTGCGAAGTAAACGTGAGCCCTGGCCTCAAGGTAAGTACGAGTGTTTCTTATCCGCAAGGTTTTGTGTGCAGCCATCTCCATGAACCCTGACTCGATAGAGTGCTTTCAGTCCTCTATGGCTTTCCGTAGGCCTCAGAGAGTCACGTATGAATTCCACTCTGAGGGAGAGCGTGTGCGCTGTGAGTCCCCTTTTTGTTTCCCGAGCCACACAGCACAGAACGGACTGTTGAGGTCAACTCTTTCTATGCAGAGGGGAGGGCAATGAACTGCTTCTCGCTTGGAGAGCTTGATTTCTACAGCTGTAAGGCAGCCCCGGGACAACGTTTTTGCCAGGATTACAGTCAACGTGGCTCTCCCTCTGTGGGGGCCCTCTGAACGGCACTGAAAGAATCCCTGAGCCTAAAGTGCATCCTGGCAACTCTTACCTGTCATCTCTGTGTTGTGACGCCAGGTACACTGTAGGTCCAGCCTGACAGAAAGTACAGAAAAACCGGTACACTTGTGAGGCATTTGGACGATCCAAAGTCACCTAGGCCTGACTAAGTCATTAAGCGGCTAATGCTATTCAGGGCACGCAAAACACCCCGCGTCCAACGAAGTGTGATCCTCGAAAGGCCCAGTGTGGCTGAAAGTCTCCAGTAGTCAGTCAGAGAGTGCTGGTCAATGCGCTGGGGGGCAAGTTGGCAACTGGAGAATGTGGGAGAAGCCCGACCTTCCCCCTTTGGAAAGCAACTTCGTTGCAGCTTCCAAGCCGCCTGAAAACCCCACCACCAGGGCACTAGTCACTCCACAGATGCCTCTGAGGGGCAGTGAGTCTTTCCAAAAGAAACCAGATGCTTGCGATTCCTTCCTGGGAGCTCACCCCAGGAGCATACTGTAGCTAAATGGCCAACTAAATGTGACCTCTAGTCGCGAGGTAATGTGCACATTTTCTCATTACCAGAGCTAGTGGTGCACTGTTTCCAGGAAGTCTTACTCAATGGATGGCTTTAGCTTTAGTGTGCCTCACAGCTCTCAAGACGCTCACGTGGGCACTTCTTTCCAAGGAAGTACACTGTGTACTCAAAGCCTTCTGAGCACAACCCAGGGATACACAGCTCTGGGAACATCCCTCACTATGCAGTTGGAAGGGCCGGGAACTGAGGTGGTCTCTACGGCTAGCGCTCCACAGCTTTGAAACAGCCTCAGGACCGCGGTTCTTGGCAGGCTTTCGTTCCATGTGTGTCTGCCACGTTGAGGAAAGCTACACTGCCCTGAAAGAAACCCCCGGGGCTACAATTCAGTTTGGGGGCTCCTGCCCGACGTCTCTCTAAGTGACGCGGAAGCTGGACTTTAGGTCCAGCCCGAAATCAGGTAGAGAGTTACCCTGAGCATTGCTAGGCATTTGGAACATCCAAAGTCACCTAGGCCTACTGAGGGCATTCAGAGGATTATGCCGTTCACCACATGCAGCACACACTGCCTCCAAAAGTTTCAGCGCCGAAGGCCGAAGTGTGTTCCAAGGATCTCCCTTGGACTGTCAGAGAAGATAGGTGTGTGTGCTGGGTGATCCAGTCTGTTATTGAGAAGCCTGGAAAAAGGCAGTCTTTTCCCCATTTGAAAGGTAGATAGTGGCGGCCTCCAGGCTGACTGAAAGACAGCGCTGTTACCCGTCTCCTAGTCACCTCGAGGAATGCCTCAGTGAAGAAAGTGAGTTTCTCCTATGAAACCAGGGGGTCGCCAGTGCCTTGCTGGGAGCTCATCCCACGCTTGCCCTAGCTAAAGTGCGAAGTAAACGTGAGCCCTGGCCTCAAGGTAAGCACGAGTGTTTCTTATCCGCAAAGTTTTCTGTGCAGCCACCTCCATGAACCCTGACTCGATAGAGTGCTTTCAGTCCTCTACGGCTTTCCGTAGGCCTCAGAGAGTCGCGTATGAATTCCACTCTGAGGGAGAGCGTGTGCGCTGTGAGTCCCCTTTTTGTTTCCCGAGCCACACAGCACAGAACGGACTGTTGGGGTCAACTCTTTCTATGCAGAGGGGAGGGCAATGAACTGCTTCTCGCTTGGAGAGCTTGATTTCTACAGCTGTAAGGCAGCCCCGGGACAACGTTTTTGCCAGGATTACAGTCAACGTGGCTCTCCCTCTGTGGGGGCCCTCTGAACGGCACTGAAAGAATCCCTGAGCCTAAAGTGCATCCTGGCAACTCTTACCTGTCATCTCTGTGTTGTGACGCCAGGTACACTGTAGGTCCAGCCTGACAGAAAGTACAGAAAAACCGGTACACTTGTGAGGCATTTGGACGATCCAAAGTCACCTAGGCCTGACTAAGTCATTAAGCGGCTAATGCTATTCATGGCACGCAAAACACCCCGCGTCCAACGAAGTGTGATCCTCGAAAGGCCCAGTGTGGCTGAAAGTCTCCAGTAGTCAGTCAGAGAGTGCTGGTCAATGCGCTGTGGGGTCAAGTTGGCAACTGGAGAATGTGGGAGAAGCCCGACCTTCCCCCTTTGGAAAGCAACTTCGTTGCAGCTTCCAAGCCGCCTGAAAACCCCACCACCAGGGCACTAGTCACTCCATAGATGCCTCTGAGGGGCAGTGAGGCTTTCCAAAAGAAACCAGGTGCTTGCGATTCCTTCCTGGGAGCTCACCCCAGGAGCATACTGTAGCTAAATGGCCAACTAAATGTGACCTCTAGTCGCGAGGTAATGTGCACATTTTCACATTACCAGAGCTAGTGGTGCACTGTTTCCAGGAAGTCTAACTCAATGGATGGCATTAGCTTTAGTGTGCCTCACAGCTCTCAAGACGCTCACGTGGGCACTTCTTTCCAAGGAAGTACACTGTGTACTCAAAGCCTTCTGAGCACAACCCAGGGATACACAGCTCTGGGAACATCCCTCACTATGCAGTTGGAAGGGCCGGGAACTGAGGTGGTCTCTACGGCTAGCGCTCCACAGCTTTGAAACAGCCTCAGGACCGCGGTTCTTGGCAGGCTTTCGTTCCATGTGTGTCTGCCACGTTGAGGAAAGCTACACTGCCCTGAAAGAAACCCCCGGGGCTACAATTCAGTTTGGGGGCTCCTGCCCGACGTCTCTCTAAGTGACGCGGAAGCTGGACTTTAGGTCCAGCCCGAAATCAGGTAGAGAGTTACCCTGAGCATTGCTAGGCATTTGGAACATCCAAAGTCACCTAGGCCTACTGAGGGCATTCAGAGGATTATGCCGTTCACCACATGCAGCACACACTGCCTCCAAAAGTTTCAGCGCCGAAGGCCGAAGTGTGTTCCAAGGATCTCCCTTGGACTGTCAGAGAAGATAGGTGTGTGTGCTGGGTGATCCAGTCTGTTATTGAGAAGCCTGGAAAAAGGCAGTCTTTTCCCCATTTGAAAGGTAGATAGTGGCGGCCTCCAGGCTGACTGAAAGACAGCGCTGTTACCCGTCTCCTAGTCACCTCGAGGAATGCCTCAGTGAAGAAAGTGAGTTTCTCCTATGAAACCAGGGGGTCGCCAGTGCCTTGCTGGGAGCTCATCCCACGCTTGCCCTAGCTAAAGTGCGAAGTAAACGTGAGCCCTGGCCTCAAGGTAAGCACGAGTGTTTCTTATCCGCAAAGTTTTCTGTGCAGCCACCTCCATGAACCCTGACTCGATAGAGTGCTTTCAGTCCTCTACGGCTTTCCGTAGGCCTCAGAGAGTCGCGTATGAATTCCACTCTGAGGGAGAGCGTGTGCGCTGTGAGTCCCCTTTTTGTTTCCCGAGCCACACAGCACAGAACGGACTGTTGGGGTCAACTCTTTCTATGCAGAGGGGAGGGCAATGAACTGCTTCTCGCTTGGAGAGCTTGATTTCTACAGCTGTAAGGCAGCCCCGGGACAACGTTTTTGCCAGGATTACAGTCAACGTGGCTCTCCCTCTGTGGGGGCCCTCTGAACGGCACTGAAAGAATCCCTGAGCCTAAAGTGCATCCTGGCAACTCTTACCTGTCATCTCTGTGTTGTGACGCCAGGTACACTGTAGGTCCAGCCTGACAGAAAGTACAGAAAAACCGGTACACTTGTGAGGCATTTGGACGATCCAAAGTCACCTAGGCCTGACTAAGTCATTAAGCGGCTAATGCTATTCAGGGCACGCAAAACACCCCGCGTCCAACGAAGTGTGATCCTCGAAAGGCCCAGTGTGGCTGAAAGTCTCCAGTAGTCAGTCAGAGAGTGCTGGTCAATGTGCTGTGGGGTCAAGTTGGCAACTGGAGAATGTGGGAGAAGCCCGACCTTCCCCCTTTGGAAAGCAACTTCGTTGCAGCTTCCAAGCCGCCTGAAAACCCCACCACCAGGGCACTAGTCACTCCATAGATGCCTCTGAGGGGCAGTGAGGCTTTCCAAAAGAAACCAGGTGCTTGCGATTCCTTCCTGGGAGCTCACGCCAGGAGCATACTGTAGCTAAATGGCCAACTAAATGTGACCTCTAGTCGCGAGGTAATGTGCACATTTTCACATTACCAGAGCTAGTGGTGCACTGTTTCCAGGAAGTCTAACTCAATGGATGGCATTAGCTTTAGTGTGCCTCACAGCTCTCAAGACGCTCACGTGGGCACTTCTTTCCAAGGAAGTACACTGTGTACTCAAAGCCTTCTGAGCACAACCCAGGGATACACAGCTCTGGGAACATCCCTCACTATGCAGTTGGAAGGGCCGGGAACTAAGGTGGTCTCTACGGCTAGCGCTCCACAGCTTTGAAACAGCCTCAGGACCGCGGTTCTTGGCAGGCTTTCGTTCCATGTGCGTCTGCCACGTTGAGGAAAGCTACGCTGCCCTGAAAGAAACCCCCGGGGCTCCAATTCAGTTTGGGGGCTCCTGCCCGACGTCTCTCTAAGTGACACGGAAGCTGGACTTTAGGTCCAGCCCGAAATCAGGTAGAGAGTTACCCTGAGCATTGCTAGGCATTTGGAACATCCAAAGTCACCTAGGCCTACTGAGGGCATTCAGAGGATTATGCCGTTCACCACCTGCAGCACACACTGCCTCCAAAAGTTTCAGCGCCGAAGGCCGAAGTGTGTTCCAAGGGTCTCCCTTGGACTGTCAGAGAAGATAGGTGTGTGTGCTGGGTGATCCAGTCTGTTATTGAGAAGCCTGGAAAAAGGCAGTCTTTTTCCCATTTGAAAGGTAGATAGTGGCGGCCTCCAGGCTGACTGAAAGACAGCGCTGTTACCCGTCTTCTAGTCACCTCGAGGAATGCCTCAGTGAAGAAAGTGAGTTTCTCCTATGAAACCAGGGGGTCGCCAGTGCCTTGCTGGGAGCTCATCCCACGCTTGCCCTAGCTAAAGTGCGAAGTAAACGTGAGCCCTGGCCTCAAGGTAAGTACGAGTGTTTCTTATCCGCAAGGTTTTGTGTGCAGCCATCTCCATGAACCCTGACTCGATAGAGTGCTTTCAGTCCTCTATGGCTTTCCGTAGGCCTCAGAGAGTCACGTATGAATTCCACTCTGAGGGAGAGCGTGTGCGCTGTGAGTCCCCTTTTTGTTTCCCGAGCCACACAGCACAGAACGGACTGTTGAGGTCAACTCTTTCTATGCAGAGGGGAGGGCAATGAACTGCTTCTCGCTTGGAGAGCTTGATTTCTACAGCTGTAAGGCAGCCCCGGGACAACGTTTTTGCCAGGATTACAGTCAACGTGGCTCTCCCTCTGTGGGGGCCCTCTGAACGGCACTGAAAGAATCCCTGAGCCTAAAGTGCATCCTGGCAACTCTTACCTGTCATCTCTGTGTTGTGACGCCAGGTACACTGTAGGTCCAGCCTGACAGAAAGTACAGAAAAACCGGTACACTTGTGAGGCATTTGGACGATCCAAAGTCACCTAGGCCTGACTAAGTCATTAAGCGGCTAATGCTATTCAGGGCACGCAAAACACCCCGCGTCCAACGAAGTGTGATCCTCGAAAGGCCCAGTGTGGCTGAAAGTCTCCAGTAGTCAGTCAGAGAGTGCTGGTCAATGCGCTGGGGGGCAAGTTGGCAACTGGAGAATGTGGGAGAAGCCCGACCTTCCCCCTTTGGAAAGCAACTTCGTTGCAGCTTCCAAGCCGCCTGAAAACCCCACCACCAGGGCACTAGTCACTCCACAGATGCCTCTGAGGGGCAGTGAGTCTTTCCAAAAGAAACCAGATGCTTGCGATTCCTTCCTGGGAGCTCACCCCAGGAGCATACTGTAGCTAAATGGCCAACTAAATGTGACCTCTAGTCGCGAGGTAATGTGCACATTTTCTCATTACCAGAGCTAGTGGTGCACTGTTTCCAGGAAGTCTTACTCAATGGATGGCTTTAGCTTTAGTGTGCCTCACAGCTCTCAAGACGCTCACGTGGGCACTTCTTTCCAAGGAAGTACACTGTGTACTCAAAGCCTTCTGAGCACAACCCAGGGATACACAGCTCTGGGAACATCCCTCACTATGCAGTTGGAAGGGCCGGGAACTGAGGTGGTCTCTACGGCTAGCGCTCCACAGCTTTGAAACAGCCTCAGGACCGCGGTTCTTGGCAGGCTTTCGTTCCATGTGTGTCTGCCACGTTGAGGAAAGCTACACTGCCCTGAAAGAAACCCCCGGGGCTACAATTCAGTTTGGGGGCTCCTGCCCGACGTCTCTCTAAGTGACGCGGAAGCTGGACTTTAGGTCCAGCCCGAAATCAGGTAGAGAGTTACCCTGAGCATTGCTAGGCATTTGGAACATCCAAAGTCACCTAGGCCTACTGAGGGCATTCAGAGGATTATGCCGTTCACCACATGCAGCACACACTGCCTCCAAAAGTTTCAGCGCCGAAGGCCGAAGTGTGTTCCAAGGATCTCCCTTGGACTGTCAGAGAAGATAGGTGTGTGTGCTGGGTGATCCAGTCTGTTATTGAGAAGCCTGGAAAAAGGCAGTCTTTTCCCCATTTGAAAGGTAGATAGTGGCGGCCTCCAGGCTGACTGAAAGACAGCGCTGTTACCCGTCTCCTAGTCACCTCGAGGAATGCCTCAGTGAAGAAAGTGAGTTTCTCCTATGAAACCAGGGGGTCGCCAGTGCCTTGCTGGGAGCTCATCCCACGCTTGCCCTAGCTAAAGTGCGAAGTAAACGTGAGCCCTGGCCTCAAGGTAAGCACGAGTGTTTCTTATCCGCAAAGTTTTCTGTGCAGCCACCTCCATGAACCCTGACTCGATAGAGTGCTTTCAGTCCTCTACGGCTTTCCGTAGGCCTCAGAGAGTCGCGTATGAATTCCACTCTGAGGGAGAGCGTGTGCGCTGTGAGTCCCCTTTTTGTTTCCCGAGCCACACAGCAGAGAACGGACTGTTGGGGTCAACTCTTTCTATGCAGAGGGGAGGGCAATGAACTGCTTCTCGCTTGGAGAGCTTGATTTCTACAGCTGTAAGGCAGCCCCGGGACAACGTTTTTGCCAGGATTACAGTCAATGTGGCTCTCCCTCTGTGGGGGCCCTCTGAACGGCACTGAAAGAATCCCTGAGCCTAAAGTGCATCCTGGCAACTCTTACCTGTCATCTCTGTGTTGTGACGCCAGGTACACTGTAGGTCCAGCCTGACAGAAAGTACAGAAAAACCGGTACACTTGTGAGGCATTTGGACGATCCAAAGTCACCTAGGCCTGACTAAGTCATTAAGCGGCTAATGCTATTCATGGCACGCAAAACACCCCGCGTCCAACGAAGTGTGATCCTCGAAAGGCCCAGTGTGGCTGAAAGTCTCCAGTAGTCAGTCAGAGAGTGCTGGTCAATGCGCTGTGGGGTCAAGTTGGCAACTGGAGAATGTGGGAGAAGCCCGACCTTCCCCCTTTGGAAAGCAACTTCGTTGCAGCTTCCAAGCCGCCTGAAAACCCCACCACCAGGGCACTAGTCACTCCATAGATGCCTCTGAGGGGCAGTGAGGCTTTCCAAAAGAAACCAGGTGCTTGCGATTCCTTCCTGGGAGCTCACGCCAGGAGCATACTGTAGCTAAATGGCCAACTAAATGTGACCTCTAGTCGCGAGGTAATGTGCACATTTTCACATTACCAGAGCTAGTGGTGCACTGTTTCCAGGAAGTCTAACTCAATGGATGGCATTAGCTTTAGTGTGCCTCACAGCTCTCAAGACGCTCACGTGGGCACTTCTTTCCAAGGAAGTACACTGTGTACTCAAAGCCTTCTGAGCACAACCCAGGGATACACAGCTCTGGGAACATCCCTCACTATGCAGTTGGAAGGGCCGGGAACTAAGGTGGTCTCTACGGCTAGCGCTCCACAGCTTTGAAACAGCCTCAGGACCGCGGTTCTTGGCAGGCTTTCGTTCCATGTGCGTCTGCCACGTTGAGGAAAGCTACGCTGCCCTGAAAGAAACCCCCGGGGCTCCAATTCAGTTTGGGGGCTCCTGCCCGACGTCTCTCTAAGTGACACGGAAGCTGGACTTTAGGTCCAGCCCGAAATCAGGTAGAGAGTTACCCTGAGCATTGCTAGGCATTTGGAACATCCAAAGTCACCTAGGCCTACTGAGGGCATTCAGAGGATTATGCCGTTCACCACCTGCAGCACACACTGCCTCCAAAAGTTTCAGCGCCGAAGGCCGAAGTGTGTTCCAAGGGTCTCCCTTGGACTGTCAGAGAAGATAGGTGTGTGTGCTGGGTGATCCAGTCTGTTATTGAGAAGCCTGGAAAAAGGCAGTCTTTTCCCCATTTGAAAAGTAGATAGTGGCGGCCTCCAGGCTGACTGAAAGACAGCGCTGTTACCCGTCTTCTAGTCACCTCGAGGAATGCCTCAGTGAAGAAAGTGAGTTTCTCCTATGAAACCAGGGGGTCGCCAGTGCCTTGCTGGGAGCTCATCCCACGCTTGCCCTAGCTAAAGTGCGAAGTAAACGTGAGCCCTGGCCTCAAGGTAAGCACGAGTGTTTCTTATCCGCAAGGTTTTGTGTGCAGCCATCTCCATGAACCCTGACTCGATAGAGTGCTTTCAGTCCTCTACGGCTTTCCGTAGGCCTCAGAGAGTCGCGTATGAATTCCACTCTGAGGGAGAGCGTGTGCGCTGTGAGTCCCCTTTTTGTTTCCCGAGCCACACAGCAGAGAACGGACTGTTGGGGTCAACTCTTTCTATGCAGAGGGGAGGGCAATGAACTGCTTCTCGCTTGGAGAGCTTGATTTCTACAGCTGTAAGGCAGCCCCGGGACAACGTTTTTGCCAGGATTACAGTCAACGTGGCTCTCCCTCTGTGGGGGCCCTCTGAACGGCACTGAAAGAATCCCTGATCCTAAAGTGCATCCTGGCAACTCTTACCTGTCATCTCTGTGTTGTGACGCCAGGTACACTGTAGGTCCAGCCTGACAGAAAGTACAGAAAAACCGATACACTTGTGAGGCATTTGGACGATCCAAAGTCACCTAGGCCTGACTAAGTCATTAAGCGGCTAATGCTATTCATGGCACGCAAAACACCCCGCGTCCAACGAAGTGTGATCCTCGAAAGGCCCAGTGTGGCTGAAAGTCTCCAGTAGTCAGTCAGAGAGTGCTGGTCAATGCGCTGTGGGGTCAAGTTGGCAACTGGAGAATGTGGGAGAAGCCCGACCTTCCCCCTTTGGAAAGCAACTTCGTTGCAGCTTCCAAGCCACCTGAAAACCCCACCACCAGGGCACTAGTCACTCCATAGATGCCTCTGAGGGGCAGTGAGGCTTTCCAAAAGAAACCAGGTGCTTGCGATTCCTTCCTGGGAGCTCACCCCAGGAGCATACTGTAGCTAAATGGCCAACTAAATGTGACCTCTAGTCGCGAGGTAATGTGCACATTTTCACATTACCAGAGCCAGTGGTGCACTGTTTCCAGGAAGTCTAACTCAATGGATGGCATTAGCTTTAGTGTGCCTCACAGCTCTCAAGACGCTCACGTGGGCACTTCTTTCCAAGGAAGTACACTGTGTACTCAAAGCCTTCTGAGCACAACCCAGGGATACACAGCTCTGGGAACATCCCTCACTATGCAGTTGGAAGGGCCGGGAACTAAGGTGGTCTCTACGGCTAGCGCTCCACAGCTTTGAAACAGCCTCAGGACCGCGGTTCTTGGCAGGCTTTCGTTCCATGTGCGTCTGCCACGTTGAGGAAAGCTACGCTGCCCTGAAAGAAACCCCCGGGGCTCCAATTCAGTTTGGGGGCTCCTGCCCGACGTCTCTCTAAGTGACACGGAAGCTGGACTTTAGGTCCAGCCCGAAATCAGGTAGAGAGTTACCCTGAGCATTGCTAGGCATTTGGAACATCCAAAGTCACCTAGGCCTACTGAGGGCATTCAGAGGATTATGCCGTTCACCACCTGCAGCACACACTGCCTCCAAAAGTTTCAGCGCCGAAGGCCGAAGTGTGTTCCAAGGGTCTCCCTTGGACTGTCAGAGAAGATAGGTGTGTGTGCTGGGTGATCCAGTCTGTTATTGAGAAGCCTGGAAAAAGGCAGTCTTTTTCCCATTTGAAAGGTAGATAGTGGCGGCCTCCAGGCTGACTGAAAGACAGCGCTGTTACCCGTCTTCTAGTCACCTCGAGGAATGCCTCAGTGAAGAAAGTGAGTTTCTCCTATGAAACCAGGGAGTCGCCAGTGCCTTGCTGGGAGCTCATCCCACGCTTGCCCTAGCTAAAGTGCGAAGTAAACGTGAGCCCTGGCCTCAAGGTAAGCACGAGTGTTTCTTATCCGCAAGGTTTTGTGTGCAGCCATCTCCATGAACCCTGACTCGATAGAGTGCTTTCAGTCCTCTATGGCTTTCCGTAGGCCTCAGAGAGTCACGTATGAATTCCACTCTGAGGGAGAGCGTGTGCGCTGTGAGTCCCCTTTTTGTTTCCCGAGCCACACAGCACAGAACGGACTGTTGAGGTCAACTCTTTCTATGCAGAGGGGAGGGCAATGAACTGCTTCTCGCTTGGAGAGCTTGATTTCTACAGCTGTAAGGCAGCCCCGGGACAACGTTTTTGCCAGGATTACAGTCAACGTGGCTCTCCCTCTGTGGGGGCCCTCTGAACGGCACTGAAAGAATCCCTGAGCCTAAAGTGCATCCTGGCAACTCTTACCTGTCATCTCTGTGTTGTGACGCCAGGTACACTGTAGGTCCAGCCTGACAGAAAGTACAGAAAAACCGGTACACTTGTGAGGCATTTGGACGATCCAAAGTCACCTAGGCCTGACTAAGTCATTAAGCGGCTAATGCTATTCAGGGCACGCAAAACACCCCGCGTCCAACGAAGTGTGATCCTCGAAAGGCCCAGTGTGGCTGAAAGTCTCCAGTAGTCAGTCAGAGAGTGCTGGTCAATGCGCTGGGGGGCAAGTTGGCAACTGGAGAATGTGGGAGAAGCCCGACCTTCCCCCTTTGGAAAGCAACTTCGTTGCAGCTTCCAAGCCGCCTGAAAACCCCACCACCAGGGCACTAGTCACTCCACAGATGCCTCTGAGGGGCAGTGAGTCTTTCCAAAAGAAACCAGATGCTTGCGATTCCTTCCTGGAAGCTCACCCCAGGAGCATACTGTAGCTAAATGGCCAACTAAATGTGACCTCTAGTCGCGAGATAATGTGCACATTTTCTCATTACCAGAGCTAGTGGTGCACTGTTTCCAGGAAGTCTTACTCAATGGATGGCTTTAGCTTTAGTGTGCCTCACAGCTCTCAAGACGCTCACGTGGGCACTTCTTTCCAAGGAAGTACACTGTGTACTCAAAGCCTTCTGAGCACAACCCAGGGATACACAGCTCTGGGAACATCCCTCACTATGCAGTTGGAAGGGCCGGGAACTGAGGTGGTCTCTACGGCTAGCGCTCCACAGCTTTGAAACAGCCTCAGGACCGCGGTTCTTGGCAGGCTTTCGTTCCATGTGTGTCTGCCACGTTGAGGAAAGCTACACTGCCCTGAAAGAAACCCCCGGGGCTACAATTCAGTTTGGGGGCTCCTGCCCGACGTCTCTCTAAGTGACGCGGAAGCTGGACTTTAGGTCCAGCCCGAAATCAGGTAGAGAGTTACCCTGAGCATTGCTAGGCATTTGGAACATCCAAAGTCACCTAGGCCTACTGAGGGCATTCAGAGGATTATGCCGTTCACCACATGCAGCACACACTGCCTCCAAAAGTTTCAGCGCCGAAGGCCGAAGTGTGTTCCAAGGATCTCCCTTGGACTGTCAGAGAAGATAGGTGTGTGTGCTGGGTGATCCAGTCTGTTATTGAGAAGCCTGGAAAAAGGCAGTCTTTTCCCCATTTGAAAGGTAGATAGTGGCGGCCTCCAGGCTGACTGAAAGACAGCGCTGTTACCCGTCTCCTAGTCACCTCGAGGAATGCCTCAGTGAAGAAAGTGAGTTTCTCCTATGAAACCAGGGGGTCGCCAGTGCCTTGCTGGGAGCTCATCCCACGCTTGCCCTAGCTAAAGTGCGAAGTAAACGTGAGCCCTGGCCTCAAGGTAAGCACGAGTGTTTCTTATCCGCAAAGTTTTCTGTGCAGCCACCTCCATGAACCCTGACTCGATAGAGTGCTTTCAGTCCTCTACGGCTTTCCGTAGGCCTCAGAGAGTCGCGTATGAATTCCACTCTGAGGGAGAGCGTGTGCGCTGTGAGTCCCCTTTTTGTTTCCCGAGCCACACAGCACAGAACGGACTGTTGGGGTCAACTCTTTCTATGCAGAGGGGAGGGCAATGAACTGCTTCTCGCTTGGAGAGCTTGATTTCTACAGCTGTAAGGCAGCCCCGGGACAACGTTTTTGCCAGGATTACAGTCAACGTGGCTCTCCCTCTGTGGGGGCCCTCTGAACGGCACTGAAAGAATCCCTGAGCCTAAAGTGCATCCTGGCAACTCTTACCTGTCATCTCTGTGTTGTGACGCCAGGTACACTGTAGGTCCAGCCTGACAGAAAGTACAGAAAAACCGGTACACTTGTGAGGCATTTGGACGATCCAAAGTCACCTAGGCCTGACTAAGTCATTAAGCGGCTAATGCTATTCAGGGCACGCAAAACACCCCGCGTCCAACGAAGTGTGATCCTCGAAAGGCCCAGTGTGGCTGAAAGTCTCCAGTAGTCAGTCAGAGAGTGCTGGTCAATGCGCTGTGGGGTCAAGTTGGCAACTGGAGAATGTGGGAGAAGCCCGACCTTCCCCCTTTGGAAAGCAACTTCGTTGCAGCTTCCAAGCCACCTGAAAACCCCACCACCAGGGCACTAGTCACTCCATAGATGCCTCTGAGGGGCAGTGAGGCTTTCCAAAAGAAACCAGGTGCTTGCGATTCCTTCCTGGGAGCTCACCCCAGGAGCATACTGTAGCTAAATGGCCAACTAAATGTGACCTCTAGTCGCGAGGTAATGTGCACATTTTCACATTACCAGAGCTAGTGGTGCACTGTTTCCAGGAAGTCTAACTCAATGGATGGCATTAGCTTTAGTGTGCCTCACAGCTCTCAAGACGCTCACGTGGGCACTTCTTTCCAAGGAAGTACACTGTGTACTCAAAGCCTTCTGAGCACAACCCAGGGATACACAGCTCTGGGAACATCCCTCACTATGCAGTTGGAAGGGCCGGGAACTAAGGTGGTCTCTACGGCTAGCGCTCCACAGCTTTGAAACAGCCTCAGGACCGCGGTTCTTGGCAGGCTTTCGTTCCATGTGCGTCTGCCACGTTGAGGAAAGCTACGCTGCCCTGAAAGAAACCCCCGGGGCTCCAATTCAGTTTGGGGGCTCCTGCCCGACGTCTCTCTAAGTGACACGGAAGCTGGACTTTAGGTCCAGCCCGAAATCAGGTAGAGAGTTACCCTGAGCATTGCTAGGCATTTGGAACATCCAAAGTCACCTAGGCCTACTGAGGGCATTCAGAGGATTATGCCGTTCACCACCTGCAGCACACACTGCCTCCAAAAGTTTCAGCGCCGAAGGCCGAAGTGTGTTCCAAGGGTCTCCCTTGGACTGTCAGAGAAGATAGGTGTGTGTGCTGGGTGATCCAGTCTGTTATTGAGAAGCCTGGAAAAAGGCAGTCTTTTCCCCATTTGAAAGGTAGATAGTGGCGGCCTCCAGGCTGACTGAAAGACAGCGCTGTTACCCGTCTTCTAGTCACCTCGAGGAAAGCCTCAGTGAAGAAAGTGAGTTTCTCCTATGAAACCAGGGGGTCGCCAGTGCCTTGCTGGGAGCTCATCCCACGCTTGCCCTAGCTAAAGTGCGAAGTAAACGTGAGCCCTGGCCTCAAGGTAAGCACGAGTGTTTCTTATCCGCAAGGTTTTGTGTGCAGCCATCTCCATGAACCCTGACTCGATAGAGTGCTTTCAGTCCTCTATGGCTTTCCGTAGGCCTCAGAGAGTCACGTATGAATTCCACTCTGAGGGAGAGCGTGTGCGCTGTGAGTCCCCTTTTTGTTTCCCGAGCCACACAGCAGAGAACGGACTGTTGGGGTCAACTCTTTCTATGCAGAGGGGAGGGCAATGAACTGCTTCTCGTTTGGAGTGCTTGATTTCTACACCTGTAAGGCAGCCCCGGGACAACGTTTTTGCCAGGATTACAGTCAACGTGGCTCTCCCTCTGTGGGGGCCCTCTGAACGGCACTGAAAGAATCCCTGAGCCTAAAGTGCATCCTGGCAACTCTTACCTGTCATCTCTGTGTTGTGACGCCAGGTACACTGTAGGTCCAGCCTGACAGAAAGTACAGAAAAACCGGTACACTTGTGAGGCATTTGGACGATCCAAAGTCACCTAGGCCTGACTAAGTCATTAAGCGGCTAATGCTATTCAGGGCACGCAAAACACCCCGCGTCCAACGAAGTGTGATCCTCGAAAGGCCCAGTGTGGCTGAAAGTCTCCAGTAGTCAGTCAGAGAGTGCTGGTCAATGCGCTGGGGGGTCAAGTTGGCAACTGGAGAATGTGGGAGAAGCCCGACCTTCCCCCTTTGGAAAGCAACTTCGTTGCAGCTTCCAAGCCGCCTGAAAACCCCACCACCAGGGCACTAGTCACTCCATAGATGCCTCTGAGGGGCAGTGAGGCTTTCCAAAAGAAACCAGGTGCTTGCGATTCCTTCCTGGGAGCTCACCCCAGGAGCATACTGTAGCTAAATGGCCAACTAAATGTGACCTCTAGTCGCGAGGTAATGTGCACATTTTCACATTACCAGAGCTAGTGGTGCACTGTTTCCAGGAAGTCTAACTCAATGGATGGCAATAGCTTTAGTGTGCCTCACAGCTCTCAAGACGCTCACGTGGGCACTTCTTTCCAAGGAAGTACACTGTGTACTCAAAGCCTTCTGAGCACAACCCAGGGATACACAGCTCTGGGAACATCCCTCACTATGCAGTTGGAAGGGCCGGGAACTAAGGTGGTCTCTACGGCTAGCGTTCCACAGCTTTGAAACAGCCTCAGGACCGCGGTTCTTGGCAGGCTTTCGTTCCATGTGCGTCTGCCACGTTGAGGAAAGCTACGCTGCCCTGAAAGAAATCCCCGGGGCTCCAATTCAGTTTGGGGGCTCCTGCCCGACGTCTCTCTAAGTGACGCGGAAGCTGGACTTTAGGTCCAGCCCGAAATCAGGTAGAGAGTTACCCTGAGCATTGCTAGGCATTTGGAACATCCAAAGTCACCTAGGCCTACTGAGGGCATTCAGAGGATTATGCCGTTCACCACATGCAGCACACACTGCCTCCAAAAGTTTCAGCGCCGAAGGCCGAAGTGTGTTCCAAGGGTCTCCCTTGGACTGTCAGAGAAGATAGGTGTGTGTGCTGGGTGATCCAGTCTGTTATTGAGAAGCCTGGGAAAAGGCAGTCTTTTCCCCATTTGAAAAGTAGATAGTGGCGGCCTCCAGGCTGACTGGAAGACAGCGCTGTTACCCGTCTTCTAGTCACCTCGAGGAATGCCTCAGTGAAGAAAGTGAGTTTCTCCTATGAAACCAGGGGGTCGCCAGTGCCTTGCTGGGAGCTCATCCCACGCTTGCCCTAGCTAAAGTGCGAAGTAAACGTGAGCCCTGGCCTCAAGGTAAGCACGAGTGTTTCTTATCCGCAAGGTTTTGTGTGCAGCCATCTCCATGAACCCTGACTCGATAGAGTGCTTTCAGTCCTCTATGGCTTTCCGTAGGCCTCAGAGAGTCACGTATGAATTCCACTCTGAGGGAGAGCGTGTGCGCTGTGAGTCCCCTTTTTGTTTCCCGAGCCACACAGCACAGAACGGACTGTTGAGGTCAACTCTTTCTATGCAGAGGGGAGGGCAATGAACTGCTTCTCGCTTGGAGAGCTTGATTTCTACAGCTGTAAGGCAGCCCCGGGACAACGTTTTTGCCAGGATTACAGTCAACGTGGCTCTCCCTCTGTGGGGGCCCTCTGAACGGCACTGAAAGAATCCCTGAGCCTAAAGTGCATCCTGGCAACTCTTACCTGTCATCTCTGTGTTGTGACGCCAGGTACACTGTAGGTCCAGCCTGACAGAAAGTACAGAAAAACCGGTACACTTGTGAGGCATTTGGACGATCCAAAGTCACCTAGGCCTGACTAAGTCATTAAGCGGCTAATGCTATTCAGGGCACGCAAAACACCCCGCGTCCAACGAAGTGTGATCCTCGAAAGGCCCAGTGTGGCTGAAAGTCTCCAGTAGTCAGTCAGAGAGTGCTGGTCAATGCGCTGGGGGTCAAGTTGGCAACTGGAGAATGTGGGAGAAGCCCGACCTTCCCCCTTTGGAAAGCAACTTCGTTGCAGCTTCCAAGCCGCCTGAAAACCCCACCACCAGGGCACTAGTCACTCCACAGATGCCTCTGAGGGGCAGTGAGTCTTTCCAAAAGAAACCAGATGCTTGCGATTCCTTCCTGGGAGCTCACCCCAGGAGCATACTGTAGCTAAATGGCCAACTAAATGTGACCTCTAGTCGCAAGGTAATGTGCACATTTTCTCATTACCAGAGCTAGTGGTGCACTGTTTCCAGGAAGTCTTACTCAATGGATGGCTTTAGCTTTAGTGTGCCTCACAGCTCTCAAGACGCTCACGTGGGCACTTCTTTCCAAGGAAGTACACTGTGTACTCAAAGCCTTCTGAGCACAACCCAGGGATACACAGCTCTGGGAACATCCCTCACTATGCAGTTGGAAGGGCCGGGAACTGAGGTGGTCTCTACGGCTAGCGCTCCACAGCTTTGAAACAGCCTCAGGACCGCGGTTCTTGGCAGGCTTTCGTTCCATGTGTGTCTGCCACGTTGAGGAAAGCTACGCTGCCCTGAAAGAAACCCCCGGGGCTCCAATTCAGTTTCGGGGCTCCTGCCCGACGTCTCTCTAAGTGACGCGGAAGCTGGACTTTAGGTCCAGCCCGAAATCAGGTAGAGAGTTACCCTGAGCATTGCTAGGCATTTGGAACATCCAAAGTCACCTAGGCCTACTGAGGGCATTCAGAGGATTATGCCGTTCACCACATGCAGCACACACTGCCTCCAAAAGTTTCAGCGCCGAAGGCCGAAGTGTGTTCCAAGGGTCTCCCTTGGACTGTCAGAGAAGATAGGTGTGTGTGCTGGGTGATCCAGTCTGTTATTGAGAAGCCTGGAAAAAGGCAGCCTTTTCCCCATTTGAAAGGTAGATAGTGGCGGCCTCCAGGCTGACTGAAAGACAGCGCTGTTACCCGTCTTCTAGTCACCTCGAGGAATGCCTCAGTGAAGAAAGTGAGTTTCTCCTATGAAACCAGGGGGTCGCCAGTGCCTTGCTGGGAGCTCATCCCACGCTTGCCCTAGCTAAAGTGCGAAGTAAACGTGAGCCCTGGCCTCAAGGTAAGCACGAGTGTTTCTTATCCGCAAGGTTTTGTGTGCAGCCATCTCCATGAACCCTGACTCGATAGAGTGCTTTCAGTCCTCTATGGCTTTCCGTAGGCCTCAGAGAGTCACGTATGAATTCCACTCTGAGGGAGAGCGTGTGCGCTGTGAGTCCCCTTTTTGTTTCCCGAGCCACACAGCACAGAACGGACTGTTGGGGTCAACTCTTTCTATGCAGAGGGGAGGGCAATGAACTGCTTCTCGCTTGGAGAGCTTGATTTCTACAGCTGTAAGGCAGCCCCGGGACAACGTTTTTGCCAGGATTACAGTCAACGTGGCTCTCCCTCTGTGGGGGCCCTCTGAACGGCACTGAAAGAATCCCTGAGCCTAAAGTGCATCCTGGCAACTCTTACCTGTCATCTCTGTGTTGTGACGCCAGGTACACTGTAGGTCCAGCCTGACAGAAAGTACAGAAAAACCGGTACACTTGTGAGGCATTTGGACGATCCAAAGTCACCTAGGCCTGACTAAGTCATTAAGCGGCTAATGCTATTCAGGGCACGCAAAACACCCCGCGTCCAACGAAGTGTGATCCTCGAAAGGCCCAGTGTGGCTGAAAGTCTCCAGTAGTCAGTCAGAGAGTGCTGGTCAATGCGCTGGGGGGTCAAGTTGGCAACTGGAGAATGTGGGAGAAGCCCGACCTTCCCCCTTTGGAAAGCAACTTCGTTGCAGCTTCCAAGCCGCCTGAAAACCCCACCACCAGGGCACTAGTCACTCCATAGATGCCTCTGAGGGGCAGTGAGGCTTTCCAAAAGAAACCAGATGCTTGCGATTCCTTTTTGGGAGCTCACCCCAGGAGCATACTGTAGCTAAATGGCCAACTAAATGTGACCTCTAGTCGCGAGGTAATGTGCACATTTTCTCATTACCAGAGCTAGTGGTGCACTGTTTCCAGGAAGTCTTACTCAATGGATGGCTTTAGCTTTAGTGTGCCTCACAGCTCTCAAGACGCTCACGTGGGCACTTCTTTCCAAGGAAGTACACTGTGTACTCAAAGCCTTCTGAGCACAACCCAGGGATACACAGCTCTGGGAACATCCCTCACTATGCAGTTGGAAGGGCCGGGAACTAAGGTGGTCTCTACGGCTAGCGCTCCACAGCTTTGAAACAGCCTCAGGACCGCGGTTCTTGGCAGGCTTTCGTTCCATGTGCGTCTGCCACGTTGAGGAAAGCTACGCTGCCCTGAAAGAAACCCCCGGGGCTCCAATTCAGTTTGGGGGCTCCTGCCCGACGTCTCTCTAAGTGACGCGGAAGCTGGACTTTAGGTCCAGCCCGAAATCAGGTAGAGAGTTACCCTGAGCATTGCTAGGCATTTGGAACATCCAAAGTCACCTAGGCCTACTGAGGGCATTCAGAGGATTATGCCGTTCACCACCTCCAGCACACACTGCCTCCAAAAGTTTCAGCGCCGAAGGCCGAAGTGTGTTCCAAGGGTCTCCCTTGGACTGTCAGAGAAGATAGGTGTGTGTGCTGGGTGATCCAGTCTGTTATTGAGAAGCCTGGAAAAAGGCAGTCTTTTCCCCATTTGAAAGGTAGATAGTGGCGGCCTCCAGGCTGACTGAAAGACAGCGCTGTTACCCGTCTTCTAGTCACCTCGAGGAATGCCTCAGTGAAGAAAGTGAGTTTCTCCTATGAAACCAGGGGGTCGCCAGTGCCTTGCTGGGAGCTCATCCCACGCTTGCCCTAGCTAAAGTGCGAAGTAAACGTGAGCCCTGGCCTCAAGGTAAGCACGAGTGTTTCTTATCCGCAAGGTTTTGTGTGCAGCCATCTCCATGAACCCTGACTCGATAGAGTGCTTTCAGTCCTCTATGGCTTTCCGTAGGCCTCAGAGAGTCACGTATGAATTCCACTCTGAGGGAAAGCGTGTGCGCTGTGAGTCCCCTTTTTGTTTCCCGAGCCACACAGCACAGAACGGACTGTTGGGGTCAACTCTTTCTATGCAGAGGGGAGGGCAATGAATTGCTTCTCGCTTGGAGAGCTTGATTTCTACAGCTGTAAGGCAGCCCCGGGACAACGTTTTTGCCAGGATTACAGTCAACGTGGCTCTCCCTCTGTGGGGGCCCTCTGAACGGCACTGAAAGAATCCCTGAGCCTAAAGTGCATCCTGGCAACTCTTACCTGTCATCTCTGTGTTGTGACGCCAGGTACACTGTAGGTCCAGCCTGACAGAAAGTACAGAAAAACCGGTACACTTGTGAGGCATTTGGACGATCCAAAGTCACCTAGGCCTGACTAAGTCATTAAGCGGCTAATGCTATTCAGGGCACGCAAAACACCCCGCGTCCAACGAAGTGTGATCCTCGAAAGGCCCAGTGTGGCTGAAAGTCTCCAGTAGTCAGTCAGAGAGTGCTGGTCAATGCGCTGGGGGGTCAAGTTGGCAACTGGAGAATGTGGGAGAAGCCCGACCTTCCCCCTTTGGAAAGCAACTTCGTTGCAGCTTCCAAGCCGCCTGAAAACCCCACCACCAGGGCACTAGTCACTCCACAGATGCCTCTGAGGGGCAGTGAGTCTTTCCAAAAGAAACCAGATGGTTGCGATTCCTTCCTGGGAGCTCACTCCAGGGGCATACTGTGGCTAAATGGCCAACTAAATGTGACCTCTAGTCGCGAGGTAATGTGCACATTTTCTCATTACCAGAGCTAGTGGTGCACTGTTTCCAGGAAGTCTTACTCAATGGATGGCTTTAGCTTTAGTGTGCCTCACAGCTCTCAAGACGCTCACGTGGGCACTTCTTTCCAAGGAAGTACACTGTGTACTCAAAGCCTTCTGAGCACAACCCAGGGATACACAGCTCTGGGAACATCCCTCACTATGCAGTTGGAAGGGCCGGGAACTGAGGTGGTCTCTACGGCTAGCGCTCCACAGCTTTGAAACAGCCTCAGGACCGCGGTTCTTGGCAGGCTTTCGTTCCATGTGCGTCTGCCACGTTGAGGAAAGCTACACTGCCCTGAAAGAAACCCCCGGGGCTCCAATTCAGTTTGGGGGCTCCTGCCCGACGTCTCTCTAAGTGACGCGGAAGCTGGACTTTAGGTCCAGCCCGAAATCAGGTAGAGAGTTACCCTGAGCATTGCTAGGCATTTGGAACATCCAAAGTCACCTAGGCCTACTGAGGGCATTCAGAGGATTATGCCGTTCACCACATGCAGCACACACTGCCTCCAAAAGTTTCAGCGCCGAAGGCCGAAGTGTGTTCCAAGGGTCTCCCTTGGACTGTCAGAGAAGATAGGTGTGTGTGCTGGGTGATCCAGTCTGTTATTGAGAAGCCTGGAAAAAGGCAGTCTTTTCCCCATTTGAAAGGTAGATAGTGGCGGCCTCCAGGCTGACTGAAAGACAGCGCTGTTACCCGTCTTCTAGTCACCTCGAGGAATGCCTCAGTGAAGAAAGTGAGTTTCTCCTATGAAACCAGGGGGTCGCCAGTGCCTTGCTGGGAGCTCATCCCACGCTTGCCCTAGCTAAAGTGCGAAGTAAACGTGAGCCCTGGCCTCAAGGTAAGCACGAGTGTTTCTTATCCGCAAGGTTTTGTGTGCAGCCACCTCCATGAACCCTGACTCGATAGAGTGCTTTCAGTCCTCTATGGCTTTCCGTAGGCCTCAGAGAGTCACGTATGAATTCCACTCTGAGGGAGAGCGTGTGCGCTGTGAGTCCCCTTTTTGTTTCCCGAGCCACACAGCACAGAACGGACTGTTGGGGTCAACTCTTTCTATGCAGAGGGGAGGGCAATGAACTGCTTCTCGCTTGGAGAGCTTGATTTCTACAGCTGTAAGGCAGCCCCGGGACAACGTTTTTGCCAGGATTACAGTCAACGTGGCTCTCCCTCTGTGGGGGCCCTCTGAACGGCACTGAAAGAATCCCTGAGCCTAAAGTGCATCCTGGCAACTCTTACCTGTCATCTCTGTGTTGTGACGCCAGGTACACTGTAGGTCCAGCCTGACAGAAAGTACAGAAAAACCGGTACACTTGTGAGGCATTTGGACGATCCAAAGTCACCTAGGCCTGACTAAGTCATTAAGCGGCTAATGCTATTCAGGGCACGCAAAACACCCCGCGTCCAACGAAGTGTGATCCTCGAAAGGCCCAGTGTGGCTGAAAGTCTCCAGTAGTCAGTCAGAGAGTGCTGGTCAATGCGCTGGGGGGTCAAGTTGGCAACTGGAGAATGTGGGAGAAGCCCGACCTTCCCCCTTTGGAAAGCAACTTCGTTGCAGCTTCCAAGCCGCCTGAAAACCCCACCACCAGGGCACTAGTCACTCCATAGATGCCTCTGAGGGGCAGTGAGGCTTTCCAAAAGAAACCAGATGCTTGCGATTCCTTTTTGGGAACTCACCCCAGGAGCATACTGTAGCTAAATGGCCAACTAAATGTGACCTCTAGTCGCGAGGTAATGTGCACATTTTCTCATTACCAGAGCTAGTGGTGCACTGTTTCCAGGAAGTCTTACTCAATGGATGGCTTTAGCTTTAGTGTGCCTCGCAGCTCTCAAGACGCTCACGTGGGCACTTCTTTCCAAGGAAGTACACTGTGTACTCAAAGCCTTCTGAGCACAACCCAGGGATACACAGCTCTGGGAACATCCCTCACTATGCAGTTGGAAGGGCCGGGAACTAAGGTGGTCTCTACGGCTAGCGCTCCACAGCTTTGAAACAGCCTCAGGACCACAGTTCTTGGCAGGCTTTCGTTCCATGTGCATCTGCCACGTTGAGGAAAGCTACGCTGCCCTGAAAGAAACCCCCGGGGCTCCAATTCAGTTTGGGGGCTCCTGCCCGACGTCTCTCTAAGTGACGCGGAAGCTGGACTTTAGGTCCAGCCCGAAATCAGGTAGAGAGTTACCCTGAGCATTGCTAGGCATTTGGAACATCCAAAGTCACCTAGGCCTACTGAGGGCATTCAGAGGATTATGCCGTTCACCACATGCAGCACACACTGCCTCCAAAAGTTTCAGCGCCGAAGGCCGAAGTGTGTTCCAAGGGTCTCCCTTGGACTGTCAGAGAAGATAGGTGTGTGTGCTGGGTGATCCAGTCTGTTATTGAGAAGCCTGGAAAAAGGCAGTCTTTTCCCCATTTGAAAGGTAGATAGTGGCGGCCTCCAGGCTGACTGAAAGACAGCGCTGTTACCCGTCTTCTAGTCACCTCGAGGAATGCCTCAGTGAAGAAAGTGAGTTTCTCCTATGAAACCAGGGGGTCGCCAGTGCCTTGCTGGGAGCTCATCCCACGCTTGCCCTAGCTAAAGTGCGAAGTAAACGTGAGCCCTGGCCTCAAGGTAAGCACGAGTGTTTCTTATCCGCAAAGTTTTCTGTGCAGCCACCTCCATGAACCCTGACTCGATAGAGTGCTTTCAGTCCTCTACGGCTTTCCGTAGGCCTCAGAGAGTCGCGTATGAATTCCACTCTGAGGGAGAGCGTGTGCGCTGTGAGTCCCCTTTTTGTTTCCCGAGCCACACAGCACAGAACGGACTGTTGGGGTCAACTCTTTCTATGCAGAGGGGAGGGCAATGAACTGCTTCTCGCTTGGAGAGCTTGATTTCTACAGCTGTAAGGCAGCCCCGGGACAACGTTTTTGCCAGGATTACAGTCAACGTGGCTCTCCCTCTGTGGGGGCCCTCTGAACGGCACTGAAAGAATCCCTGAGCCTAAAGTGCATCCTGGCAACTCTTACCTGTCATCTCTGTGTTGTGACGCCAGGTACACTGTAGGTCCAGCCTGACAGAAAGTACAGAAAAACCGGTACACTTGTGAGGCATTTGGACGATCCAAAGTCACCTAGGCCTGACTAAGTCATTAAGCGGCTAATGCTATTCAGGGCACGCAAAACACCCCGCGTCCAACGAAGTGTGATCCTCGAAAGGCCCAGTGTGGCTGAAAGTCTCCAGTAGTCAGTCAGAGAGTGCTGGTCAATGCGCTGGGGGGTCAAGTTGGCAACTGGAGAATGTGGGAGAAGCCCGACCTTCCCCCTTTGGAAAGCAACTTCGTTGCAGCTTCCAAGCCGCCTGAAAACCCCACCACCAGGGCACTAGTCACTCCATAGATGCCTCTGAGGGGCAGTGAGGATTTCCAAAAGAAACCAGGTGCTTGCGATTCCTTCCTGGGAGCTCACGCCAGGAGCATACTGTGGCTAAATGGCCAACTAAATGTGACCTCTATTCGCGAGGTAATGTGCACATTTTCACATTACCAGAGCTAGTGGTGCACTGTTTCCAGGAAGTCTAACTCAATGGATGGCATTAGCTTTAGTGTGCCTCACAGCTCTCAAGACGCTCACGTGGGCACTTCTTTCCAAGGAAGTACACTGTGTACTCAAAGCCTTCTGAGCACAACCCAGGGATACACAGCTCTGGGAACATCCCTCACTATGCAGTTGGAAGGGCCGGGAACTGAGGTGGTCTCTACGGCTAGCGCTCCACAGCTTTGAAACAGCCTCAGGACCGCGGTTCTTGGCAGGCTTTCGTTCCATGTGTGTCTGCCACGTTGAGGAAAGCTATGCTGCCCTGAAAGAAACCCCCGGGGCTCCAATTCAGTTTGGGGGCTCCTGCCCGACGTCTCTCTAAGTGACGCGGAAGCTGGACTTTAGGTCCAGCCCGAAATCAGGTAGAGAGTTACCCTGAGCATTGCTAGGCATTTGGAACATCCAAAGTCACCTAGGCCTACTGAGGGCATTGAGAGGATTATGCCGTTCACCACATGCAGCACACACTGCCTCCAAAAGTTTCAGCGCCGAAGGCCGAAGTGTGTTCCAAGGGTCTCCCTTGGACTGTCAGAGAAGATAGGTGTGTGTGCTGGGTGATCCAGTCTGTTATTGAGAAGCCTGGAAAAAGGCAGCCTTTTCCCCATTTGAAAGGTAGATAGTGGCGGCCTCCAGGCTGACTGAAAGACAGCGCTGTTACCCGTCTTCTAGTCACCTCGAGGAATGCCTCAATGAAGAAAGTGAGTTTCTCTTATGAAACCAGGGGGTCTCCAGTGCCTTGCTGGGAGCTCATCCCACGCTTGCCCTAGCTAAAGTGCGAAGTAAACGTGAGCCCTGGCCTCAAGGTAAGCACGAGTGTTTCTTATCCGCAAAGTTTTCTGTGCAGCCACCTCCATGAACCCTGACTCGATAGAGTGCTTTCAGTCCTCTACGGCTTTCCGTAGGCCTCAGAGAGTCGCGTATGAATTCCACTCTGAGGGAGAGCGTGTGCGCTGTGAGTCCCCTTTTTGTTTCCCGAGCCACAGAGCAGAGAACGGACTGTTGGGGTCAACTCTTTCTATGCAGAGGGGAGGGCAATGAACTGCTTCTCGCTTGGAGAGCTTGATTTCTACAGCTGTAAGGCAGCCCCGGGACAACGTTTTTGCCAGGATTACAGTCAACGTGGCTCTCCCTCTGTGGGGGCCCTCTGAACGGCACTGAAAGAATCCCTGAGCCTAAAGTGCATCCTGGCAACTCTTACCTGTCATCTCTGTGTTGTGACGCCAGGTACACTGTAGGTCCAGCCTGACAGAAAGTACAGAAAAACCGGTACACTTGTGAGGCATTTGGACGATCCAAAGTCACCTAGGCCTGACTAAGTCATTAAGCGGCTAATGCTATTCAGGGCACGCAAAACACCCCGCGTCCAACGAAGTGTGATCCTCGAAAGGCCCAGTGTGGCTGAAAGTCTCCAGTAGTCAGTCAGAGAGTGCTGGTCAATGCGCTGGGGGGTCAAGGTGGCAACTGGAGAATGTGGGAGAAGCCCGACCTTCCCCCTTTGGAAAGCAACTTCGTTGCAGCTTCCAAGCCGCCTGAAAACCCCACCACCAGGGCACTAGTCACTCCACAGATGCCTCTGAGGGGCAGTGAGTCTTTCCAAAAGAAACCAGATGCTTGCGATTCCTTCCTGGGAGCTCACTCCAGGGGCATACTGTGGCTAAATGGCCAACTAAATGTGACCTCTAGTCGCGAGGTAATGTGCACATTTTCTCATTACCAGAGCTAGTGGTGCACTGTTTCCAGGAAGTCTTACTCAATGGATGGCTTTAGCTTTAGTGTGCCTCGCAGCTCTCAAGACGCTCACGTGGGCACTTCTTTCCAAGGAAGTACACTGTGTACTCAAAGCCTTCTGAGCACAACCCAGGGATACACAGCTCTGGGAACATCCCTCACTATGCAGTTGGAAGGGCCGGGAACTAAGGTGGTCTCTACGGCTAGCGCTCCACAGCTTTGAAACAGCCTCAGGACCACAGTTCTTGGCAGGCTTTCGTTCCATGTGCATCTGCCACGTTGAGGAAAGCTACGCTGCCCTGAAAGAAACCCCCGGGGCTCCAATTCAGTTTGGGGGCTCCTGCCCGACGTCTCTCTAAGTGACGCGGAAGCTGGACTTTAGGTCCAGCCCGAAATCAGGTAGAGAGTTACCCTGAGCATTGCTAGGCATTTGGAACATCCAAAGTCACCTAGGCCTACTGAGGGCATTCAGAGGATTATGCCGTTCACCACATGCAGCACACACTGCCTCCAAAAGTTTCAGCGCCGAAGGCCGAAGTGTGTTCCAAGGGTCTCCCTTGGACTGTCAGAGAAGATAGGTGTGTGTGCTGGGTGATCCAGTCTGTTATTGAGAAGCCTGGAAAAAGGCAGTCTTTTCCCCATTTGAAAGGTAGATAGTGGCGGCCTCCAGGCTGACTGAAAGACAGCGCTGTTACCCGTCTTCTAGTCACCTCGAGGAATGCCTCAGTGAAGAAAGTGAGTTTCTCCTATGAAACCAGGGGGTCGCCAGTGCCTTGCTGGGAGCTCATCCCACGCTTGCCCTAGCTAAAGTGCGAAGTAAACGTGAGCCCTGGCCTCAAGGTAAGCACGAGTGTTTCTTATCCGCAAAGTTTTCTGTGCAGCCACCTCCATGAACCCTGACTCGATAGAGTGCTTTCAGTCCTCTACGGCTTTCCGTAGGCCTCAGAGAGTCGCGTATGAATTCCACTCTGAGGGAGAGCGTGTGCGCTGTGAGTCCCCTTTTTGTTTCCCGAGCCACACAGCACAGAACGGACTGTTGGGGTCAACTCTTTCTATGCAGAGGGGAGGGCAATGAACTGCTTCTCGCTTGGAGAGCTTGATTTCTACAGCTGTAAGGCAGCCCCGGGACAACGTTTTTGCCAGGATTACAGTCAACGTGGCTCTCCCTCTGTGGGGGCCCTCTGAACGGCACTGAAAGAATCCCTGAGCCTAAAGTGCATCCTGGCAACTCTTACCTGTCATCTCTGTGTTGTGACGCCAGGTACACTGTAGGTCCAGCCTGACAGAAAGTACAGAAAAACCGGTACACTTGTGAGGCATTTGGACGATCCAAAGTCACCTAGGCCTGACTAAGTCATTAAGCGGCTAATGCTATTCAGGGCACGCAAAACACCCCGCGTCCAACGAAGTGTGATCCTCGAAAGGCCCAGTGTGGCTGAAAGTCTCCAGTAGTCAGTCAGAGAGGGCTGGTCAATGCGCTGGGGGGTCAAGTTGGCAACTGGAGAATGTGGGAGAAGCCCGACCTTCCCCCTTTGGAAAGCAACTTCGTTGCAGCTTCCAAGCCGCCTGAAAACCCCACCACCAGGGCACTAGTCACTCCATAGATGCCTCTGAGGGGCAGTGAGGATTTCCAAAAGAAACCAGGTGCTTGCGATTCCTTCCTGGGAGCTCACGCCAGGAGCATACTGTGGCTAAATGGCCAACTAAATGTGACCTCTATTCGCGAGGTAATGTGCACATTTTCACATTACCAGAGCTAGTGGTGCACTGTTTCCAGGAAGTCTAACTCAATGGATGGCATTAGCTTTAGTGTGCCTCACAGCTCTCAAGACGCTCACGTGGGAACTTCTTTCCAAGGAAGTACACTGTGTACTCAAAGCCTTCTGAGCACAACCCAGGGATACACAGCTCTGGGAACATCCCTCACTATGCAGTTGGAAGGGCCGGGAACTGAGGTGGTCTCTACGGCTAGCGCTCCACAGCTTTGAAACAGCCTCAGGACCGCGGTTCTTGGCAGGCTTTCGTTCCATGTGTGTCTGCCACGTTGAGGAAAGCTATGCTGCCCTGAAAGAAACCCCCGGGGCTCCAATTCAGTTTGGGGGCTCCTGCCCGACGTCTCTCTAAGTGACGCGGAAGCTGGACTTTAGGTCCAGCCCGAAATCAGGTAGAGAGTTACCCTGAGCATTGCTAGGCATTTGGAACATCCAAAGTCACCTAGGCCTACTGAGGGCATTCAGAGGATTATGCCGTTCACCACATGCAGCACACACTGCCTCCAAAAGTTTCAGCGCCGAAGGCCGAAGTGTGTTCCAAGGGTCTCCCTTGGACTGTCAGAGAAGATAGGTGTGTGTGCTGGGTGATCCAGTCTGTTATTGAGAAGCCTGGAAAAAGGCAGCCTTTTCCCCATTTGAAAGGTAGATAGTGGCGGCCTCCAGGCTGACTGAAAGACAGCGCTGTTACCCGTCTTCTAGTCACCTCGAGGAATGCCTCAATGAAGAAAGTGAGTTTCTCTTATGATACCAGGGGGTCGCCAGTGCCTTGCTGGGAGCTCATCCCACGCTTGCCCTAGCTAAAGTGCGAAGTAAACGTGAGCCCTGGCCTCAAGGTAAGCACGAGTGTTTCTTATCCGCAAAGTTTTCTGTGCAGCCACCTCCATGAACCCTGACTCGATAGAGTGCTTTCAGTCCTCTACGGCTTTCCGTAGGCCTCAGAGAGTCGCGTATGAATTCCACTCTGAGGGAGAGCATGTGCGCTGTGAGTCCCCTTTTTGTTTCCCGAGCCACACAGCAGAGAACGGACTGTTGGGGTCAACTCTTTCTATGCAGAGGGGAGGGCAATGAACTGCTTCTCGCTTGGAGAGCTTGATTTCTACAGCTGTAAGGCAGCCCCGGGACAACGTTTTTGCCAGGATTACAGTCAACGTGGCTCTCCCTCAGTGGGGGCCCTCTGAACGGCACTGAAAGAATCCCTGAGCCTAAAGTGCATCCTGGCAACTCTTACCTGTCATCTCTGTGTTGTGACGCCAGGTACACTGTAGGTCCAGCCTGACAGAAAGTACAGAAAAACCGGTACACTTGTGAGGCATTTGGACGATCCAAAGTCACCTAGGCCTGACTAAGTCATTAAGCGGCTAATGCTATTCAGGGCACGCAAAACACCCCGCGTCCAACGAAGTGTGATCCTCGAAAGGCCCAGTGTGGCTGAAAGTCTCCAGTAGTCAGTCAGAGAGTGCTGGTCAATGCGCTGTGGGGTCAAGTTGGCAACTGGAGAATGTGGGAGAAGCCCGACCTTCCCCCTTTGGAAAGCAACTTCGTTGCAGCTTCCAAGCCGCCTGAAAACCCCACCACCAGGGCACTAGTCACTCCATAGATGCCTCTGAGGGGCAGTGAGGCTTTCCAAAAGAAACCAGGTGCTTGCGATTCCTTCCTGGGAGCTCACGCCAGGAGCATACTGTAGCTAAATGGCCAACTAAATGTGACCTCTAGTCACGAGGTAATGTGCACATTTTCACATTACCAGAGCTAGTGGTGCACTGTTTCCAGGAAGTCTAACTCAATGGATGGCATTAGCTTTAGTGTGCCTCACAGCTCTCAAGACGCTCACGTGGGCACTTCTTTCCAAGGAAGTACACTGTGTACTCAAAGCCTTCTGAGCACAACCCAGGGATACACAGCTCTGGGAACATCCCTCACTATGCAGTTGGAAGGTCCGGGAACTAAGGTGGTCTCTACGGCTAGCGCTCCACAGCTTTGAAACAGCCTCAGGACCGCGGTTCTTGGCAGGCTTTCATTCCATGTGCGTCTGCCACGTTGAGGAAAGCTACGCTGCCCTGAAAGAAACCCCCGGGGCTCCAATTCAGTTTGGGGGCTCCTGCCCGACGTCTCTCTAAGTGACACGGAAGCTGGACTTTAGGTCCAGCCCGAAATCAGGTAGAGAGTTACCCTGAGCATTGCTAGGCATTTGGAACATCCAAAGTCACCTAGGCCTACTGAGGGCATTCAGAGGATTATGCCGTTCACCACCTGCAGCACACACTGCCGCCAAAAGTTTCAGCGCCGAAGGCCGAAGTGTTCCAAGGGTCTCCCTTGGACTGTCAGAGAAGATAGGTGTGTGTGCTGGGTGATCCAGTCTGTTATTGAGAAGCCTGGAAAAAGGCAGTCTTTTCCCCATTTGAAAGGTAGATAGTGGCGGCCTCCAGGCTGACTGAAAGACAGCGCTGTTACCCGTCTTCTAGTCACCTCGAGGAATGCCTCAGTGAAGAAAGTGAGTTTCTCCTATGAAACCAGGGGGTCGCCAGTGCCTTGCTGGGAGCTCATCCCATGCTTGCCCTAGCTAAAGTGCGAAGTAAACGTGAGCCCTGGCCTCAAGGTAAGCACGAGTGTTTCTTATCCGCAAGGTTTTGTGTGCAGCCATCTCCATGAACCCTGACTCGATAGAGTGCTTTCAGTCCTCTATGGCTTTCCGTAGGCCTCAGAGAGTCACGTATGAGTTCCACTCTGAGGGAGAGCGTGTGCGCTGTGAGTCCCCTTTTTGTTTCCCGAGCCACACAGCACAGAACGGACTGTTGAGGTCAACTCTTTCTATGCAGAAGGGAGGGCAATGAACTGCTTCTCGCTTGGAGAGCTTGATTTCTACAGCTGTAAGGCAGCCCCGGGACAACGTTTTTGCCAGGATTACAGTCAACGTGGCTCTCCCTCTGTGGGGGCCCTCTGAACGGCACTGAAAGAATCCCTGAGCCTAAAGTGCATCCTGGCAACTCTTACCTGTCATCTCTGTGTTGTGACGCCAGGTACACTGTAGGTCCAGCCTGACAGAAAGTACAGAAAAACCGGTACACTTGTGAGGCATTTGGACGATCCAAAGTCACCTAGGCCTGACTAAGTCATTAAGCGGCTAATGCTATTCAGGGCACGCAAAACACCCCGCGTCCAACGAAGTGTGATCCTCGAAAGGCCCAGTGTGGCTGAAAGTCTCCAGTAGTCAGTCAGAGAGTGCTGGTCAATGCGCTGGGGGGTCAAGTTGGCAACTGGAGAATGTGGGAGAAGCCCGACCTTCCCCCTTTGGAAAGCAACTTCGTTGCAGCTTCCAAGCCGCCTGAAAACCCCACCACCAGGGCACTAGTCACTCCACAGATGCCTCTGAGGGGCAGTGAGTCTTTCCAAAAGAAACCAGATGCTTGCGATTCCTTCCTGGGAGCTCACCCCAGGAGCATACTGTAGCTAAATGGCCAACTAAATGTGACCTCTAGTCGCAAGGTAATGTGCACATTTTCTCATTACCAGAGCTAGTGGTGCACTGTTTCCAGGAAGTCTTACTCAATGGATGGCTTTAGCTTTAGTGTGCCTCACAGCTCTCAAGACGCTCACGTGGGCACTTCTTTCCAAGGAAGTACACTGTGTACTCAAAGCCTTCTGAGCACAACCCAGGGATACACAGCTCTGGGAACATCCCTCACTATGCAGTTGGAAGGGCCGGGAACTGAGGTGGTCTCTACGGCTAGCGCTCCACAGCTTTGAAACAGCCTCAGGACCGCGGTTCTTGGCAGGCTTTCATTCCATGTGTGTCTGCCACGTTGAGGAAAGCTATGCTGCCCTGAAAGAAACCCCCGGGGCTCCAATTCAGTTTGGGGGCTCCTGCCCGACGTCTCTCTAAGTGACGCGGAAGCTGGACTTTAGGTCCAGCCCGAAATCAGGTAGAGAGTTACCCTGAGCATTGCTAGGCATTTGGAACATCCAAAGTCACCTAGGCCTACTGAGGGCATTCAGAGGATTATGCCGTTCACCACATGCAGCACACACTGCCTCCAAAAGTTTCAGCACCGAAGGCCGAAGTGTGTTCCAAGGGTCTCCCTTGGACTGTCAGAGAAGATAGGTGTGTGTGCTGGGTGATCCAGTCTGTTATTGAGAAGCCTGGAAAAAGGCAGCCTTTTCCCCATTTGAAAGGTAGATAGTGGCGGCCTCCAGGCTGACTGAAAGACAGCGCTGTTACCCGTCTTCTAGTCACCTCGAGGAATGCCTCAATGAAGAAAGTGAGTTTCTCTTATGAAACCAGGGGGTCGCCAGTGCCTTGCTGGGAGCTCATCCCACGCTTGCCCTAGCTAAAGTGCGAAGTAAACGTGAGCCCTGGCCTCAAGGTAAGCACGAGTGTTTCTTATCCGCAAAGTTTTCTGTGCAGCCACCTCCATGAACCCTGACTCGATAGAGTGCTTTCAGTCCTCTACGGCTTTCCGTAGGCCTCAGAGAGTCGCGTATGAATTCCACTCTGAGGGAGAGCGTGTGCGCTGTGAGTCCCCTTTTTGTTTCCCGAGCCACACAGCAGAGAACGGACTGTTGGGGTCAACTCTTTCTATGCAGAGGGGAGGGCAATGAACTGCTTCTCGCTTGGAGAGCTTGATTTCTACAGCTGTAAGGCAGCCCCGGGACAACGTTTTTGCCAGGATTACAGTCAACGTGGCTCTCCCTCTGTGGGGGCCCTCTGAACGGCACTGAAAGAATCCCTGAGCCTAAAGTGCATCCTGGCAACTCTTACCTGTCATCTCTGTGTTGTGACGCCAGGTACACTGTAGGTCCAGCCTGACAGAAAGTACAGAAAAACCGGTACACTTGTGAGGCATTTGGACGATCCAAAGTCACCTAGGCCTGACTAAGTCATTAAGCGGCTAATGCTATTCAGGGCACGCAAAACACCCCGCGTCCAACGAAGTGTGATCCTCGAAAGGCCCAGTGTGGCTGAAAGTCTCCAGTAGTCAGTCAGAGAGTGCTGGTCAATGCGCTGGGGGGTCAAGTTGGCAACTGGAGAATGTGGGAGAAGCCCGACCTTCCCCTTTTGGAAAGCAACTTCGTTGCAGCTTCCAAGCCCCCTGAAAACCCCACCACCAGGGCACTAGTCACTCCATAGATGCCTCTGAGGGGCAGTGAGGCTTTCCAAAAGAAACCAGGTGCTTGCGATTCCTTCCTGGGAGCTCACGCCAGGAGCATACTGTGGCTAAATGGCCAACTAAATGTGACCTCTAGTCGCGAGGTAATGTGCACATTTTCTCATTACCAGAGCTAGTGGTGCACTGTTTCCAGGAAGTCTAACTCAATGGATGGCATTAGCTTTAGTGTGCCTCACAGCTCTCAAGACGCTCACGTGGGCACTTCTTTCCAAGGAAGTACACTGTGTACTCAAAGCCTTCTGAGCACAACCCAGGGATACACAGCTCTGGGAACATCCCTCACTATGCAGTTGGAAGGGCCGGGAACTAAGGTGGTCTCTACGGCTAGCGCTCCACAGCTATGAAACAGCCTCAGGACCGCGGTTCTTGGCAGGCTTTCGTTCCATGTGCGTCTGCCACGTTGAGGAAAGCTACGCTGCCCTGAAAGAAACCCCCGGGGCTCCAATTCAGTTTGGGGGCTCCTGCCCGACGTCTCTCTAAGTGACACGGAAGCTGGACTTTAGGTCCAGCCCGAAATCAGGTAGAGAGTTACCCTGAGCATTGCTAGGCATTTGGAACATCCAAAGTCACCTAGGCCTACTGAGGGCATTCAGAGGATTATGCCGTTCACCACCTGCAGCACACACTGCCTCCAAAAGTTTCAGCGCCGAAGGCCGAAGTGTGTTCCAAGGGTCTCCCTTGGACTGTCAGAGAAGATAGGTGTGTGTGCTGGGTGATCCAGTCTGTTATTGAGAAGCCTGGAAAAAGGCAGTCTTTTCCCCATTTGAAAGGTAGATAGTGGCGGCCTCCAGGCTGACTGAAAGACAGCGCTGTTACCCGTCTTCTAGTCACCTCGAGGAATGCCTCAGTGAAGAAAGTGAGTTTCTCCTATGAAACCAGGGGGTCGCCAGTGCCTTGCTGGGAGCTCATCCCACGCTTGCCCTAGCTAAAGTGCGAAGTAAACGTGAGCCCTGGCCTCAAGGTAAGCACGAGTGTTTCCTATCCGCAAAGTTTTGTGTGCAGCCATCTCCATGAACCCTGACTCGATAGAGTGCTTTCAGTCCTCTACGGCTTTCGGTAGGCCTCAGAGAGTCGCGTATGAATTCCACTCTGAGGGAGAGCGTGTGCGCTGTCAGTCCCCTTTTTGTTTCCCGAGCCACACAGCAGAGAACGGACTGTTGGGGTCAACTCTTTCTATGCAGAGGGGAGGGCAATGAACTGCTTCTCGCTTGGAGAGCTTGATTTCTACACCTGTAAGGCAGCCCCGGGACAACGTTTTTGCCAGGATTACAGTCAACGTGGCTCTCCCTCTGTGGGGGCCCTCTGAACGGCACTGAAAGAATCCCTGAGCCTAAAGTGCATCCTGGCAACTCTTACCTGTCATCTCTGTGTTGTGACGCCAGGTACACTGTAGGTTCAGCCTGACAGAAAGTACAGAAAAACCGGTACACTTGTGAGGCATTTGGACGATCCAAAGTCACCTAGGCCTGACTAAGTCATTAAGCGGCTAATGCTATTCAGGGCACGCAAAACACCCCGCGTGCAACGAAGTGTGATCCTCGAAAGGCCCAGTGTGGCTGAAAGTCTCCAGTAGTCAGTCAGAGAGTGCTGGTCAATGCGCTGTGGGGTCAAGTTGGCAACTGGAGAATGTGGGAGAAGCCCGACCTTCCCCCTTTGGAAAGCAACTTCGTTGCAGCTTCCAAGCCGCCTGAAAACCCCACCACCAGGGCACTAGTCACTCCACAGATGCCTCTGAGGGGCAGTGAGTCTTTCCAAAAGAAACCAGATGCTTGCGATTCCTTCCTGGGAGCTCACCCCAGGAGCATACTGTAGCTAAATGGCCAACTAAATGTGACCTCTAGTCGCGAGGTAATGTGCACATTTTCTCATTACCAGAGCTAGTGGTGCACTGTTTCCAGGAAGTCTTACTCAATGGATGGCTTTAGCTTTAGTGTGCCTCACAGCTCTCAAGACGCTCACGTGGGCACTTCTTTCCAAGGAAGTACACTGTGTACTCAAAGCCTTCTGAGCACAACCCAGGGATACACAGCTCTGGGAACATCCCTCACTATGCAGTTGGAAGGGCCGGGAACTAAGGTGGTCTCTACGGCTAGCGCTCCACAGCTTTGAAACAGCCTCAGGACCGCGGTTCTTGGCAGGCTTTCGTTCCATGTGTGTCTGCCACGTTGAGGAAAGCTACGCTGCCCTGAAAGAAACCCCCGGGGCTCCAATTCAGTTTGGGGACTCCTGCCCGACGTCTCTCTAAGTGACGCGGAAGCTGGACTTTAGGTCCAGCCCGAAATCAGGTAGAGAGTTACCCTGAGCATTGCTAGGCATTTGGAACATCCAAAGTCACCTAGGCCTACTGAGGGCATTCAGAGGATTATGCCGTTCACCACATGCAGCACACACTGCCTCCAAAAGTTTCAGCGCCGAAGGCCGAAGTGTGTTCCAAGGGTCTCCCTTGGACTGTCAGAGAAGATAGGTGTGTGTGCTGGGTGATCCAGTCTGTTATTGAGAAGCCTGGAAAAAGGCAGTCTTTTCCCCATTTGAAAGGTAGATAGTGGCGGCCTCCAGGCTGACTGAAAGACAGCGCTGTTACCCGTCTTCTAGTCACCTCGAGGAATGCCTCAGTGAAGAAAGTGAGTTTCTCCTATGAAACCAGGGGGTCGCCAGTGCCTTGCTGGGAGCTCATCCCACGCTTGCCCTAGCTAAAGTGCGAAGTAAATGTGAGCCCTGTCCTCAAGGTAAGCACGAGTGTTTCCTATCCGCAAAGTTTTGTGTGCAGCCATCTCCATGAACCCTGACTCGATAGAGTGCTTTCAGTCCTCTACGGCTTTCGGTAGGCCTCAGAGAGTCGCGTATGAATTCCACTCTGAGGGAGAGCGTGTGCGCTGTCAGTCCCCTTTTTGTTTCCCGAGCCACACAGCAGAGAACGGACTGTTGGGGTCAACTCTTTCTATGCAGAGGGGAGGGCAATGAACTGCTTCTCGCTTGGAGAGCTTGATTTCTACACCTGTAAGGCAGCCCCGGGACAACGTTTTTGCCAGGATTACAGTCAACGTGGCTCTCCCTCTGTGGGGGCCCTCTGAACGGCACTGAAAGAATCCCTGAGCCTAAAGTGCATCCTGGCAACTCTTACCTGTCATCTCTGTGTTGTGACGCCAGGTACACTGTAGGTTCAGCCTGACAGAAAGTACAGAAAAACCGGTACACTTGTGAGGCATTTGGACGATCCAAAGTCACCTAGGCCTGACTAAGTCATTAAGCGGCTAATGCTATTCAGGGCACGCAAAACACCCCGCGTCCAACGAAGTGTGATCCTCGAAAGGCCCAGTGTGGCTGAAAGTCTCCAGTAGTCAGTCAGAGAGTGCTGGTCAATGCGCTGTGGGGTCAAGTTGGCAACTGGAGAATGTGGGAGAAGCCCGACCTTCCCCCTTTGGAAAGCAACTTCGTTGCAGCTTCCAAGCCGCCTGAAAACCCCACCACCAGGGCACTAGTCACTCCACAGATGCCTCTGAGGGGCAGTGAGTCTTTCCAAAAGAAACCAGATGCTTGCGATTCCTTCCTGGGAGCTCACCCCAGGAGCATACTGTAGCTAAATGGCCAACTAAATGTGACCTCTAGTCGCGAGGTAATGTGCACATTTTCTCATTACCAGAGCTAGTGGTGCACTGTTTCCAGGAAGTCTTACTCAATGGATGGCTTTAGCTTTAGTGTGCCTCACAGCTCTCAAGACGCTCACGTGGGCACTTCTTTCCAAGGAAGTACACTGTGTACTCAAAGCCTTCTGAGCACAACCCAGGGATACACAGCTCTTGGAACATCCCTCACTATGCAGTTGGAAGGGCCGGGAACTAAGGTGGTCTCTATGGCTAGCGTTCCACAGCTTTGAAACAGCCTCAGGACCGCGGTTCTTGGCAGGCTTTCGTTCCATGTGCGTCTGCCACGTTGAGGAAAGTTACGCTGCCCTGAAAGAAACCCCCGGGGCTCCAATTCAGTTTGGGGGCTCCTGCCCGACGTCTCTCTAAGTGACGCGGAAGCTGGACATTAGGTCCAGCCCGAAAGCGGGTAGAGAGTTACCCTGAGCATTGCTAGGCATTTGGAACATCCAAAGTCACCTAGGCCTACTGAGGGCATTCAGAGGATTATGCCGTTCACCACATGCAGCACACACTGCCTCCAAAAGTTTCAGCGCCGAAGGCCGAAGTGTGTTCCAAGGGTCTCCCTTGGACTGTCAGCGAAGATAGGTGTGTGTGCTGGGTGATCCAGTCTGTTATTGAGAAGCCTGGAAAAAGGCAGTCTTTTCCCCATTTGAAAGGTAGATAGTGAAGGCCTCCAGGCTGACTGAAAGACAGCGCTGTTACCCGTCTTCTAGTCACCTCGAGGAATGCCTCAGTGAAGAAAGTGAGTTTCTCCTATGAAACCAGGGAGTCGCCAGTGCCTTGCTGGGAGCTCATCCCACGCTTGCCCTAGCTAAAGTGCGAAGTAAACGTGAGCCCTGGCCTCAAGGTAAGCACGAGTGTTTCTTATCCGCAAGGTTTTGTGTGCAGCCATCTCCATGAACCCTGACTCGATAGAGTGCTTTCAGTCCTCTATGGCTTTCCGTAGGCCTCAGAGAGTCACGTATGAATTCCACTCTGAGGGAGAGCGTGTGCGCTGTGAGTCCCCTTTTTGTTTCCCGAGCCACACAGCAGAGAACGGACTGTTGGGGTCAACTCTTTCTATGCAGAGGGGAGGGCAATGAACTGCTTCTCGCTTGGAGAGCTTGATTTCTACAGCTGTAAGGCAGCCCCGGGACAACGTTTTTGCCAGGATTACAGTCAACGTGGCTCTCCCTCTGTGGGGGCCCTCTGAACGGCACTGAAAGAATCCCTGAGCCTAAAGTGCATCCTGGCAACTCTTACCTGTCATCTCTGTGTTGTGACGCCAGGTACACTGTAGGTTCAGCCTGACAGAAAGTACAGAAAAACCGGTACACTTGTGAGGCATTTGGACGATCCAAAGTCACCTAGGCCTGACTAAGTCATTAAGCGGCTAATGCTATTCAGGGCACGCAAAACACCCCGCGTCCAACGAAGTGTGATCCTCGAAAGGCCCAGTGTGGCTGAAAGTCTCCAGTAGTCAGTCAGAGAGTGCTGGTCAATGCGCTGTGGGGTCAAGTTGGCAACTGGAGAATGTGGGAGAAGCCCGACCTTCCCCCTTTGGAAAGCAACTTCGTTGCAGCTTCCAAGCCGCCTGAAAACCCCACCACCAGGGCACTAGTCACTCCACAGATGCCTCTGAGGGGCAGTGAGTCTTTCCAAAAGAAACCAGATGCTTGCGATTCCTTCCTGGGAGCTCACCCCAGGAGCATACTGTAGCTAAATGGCCAACTAAATGTGACCTCTAGTCGCGAGGTAATGTGCACATTTTCTCATTACCAGAGCTAGTGGTGCACTGTTTCCAGGAAGTCTTACTCAATGGATGGCTTTAGCTTTAGTGTGCCTCACAGCTCTCAAGACGCTCACGTGGGCACTTCTTTCCAAGGAAGTACACTGTGTACTCAAAGCCTTCTGAGCACAACCCAGGGATACACAGCTCTGGGAACATCCCTCACTATGCAGTTGGAAGGGCCGGGAACTAAGGTGGTCTCTACGGCTAGCGCTCCACAGCTTTGAAACAGCCTCAGGACCGCGGTTCTTGGCAGGCTTTCGTTCCATGTGTGTCTGCCACGTTGAGGAAAGCTACGCTGCCCTGAAAGAAACCCCCGGGGCTCCAATTCAGTTTGGGGACTCCTGCCCGACGTCTCTCTAAGTGACGCGGAAGCTGGACTTTAGGTCCAGCCCGAAATCAGGTAGAGAGTTACCCTGAGCATTGCTAGGCATTTGGAACATCCAAAGTCACCTAGGCCTACTGAGGGCATTCAGAGGATTATGCCGTTCACCACATGCAGCACACACTGCCTCCAAAAGTTTCAGCGCCGAAGGCCGAAGTGTGTTCCAAGGGTCTCCCTTGGACTGTCAGAGAAGATAGGTGTGTGTGCTGGGTGATCCAGTCTGTTATTGAGAAGCCTGGAAAAAGGCAGTCTTTTCCCCATTTGAAAGGTAGATAGTGGCGGCCTCCAGGCTGACTGAAAGACAGCGCTGTTACCCGTCTTCTAGTCACCTCGAGGAATGCCTCAGTGAAGAAAGTGAGTTTCTCCTATGAAACCAGGGGGTCGCCAGTGCCTTGCTGGGAGCTCATCCCACGCTTGCCCTAGCTAAAGTGCGAAGTAAATGTGAGCCCTGTCCTCAAGGTAAGCACGAGTGTTTCCTATCCGCAAAGTTTTGTGTGCAGCCATCTCCATGAACCCTGACTCGATAGAGTGCTTTCAGTCCTCTACGGCTTTCGGTAGGCCTCAGAGAGTCGCGTATGAATTCCACTCTGAGGGAGAGCGTGTGCGCTGTCAGTCCCCTTTTTGTTTCCCGAGCCACACAGCAGAGAACGGACTGTTGGGGTCAACTCTTTCTATGCAGAGGGGAGGGCAATGAACTGCTTCTCGCTTGGAGAGCTTGATTTCTACACCTGTAAGGCAGCCCCGGGACAACGTTTTTGCCAGGATTACAGTCAACGTGGCTCTCCCTCTGTGGGGGCCCTCTGAACGGCACTGAAAGAATCCCTGAGCCTAAAGTGCATCCTGGCAACTCTTACCTGTCATCTCTGTGTTGTGACGCCAGGTACACTGTAGGTTCAGCCTGACAGAAAGTACAGAAAAACCGGTACACTTGTGAGGCATTTGGACGATCCAAAGTCACCTAGGCCTGACTAAGTCATTAAGCGGCTAATGCTATTCAGGGCACGCAAAACACCCCGCGTCCAACGAAGTGTGATCCTCGAAAGGCCCAGTGTGGCTGAAAGTCTCCAGTAGTCAGTCAGAGAGTGCTGGTCAATGCGCTGTGGGGTCAAGTTGGCAACTGGAGAATGTGGGAGAAGCCCGACCTTCCCCCTTTGGAAAGCAACTTCGTTGCAGCTTCCAAGCCGCCTGAAAACCCCACCACCAGGGCACTAGTCACTCCACAGATGCCTCTGAGGGGCAGTGAGTCTTTCCAAAAGAAACCAGATGCTTGCGATTCCTTCCTGGGAGCTCACCCCAGGAGCATACTGTAGCTAAATGGCCAACTAAATGTGACCTCTAGTCGCGAGGTAATGTGCACATTTTCTCATTACCAGAGCTAGTGGTGCACTGTTTCCAGGAAGTCTTACTCAATGGATGGCTTTAGCTTTAGTGTGCCTCGCAGCTCTCAAGACGCTCACGTGGGCACTTCTTTCCAAGGAAGTACACTGTGTACTCAAAGCCTTCTGAGCACAACCCAGGGATACACAGCTCTTGGAACATCCCTCACTATGCAGTTGGAAGGGCCGGGAACTAAGGTGGTCTCTATGGCTAGCGTTCCACAGCTTTGAAACAGCCTCAGGACCGCGGTTCTTGGCAGGCTTTCGTTCCATGTGCGTCTGCCACGTTGAGGAAAGTTACGCTGCCCTGAAAGAAACCCCCGGGGCTCCAATTCAGTTTGGGGGCTCCTGCCCGACGTCTCTCTAAGTGACGCGGAAGCTGGACATTAGGTCCAGCCCGAAAGCGGGTAGAGAGTTACCCTGAGCATTGCTAGGCATTTGGAACATCCAAAGTCACCTAGGCCTACTGAGGGCATTCAGAGGATTATGCCGTTCACCACATGCAGCACACACTGCCTCCAAAAGTTTCAGCGCCGAAGGCCGAAGTGTGTTCCAAGGGTCTCCCTTGGACTGTCAGCGAAGATAGGTGTGTGTGCTGGGTGATCCAGTCTGTTATTGAGAAGCCTGGAAAAAGGCAGTCTTTTCCCCATTTGAAAGGTAGATAGTGGCGGCCTCCAGGCTGACTGAAAGACAGCGCTGTTACCCGTCTTCTAGTCACCTCGAGGAATGCCTCAGTGAAGAAAGTGAGTTTCTCCTATGAAACCAGGGAGTCGCCAGTGCCTTGCTGGGAGCTCATCCCACGCTTGCCCTAGCTAAAGTGCGAAGTAAACGTGAGCCCTGGCCTCAAGGTAAGCACGAGTGTTTCTTATCCTCAAGGTTTTGTGTGCAGCCATCTCCATGAACCCTGACTCGATAGAGTGCTTTCAGTCCTCTATGGCTTTCCGTAGGCCTCAGAGAGTCACGTATGAATTCCACTCTGAGGGAGAGCGTGTGCGCTGTGAGTCCCCTTTTTGTTTCCCGAGCCACACAGCAGAGAACGGACTGTTGGGGTCAACTCTTTCTATGCAGAGGGGAGGGCAATGAACTGCTTCTCGCTTGGAGAGCTTGATTTCTACAGCTGTAAGGCAGCCCCGGGACAACGTTTTTGCCAGGATTACAGTCAACGTGGCTCTCCCTCTGTGGGGGCCCTCTGAACGGCACTGAAAGAATCCCTGAGCCTAAAGTGCATCCTGGCAACTCTTACCTGTCATCTCTGTGTTGTGACGCCAGGTACACTGTAGGTCCAGCCTGACAGAAAGTACAGAAAAACCGGTACACTTGTGAGGCATTTGGACGATCCAAAGTCACCTAGGCCTGACTAAGTCATTAAGCGGCTAATGCTATTCAGGGCACGCAAAACACCCCGCGTCCAACGAAGTGTGATCCTCGAAAGGCCCAGTGTGGCTGAAAGTCTCCAGTAGTCAGTCAGAGAGTGCTGGTCAATGCGCTGGGGGGCAAGTTGGCAACTGGAGAATGTGGGAGAAGCCCGACCTTCCCCCTTTGGAAAGCAACTTCGTTGCAGCTTCCAAGCCGCCTGAAAACCCCACCACCAGGGCACTAGTCACTCCACAGATGCCTCTGAGGGGCAGTGAGTCTTTCCAAAAGAAACCAGATGCTTGCGATTCCTTCCTGGGAGCTCACCCCAGGAGCATACTGTAGCTAAATGGCCAACTAAATGTGACCTCTAGTCGCGAGGTAATGTGCACATTTTCTCATTACCAGAGCTAGTGGTGCACTGTTTCCAGGAAGTCTTACTCAATGGATGGCTTTAGCTTTAGTGTGCCTCACAGCTCTCAAGACGCTCACGTGGGCACTTCTTTCCAAGGAAGTACACTGTGTACTCAAAGCCTTCTGAGCACAACCCAGGGATACACAGCTCTGGGAACATCCCTCACTATGCAGTTGGAAGGGCCGGGAACTGAGGTGGTCTCTACGGCTAGCGCTCCACAGCTTTGAAACAGCCTCAGGACCGCGGTTCTTGGCAGGCTTTCGTTCCATGTGTGTCTGCCACGTTGAGGAAAGCTACACTGCCCTGAAAGAAACCCCCGGGGCTACAATTCAGTTTGGGGGCTCCTGCCCGACGTCTCTCTAAGTGACGCGGAAGCTGGACATTAGGTCCAGCCCGAAATCAGGTAGAGAGTTACCCTGAGCATTGCTAGGCATTTGGAACATCCAAAGTCACCTAGGCCTACTGAGGGCATTCAGAGGATTATGCCGTTCACCACATGCAGCACACACTGCCTCCAAAAGTTTCAGCGCCGAAGGCCGAAGTGTGTTCCAAGGATCTCCCTTGGACTGTCAGAGAAGATAGGTGTGTGTGCTGGGTGATCCAGTCTGTTATTGAGAAGCCTGGAAAAAGGCAGTCTTTTCCCCATTTGAAAGGTAGATAGTGGCGGCCTCCAGGCTGACTGAAAGACAGCGCTGTTACCCGTCTCCTAGTCACCTCGAGGAATGCCTCAGTGAAGAAAGTGAGTTTCTCCTATGAAACCAGGGGGTCGCCAGTGCCTTGCTGGGAGCTCATCCCACGCTTGCCCTAGCTAAAGTGCGAAGTAAACGTGAGCCCTGGCCTCAAGGTAAGCACGAGTGTTTCTTATCCGCAAAGTTTTCTGTGCAGCCACCTCCATGAACCCTGACTCGATAGAGTGCTTTCAGTCCTCTACGGCTTTCCGTAGGCCTCAGAGAGTCACGTATGAATTCCACTCTGAGGGAGAGCGTGTGCGCTGTGAGTCCCCTTTTTGTTTCCCGAGCCACACAGCAGAGAACGGACTGTTGGGGTCAACTCTTTCTATGCAGAGGGGAGGGCAATGAACTGCTTCTCGCTTGGAGAGCTTGATTTCTACAGCTGTAAGGCAGCCCCGGGACAACGTTTTTGCCAGGATTACAGTCAACGTGGCTCTCCCTCTGTGGGGGCCCTCTGAACGGCACTGAAAGAATCCCTGAGCCTAAAGTGCATCCTGGCAACTCTTACCTGTCATCTCTGTGTTGTGACGCCAGGTACACTGTAGGTCCAGCCTGACAGAAAGTACAGAAAAACCGGTACACTTGTGAGGCATTTGGACGATCCAAAGTCACCTAGGCCTGACTAAGTCATTAAGCGGCTAATGCTATTCAGGGCACGCAAAACACCCCGCGTCCAACGAAGTGTGATCCTCGAAAGGCCCAGTGTGGCTGAAAGTCTCCAGTAGTCAGTCAGAGAGTGCTGGTCAATGCGCTGTGGGGTCAAGTTGGCAACTGGAGAATGTGGGAGAAGCCCGACCTTCCCCCTTTGGAAAGCAACTTCGTTGCAGCTTCCAAGCCGCCTGAAAACCCCACCACCAGGGCACTAGTCACTCCATAGATGCCTCTGAGGGGCAGTGAGGCTTTCCAAAAGAAACCAGGTGCTTGCGATTCCTTCCTGGGAGCTCACGCCAGGAGCATACTGTAGCTAAATGGCCAACTAAATGTGACCTCTAGTCGCGAGGTAATGTGCACATTTTCACATTACCAGAGCTAGTGGTGCACTGTTTCCAGGAAGTCTAACTCAATGGATGGCATTAGCTTTAGTGTGCCTCACAGCTCTCAAGACGCTCACGTGGGCACTTCTTTCCAAGGAAGTACACTGTGTACTCAAAGCCTTCTGAGCACAACCCAGGGATACACAGCTCTGGGAACATCCCTCACTATGCAGTTGGAAGGGCCGGGAACTAAGGTGGTCTCTACGGCTAGCGCTCCACAGCTTTGAAACAGCCTCAGGACCGCGGTTCTTGGCAGGCTTTCGTTCCATGTGCGTCTGCCACGTTGAGGAAAGCTACGCTGCCCTGAAAGAAACCCCCGGGGCTCCAATTCAGTTTGGGGGCTCCTGCCCGACGTCTCTCTAAGTGACACGGAAGCTGGACTTTAGGTCCAGCCCGAAATCAGGTAGAGAGTTACCCTGAGCATTGCTAGGCATTTGGAACATCCAAAGTCACCTAGGCCTACTGAGGGCATTCAGAGGATTATGCCGTTCACCACCTGCAGCACACACTGCCTCCAAAAGTTTCAGCGCCGAAGGCCGAAGTGTGTTCCAAGGGTCTCCCTTGGACTGTCAGAGAAGATAGGTGTGTGTGCTGGGTGATCCAGTCTGTTATTGAGAAGCCTGGAAAAAGGCAGTCTTTTCCCCATTTGAAAAGTCTATAGTGGCGGCCTCCAGGCTGACTGAAAGACAGCGCTGTTACCCGTCTTCTAGTCACCTCGAGGAATGCCTCAGTGAAGAAAGTGAGTTTCTCCTATGAAACCAGGGGGTCGCCAGTGCCTTGCTGGGAGCTCATCCCACGCTTGCCCTAGCTAAAGTGCGAAGTAAACGTGAGCCCTGGCCTCAAGGTAAGCACGAGTGTTTCTTATCCGCAAGGTTTTGTGTGCAGCCATCTCCATGAACCCTGACTCGATAGAGTGCTTTCAGTCCTCTACGGCTTTCCGTAGGCCTCAGAGAGTCGCGTATGAATTCCACTCTAAGGGAGAGCGTGTGCGCTGTGAGTCCCCTTTTTGTTTCCCGAGCCACACAGCAGAGAACGGACTGTTGGGGTCAACTCTTTCTATGCAGAGGGGAGGGCAATGAACTGCTTCTCGCTTGGAGAGCTTGATTTCTACAGCTGTAAGGCAGCCCCGGGACAACGTTTTTGCCAGGATTACAGTCAACGTGGCTCTCCCTCTGTGGGGGCCCTCTGAACGGCACTGAAAGAATCCCTGATCCTAAAGTGCATCCTGGCAACTCTTACCTGTCATCTCTGTGTTGTGACGCCAGGTACACTGTAGGTCCAGCCTGACAGAAAGTACAGAAAAACCGATACACTTGTGAGGCATTTGGACGATCCAAAGTCACCTAGGCCTGACTAAGTCATTAAGCGGCTAATGCTATTCATGGCACGCAAAACACCCCGCGTCCAACGAAGTGTGATCCTCGAAAGGCCCAGTGTGGCTGAAAGTCTCCAGTAGTCAGTCAGAGAGTGCTGGTCAATGCGCTGTGGGGTCAAGTTGGCAACTGGAGAATGTGGGAGAAGCCCGACCTTCCCCCTTTGGAAAGCAACTTCGTTGCAGCTTCCAAGCCACCTGAAAACCCCACCACCAGGGCACTAGTCACTCCATAGATGCCTCTGAGGGGCAGTGAGGCTTTCCAAAAGAAACCAGGTGCTTGCGATTCCTTCCTGGGAGCTCACCCCAGGAGCATACTGTAGCTAAATGGCCAACTAAATGTGACCTCTAGTCGCGAGGTAATGTGCACATTTTCACATTACCAGAGCTAGTGGTGCACTGTTTCCAGGAAGTCTAACTCAATGGATGGCATTAGCTTTAGTGTGCCTCACAGCTCTCAAGACGCTCACGTGGGCACTTCTTTCCAAGGAAGTACACTGTGTACTCAAAGCCTTCTGAGCACAACCCAGGGATACACAGCTCTGGGAACATCCCTCACTATGCAGTTGGAAGGGCCGGGAACTAAGGTGGTCTCTACGGCTAGCGCTCCACAGCTTTGAAACAGCCTCAGGACCGCGGTTCTTGGCAGGCTTTCGTTCCATGTGCGTCTGCCACGTTGAGGAAAGCTACGCTGCCCTGAAAGAAACCCCCGGGGCTCCAATTCAGTTTGGGGGCTCCTGCCCGACGTCTCTCTAAGTGACACGGAAGCTGGACTTTAGGTCCAGCCCGAAATCAGGTAGAGAGTTACCCTGAGCATTGCTAGGCATTTGGAACATCCAAAGTCACCTAGGCCTACTGAGGGCATTCAGAGGATTATGCCGTTCACCACCTGCAGCACACACTGCCTCCAAAAGTTTCAGCGCCGAAGGCCGAAGTGTGTTCCAAGGGTCTCCCTTGGACTGTCAGAGAAGATAGGTGTGTGTGCTGGGTGATCCAGTCTGTTATTGAGAAGCCTGGAAAAAGGCAGTCTTTTCCCCATTTGAAAGGTAGATAGTGGCGGCCTCCAGGCTGACTGAAAGACAGCGCTGTTACCCGTCTTCTAGTCACCTCGAGGAAAGCCTCAGTGAAGAAAGTGAGTTTCTCCTATGAAACCAGGGGGTCGCCAGTGCCTTGCTGGGAGCTCATCCCACGCTTGCCCTAGCTAAAGTGCGAAGTAAACGTGAGCCCTGGCCTCAAGGTAAGCACGAGTGTTTCTTATCCGCAAGGTTTTGTGTGCAGCCATCTCCATGAACCCTGACTCGATAGAGTGCTTTCAGTCCTCTATGGCTTTCCGTAGGCCTCAGAGAGTCACGTATGAATTCCACTCTGAGGGAGAGCGTGTGCGCTGTGAGTCCCCTTTTTGTTTCCCGAGCCACACAGCAGAGAACGGACTGTTGGGGTCAACTCTTTCTATGCAGAGGGGAGGGCAATGAACTGCTTCTCGTTTGGAGTGCTTGATTTCTACAGCTGTAAGGCAGCCCCGGGACAACGTTTTTGCCAGGATTACAGTCAACGTGGCTCTCCCTCTGTGGGGGCCCTCTGAACGGCACTGAAAGAATCCCTGAGCCTAAAGTGCATCCTGGCAACTCTTACCTGTCATCTCTGTGTTGTGACGCCAGGTACACTGTAGGTCCAGCCTGACAGAAAGTACAGAAAAACCGGTACACTTGTGAGGCATTTGGACGATCCAAAGTCACCTAGGCCTGACTAAGTCATTAAGCGGCTAATGCTATTCAGGGCACGCAAAACACCCCGCGTCCAACGAAGTGTGATCCTCGAAAGGCCCAGTGTGGCTGAAAGTCTCCAGTAGTCAGTCAGAGAGTGCTGGTCAATGCGCTGGGGGGTCAAGTTGGCAACTGGAGAATGTGGGAGAAGCCCGACCTTCCCCCTTTGGAAAGCAACTTCGTTGCAGCTTCCAAGCCGCCTGAAAACCCCACCACCAGGGCACTAGTCACTCCATAGATGCCTCTGAGGGGCAGTGAGGCTTTCCAAAAGAAACCAGGTGCTTGCGATTCCTTCCTGGGAGCTCACCCCAGGAGCATACTGTAGCTAAATGGCCAACTAAATGTGACCTCTAGTCGCGAGGTAATGTGCACATTTTCACATTACCAGAGCTAGTGGTGCACTGTTTCCAGGAAGTCTAACTCAATGGATGGCAATAGCTTTAGTGTGCCTCACAGCTCTCAAGACGCTCACGTGGGCACTTCTTTCCAAGGAAGTACACTGTGTACTCAAAGCCTTCTGAGCACAACCCAGGGATACACAGCTCTGGGAACATCCCTCACTATGCAGTTGGAAGGGCCGGGAACTAAGGTGGTCTCTACGGCTAGCGTTCCACAGCTTTGAAACAGCCTCAGGACCGCGGTTCTTGGCAGGCTTTCGTTCCATGTGCGTCTGCCACGTTGAGGAAAGCTACGCTGCCCTGAAAGAAATCCCCGGGGCTCCAATTCAGTTTGGGGGCTCCTGCCCGACGTCTCTCTAAGTGACGCGGAAGCTGGACTTTAGGTCCAGCCCGAAATCAGGTAGAGAGTTACCCTGAGCATTGCTAGGCATTTGGAACATCCAAAGTCACCTAGGCCTACTGAGGGCATTCAGAGGATTATGCCGTTCACCACATGCAGCACACACTGCCTCCAAAAGTTTCAGCGCCGAAGGCCGAAGTGTGTTCCAAGGGTCTCCCTTGGACTGTCAGAGAAGATAGGTGTGTGTGCTGGGTGATCCAGTCTGTTATTGAGAAGCCTGGAAAAAGGCAGTCTTTTCCCCATTTGAAAAGTAGATAGTGGCGGCCTCCAGGCTGACTGAAAGACAGCGCTGTTACCCGTCTTCTAGTCACCTCGAGGAATGCCTCAGTGAAGAAAGTGAGTTTCTCCTATGAAACCAGGGGGTCGCCAGTGCCTTGCTGGGAGCTCATCCCACGCTTGCCCTAGCTAAAGTGCGAAGTAAACGTGAGCCCTGGCCTCAAGGTAAGCACGAGTGTTTCTTATCCGCAAGGTTTTGTGTGCAGCCATCTCCATGAACCCTGACTCGATAGAGTGCTTTCAGTCCTCTATGGCTTTCCGTAGGCCTCAGAGAGTCACGTATGAATTCCACTCTGAGGGAGAGCGTGTGCGCTGTGAGTCCCCTTTTTGTTTCCCGAGCCACACAGCACAGAACGGACTGTTGAGGTCAACTCTTTCTATGCAGAGGGGAGGGCAATGAACTGCTTCTCGCTTGGAGAGCTTGATTTCTACAGCTGTAAGGCAGCCCCGGGACAACGTTTTTGCCAGGATTACAGTCAACGTGGCTCTCCCTCTGTGGGGGCCCTCTGAACGGCACTGAAAGAATCCCTGAGCCTAAAGTGCATCCTGGCAACTCTTACCTGTCATCTCTGTGTTGTGACGCCAGGTACACTGTAGGTCCAGCCTGACAGAAAGTACAGAAAAACCGGTACACTTGTGAGGCATTTGGACGATCCAAAGTCACCTAGGCCTGACTAAGTCATTAAGCGGCTAATGCTATTCAGGGCACGCAAAACACCCCGCGTCCAACGAAGTGTGATCCTCGAAAGGCCCAGTGTGGCTGAAAGTCTCCAGTAGTCAGTCAGAGAGTGCTGGTCAATGCGCTGGGGGTCAAGTTGGCAACTGGAGAATGTGGGAGAAGCCCGACCTTCCCCCTTTGGAAAGCAACTTCGTTGCAGCTTCCAAGCCGCCTGAAAACCCCACCACCAGGGCACTAGTCACTCCACAGATGCCTCTGAGGGGCAGTGAGTCTTTCCAAAAGAAACCAGATGCTTGCGATTCCTTCCTGGGAGCTCACCCCAGGAGCATACTGTAGCTAAATGGCCAACTAAATGTGACCTCTAGTCGCAAGGTAATGTGCACATTTTCTCATTACCAGAGCTAGTGGTGCACTGTTTCCAGGAAGTCTTACTCAATGGATGGCTTTAGCTTTAGTGTGCCTCACAGCTCTCAAGACGCTCACGTGGGCACTTCTTTCCAAGGAAGTACACTGTGTACTCAAAGCCTTCTGAGCACAACCCAGGGATACACAGCTCTGGGAACATCCCTCACTATGCAGTTGGAAGGGCCGGGAACTGAGGTGGTCTCTACGGCTAGCGCTCCACAGCTTTGAAACAGCCTCAGGACCGCGGTTCTTGGCAGGCTTTCGTTCCATGTGTGTCTGCCACGTTGAGGAAAGCTACGCTGCCCTGAAAGAAACCCCCGGGGCTCCAATTCAGTTTCGGGGCTCCTGCCCGACGTCTCTCTAAGTGACGCGGAAGCTGGACTTTAGGTCCAGCCCGAAATCAGGTAGAGAGTTACCCTGAGCATTGCTAGGCATTTGGAACATCCAAAGTCACCTAGGCCTACTGAGGGCATTCAGAGGATTATGCCGTTCACCACATGCAGCACACACTGCCTCCAAAAGTTTCAGCGCCGAAGGCCGAAGTGTGTTCCAAGGGTCTCCCTTGGACTGTCAGAGAAGATAGGTGTGTGTGCTGGGTGATCCAGTCTGTTATTGAGAAGCCTGGAAAAAGGCAGCCTTTTCCCCATTTGAAAGGTAGATAGTGGCGGCCTCCAGGCTGACTGAAAGACAGCGCTGTTACCCGTCTTCTAGTCACCTCGAGGAATGCCTCAGTGAAGAAAGTGAGTTTCTCCTATGAAACCAGGGGGTCGCCAGTGCCTTGCTGGGAGCTCATCCCACGCTTGCCCTAGCTAAAGTGCGAAGTAAACGTGAGCCCTGGCCTCAAGGTAAGCACGAGTGTTTCTTATCCGCAAGGTTTTGTGTGCAGCCATCTCCATGAACCCTGACTCGATAGAGTGCTTTCAGTCCTCTATGGCTTTCCGTAGGCCTCAGAGAGTCACGTATGAATTCCACTCTGAGGGAGAGCGTGTGCGCTGTGAGTCCCCTTTTTGTTTCCCGAGCCACACAGCACAGAACGGACTGTTGGGGTCAACTCTTTCTATGCAGAGGGGAGGGCAATGAACTGCTTCTCGCTTGGAGAGCTTGATTTCTACAGCTGTAAGGCAGCCCCGGGACAACGTTTTTGCCAGGATTACAGTCAACGTGGCTCTCCCTCTGTGGGGGCCCTCTGAACGGCACTGAAAGAATCCCTGAGCCTAAAGTGCATCCTGGCAACTCTTACCTGTCATCTCTGTGTTGTGACGCCAGGTACACTGTAGGTCCAGCCTGACAGAAAGTACAGAAAAACCGGTACACTTGTGAGGCATTTGGACGATCCAAAGTCACCTAGGCCTGACTAAGTCATTAAGCGGCTAATGCTATTCAGGGCACGCAAAACACCCCGCGTCCAACGAAGTGTGATCCTCGAAAGGCCCAGTGTGGCTGAAAGTCTCCAGTAGTCAGTCAGAGAGTGCTGGTCAATGCGCTGGGGGGTCAAGTTGGCAACTGGAGAATGTGGGAGAAGCCCGACCTTCCCCCTTTGGAAAGCAACTTCGTTGCAGCTTCCAAGCCGCCTGAAAACCCCACCACCAGGGCACTAGTCACTCCATAGATGCCTCTGAGGGGCAGTGAGGCTTTCCAAAAGAAACCAGATGCTTGCGATTCCTTTTTGGGAGCTCACCCCAGGAGCATACTGTAGCTAAATGGCCAACTAAATGTGACCTCTAGTCGCGAGGTAATGTGCACATTTTCTCATTACCAGAGCTAGTGGTGCACTGTTTCCAGGAAGTCTTACTCAATGGATGGCTTTAGCTTTAGTGTGCCTCACAGCTCTCAAGACGCTCACGTGGGCACTTCTTTCCAAGGAAGTACACTGTGTACTCAAAGCCTTCTGAGCACAACCCAGGGATACACAGCTCTGGGAACATCCCTCACTATGCAGTTGGAAGGGCCGGGAACTAAGGTGGTCTCTACGGCTAGCGCTCCACAGCTTTGAAACAGCCTCAGGACCGCGGTTCTTGGCAGGCTTTCGTTCCATGTGCGTCTGCCACGTTGAGGAAAGCTACGCTGCCCTGAAAGAAACCCCCGGGGCTCCAATTCAGTTTGGGGGCTCCTGCCCGACGTCTCTCTAAGTGACGCGGAAGCTGGACTTTAGGTCCAGCCCGAAATCAGGTAGAGAGTTACCCTGAGCATTGCTAGGCATTTGGAACATCCAAAGTCACCTAGGCCTACTGAGGGCATTCAGAGGATTATGCCGTTCACCACCTCCAGCACACACTGCCTCCAAAAGTTTCAGCGCCGAAGGCCGAAGTGTGTTCCAAGGGTCTCCCTTGGACTGTCAGAGAAGATAGGTGTGTGTGCTGGGTGATCCAGTCTGTTATTGAGAAGCCTGGAAAAAGGCAGTCTTTTCCCCATTTGAAAGGTAGATAGTGGCGGCCTCCAGGCTGACTGAAAGACAGCGCTGTTACCCGTCTTCTAGTCACCTCGAGGAATGCCTCAGTGAAGAAAGTGAGTTTCTCCTATGAAACCAGGGGGTCGCCAGTGCCTTGCTGGGAGCTCATCCCACGCTTGCCCTAGCTAAAGTGCGAAGTAAACGTGAGCCCTGGCCTCAAGGTAAGCACGAGTGTTTCTTATCCGCAAGGTTTTGTGTGCAGCCATCTCCATGAACCCTGACTCGATAGAGTGCTTTCAGTCCTCTATGGCTTTCCGTAGGCCTCAGAGAGTCACGTATGAATTCCACTCTGAGGGAAAGCGTGTGCGCTGTGAGTCCCCTTTTTGTTTCCCGAGCCACACAGCACAGAACGGACTGTTGGGGTCAACTCTTTCTATGCAGAGGGGAGGGCAATGAATTGCTTCTCGCTTGGAGAGCTTGATTTCTACAGCTGTAAGGCAGCCCCGGGACAACGTTTTTGCCAGGATTACAGTCAACGTGGCTCTCCCTCTGTGGGGGCCCTCTGAACGGCACTGAAAGAATCCCTGAGCCTAAAGTGCATCCTGGCAACTCTTACCTGTCATCTCTGTGTTGTGACGCCAGGTACACTGTAGGTCCAGCCTGACAGAAAGTACAGAAAAACCGGTACACTTGTGAGGCATTTGGACGATCCAAAGTCACCTAGGCCTGACTAAGTCATTAAGCGGCTAATGCTATTCAGGGCACGCAAAACACCCCGCGTCCAACGAAGTGTGATCCTCGAAAGGCCCAGTGTGGCTGAAAGTCTCCAGTAGTCAGTCAGAGAGTGCTGGTCAATGCGCTGGGGGGTCAAGTTGGCAACTGGAGAATGTGGGAGAAGCCCGACCTTCCCCCTTTGGAAAGCAACTTCGTTGCAGCTTCCAAGCCGCCTGAAAACCCCACCACCAGGGCACTAGTCACTCCACAGATGCCTCTGAGGGGCAGTGAGTCTTTCCAAAAGAAACCAGATGGTTGCGATTCCTTCCTGGGAGCTCACTCCAGGGGCATACTGTGGCTAAATGGCCAACTAAATGTGACCTCTAGTCGCGAGGTAATGTGCACATTTTCTCATTACCAGAGCTAGTGGTGCACTGTTTCCAGGAAGTCTTACTCAATGGATGGCTTTAGCTTTAGTGTGCCTCACAGCTCTCAAGACGCTCACGTGGGCACTTCTTTCCAAGGAAGTACACTGTGTACTCAAAGCCTTCTGAGCACAACCCAGGGATACACAGCTCTGGGAACATCCCTCACTATGCAGTTGGAAGGGCCGGGAACTGAGGTGGTCTCTACGGCTAGCGCTCCACAGCTTTGAAACAGCCTCAGGACCGCGGTTCTTGGCAGGCTTTCGTTCCATGTGCGTCTGCCACGTTGAGGAAAGCTACACTGCCCTGAAAGAAACCCCCGGGGCTCCAATTCAGTTTGGGGGCTCCTGCCCGACGTCTCTCTAAGTGACGCGGAAGCTGGACTTTAGGTCCAGCCCGAAATCAGGTAGAGAGTTACCCTGAGCATTGCTAGGCATTTGGAACATCCAAAGTCACCTAGGCCTACTGAGGGCATTCAGAGGATTATGCCGTTCACCACATGCAGCACACACTGCCTCCAAAAGTTTCAGCGCCGAAGGCCGAAGTGTGTTCCAAGGGTCTCCCTTGGACTGTCAGAGAAGATAGGTGTGTGTGCTGGGTGATCCAGTCTGTTATTGAGAAGCCTGGAAAAAGGCAGTCTTTTCCCCATTTGAAAGGTAGATAGTGGCGGCCTCCAGGCTGACTGAAAGACAGCGCTGTTACCCGTCTTCTAGTCACCTCGAGGAATGCCTCAGTGAAGAAAGTGAGTTTCTCCTATGAAACCAGGGGGTCGCCAGTGCCTTGCTGGGAGCTCATCCCACGCTTGCCCTAGCTAAAGTGCGAAGTAAACGTGAGCCCTGGCCTCAAGGTAAGCACGAGTGTTTCTTATCCGCAAGGTTTTGTGTGCAGCCATCTCCATGAACCCTGACTCGATAGAGTGCTTTCAGTCCTCTATGGCTTTCCGTAGGCCTCAGAGAGTCACGTATGAATTCCACTCTGAGGGAGAGCGTGTGCGCTGTGAGTCCCCTTTTTGTTTCCCGAGCCACACAGCACAGAACGGACTGTTGGGGTCAACTCTTTCTATGCAGAGGGGAGGGCAATGAACTGCTTCTCGCTTGGAGAGCTTGATTTCTACAGCTGTAAGGCAGCCCCGGGACAACGTTTTTGCCAGGATTACAGTCAACGTGGCTCTCCCTCTGTGGGGGCCCTCTGAACGGCACTGAAAGAATCCCTGAGCCTAAAGTGCATCCTGGCAACTCTTACCTGTCATCTCTGTGTTGTGACGCCAGGTACACTGTAGGTCCAGCCTGACAGAAAGTACAGAAAAACCGGTACACTTGTGAGGCATTTGGACGATCCAAAGTCACCTAGGCCTGACTAAGTCATTAAGCGGCTAATGCTATTCAGGGCACGCAAAACACCCCGCGTCCAACGAAGTGTGATCCTCGAAAGGCCCAGTGTGGCTGAAAGTCTCCAGTAGTCAGTCAGAGAGTGCTGGTCAATGCGCTGGGGGGTCAAGTTGGCAACTGGAGAATGTGGGAGAAGCCCGACCTTCCCCCTTTGGAAAGCAACTTCGTTGCAGCTTCCAAGCCGCCTGAAAACCCCACCACCAGGGCACTAGTCACTCCATAGATGCCTCTGAGGGGCAGTGAGGCTTTCCAAAAGAAACCAGATGCTTGCGATTCCTTTTTGGGAACTCACCCCAGGAGCATACTGTAGCTAAATGGCCAACTAAATGTGACCTCTAGTCGCGAGGTAATGTGCACATTTTCTCATTACCAGAGCTAGTGGTGCACTGTTTCCAGGAAGTCTTACTCAATGGATGGCTTTAGCTTTAGTGTGCCTCGCAGCTCTCAAGACGCTCACGTGGGCACTTCTTTCCAAGGAAGTACACTGTGTACTCAAAGCCTTCTGAGCACAACCCAGGGATACACAGCTCTGGGAACATCCCTCACTATGCAGTTGGAAGGGCCGGGAACTAAGGTGGTCTCTACGGCTAGCGCTCCACAGCTTTGAAACAGCCTCAGGACCACAGTTCTTGGCAGGCTTTCGTTCCATGTGCATCTGCCACGTTGAGGAAAGCTACGCTGCCCTGAAAGAAACCCCCGGGGCTCCAATTCAGTTTGGGGGCTCCTGCCCGACGTCTCTCTAAGTGACGCGGAAGCTGGACTTTAGGTCCAGCCCGAAATCAGGTAGAGAGTTACCCTGAGCATTGCTAGGCATTTGGAACATCCAAAGTCACCTAGGCCTACTGAGGGCATTCAGAGGATTATGCCGTTCACCACATGCAGCACACACTGCCTCCAAAAGTTTCAGCGCCGAAGGCCGAAGTGTGTTCCAAGGGTCTCCCTTGGACTGTCAGAGAAGATAGGTGTGTGTGCTGGGTGATCCAGTCTGTTATTGAGAAGCCTGGAAAAAGGCAGTCTTTTCCCCATTTGAAAGGTAGATAGTGGCGGCCTCCAGGCTGACTGAAAGACAGCGCTGTTACCCGTCTTCTAGTCACCTCGAGGAATGCCTCAGTGAAGAAAGTGAGTTTCTCCTATGAAACCAGGGGGTCGCCAGTGCCTTGCTGGGAGCTCATCCCACGCTTGCCCTAGCTAAAGTGCGAAGTAAACGTGAGCCCTGGCCTCAAGGTAAGCACGAGTGTTTCTTATCCGCAAAGTTTTCTGTGCAGCCACCTCCATGAACCCTGACTCGATAGAGTGCTTTCAGTCCTCTACGGCTTTCCGTAGGCCTCAGAGAGTCGCGTATGAATTCCACTCTGAGGGAGAGCGTGTGCGCTGTGAGTCCCCTTTTTGTTTCCCGAGCCACACAGCACAGAACGGACTGTTGGGGTCAACTCTTTCTATGCAGAGGGGAGGGCAATGAACTGCTTCTCGCTTGGAGAGCTTGATTTCTACAGCTGTAAGGCAGCCCCGGGACAACGTTTTTGCCAGGATTACAGTCAACGTGGCTCTCCCTCTGTGGGGGCCCTCTGAACGGCACTGAAAGAATCCCTGAGCCTAAAGTGCATCCTGGCAACTCTTACCTGTCATCTCTGTGTTGTGACGCCAGGTACACTGTAGGTCCAGCCTGACAGAAAGTACAGAAAAACCGGTACACTTGTGAGGCATTTGGACGATCCAAAGTCACCTAGGCCTGACTAAGTCATTAAGCGGCTAATGCTATTCAGGGCACGCAAAACACCCCGCGTCCAACGAAGTGTGATCCTCGAAAGGCCCAGTGTGGCTGAAAGTCTCCAGTAGTCAGTCAGAGAGTGCTGGTCAATGCGCTGGGGGGTCAAGTTGGCAACTGGAGAATGTGGGAGAAGCCCGACCTTCCCCCTTTGGAAAGCAACTTCGTTGCAGCTTCCAAGCCGCCTGAAAACCCCACCACCAGGGCACTAGTCACTCCATAGATGCCTCTGAGGGGCAGTGAGGATTTCCAAAAGAAACCAGGTGCTTGCGATTCCTTCCTGGGAGCTCACGCCAGGAGCATACTGTGGCTAAATGGCCAACTAAATGTGACCTCTATTCGCGAGGTAATGTGCACATTTTCACATTACCAGAGCTAGTGGTGCACTGTTTCCAGGAAGTCTAACTCAATGGATGGCATTAGCTTTAGTGTGCCTCACAGCTCTCAAGACGCTCACGTGGGCACTTCTTTCCAAGGAAGTACACTGTGTACTCAAAGCCTTCTGAGCACAACCCAGGGATACACAGCTCTGGGAACATCCCTCACTATGCAGTTGGAAGGGCCGGGAACTAAGGTGGTCTCTACGGCTAGCGCTCCACAGCTTTGAAACAGCCTCAGGACCGCGGTTCTTGGCAGGCTTTCGTTCCATGTGCGTCTGCCACGTTGAGGAAAGCTACGCTGCCCTGAAAGAAACCCCCGGGGCTCCAATTCAGTTTGGGGGCTCCTGCCCGACGTCTCTCTAAGTGACACGGAAGCTGGACTTTAGGTCCAGCCCGAAATCAGGTAGAGAGTTACCCTGAGCATTGCTAGGCATTTGGAACATCCAAAGTCACCTAGGCCTACTGAGGGCATTCAGAGGATTATGCCGTTCACCACCTGCAGCACACACTGCCTCCAAAAGTTTCAGCGCCGAAGGCCGAAGTGTTCCAAGGGTCTCCCTTGGACTGTCAGAGAAGATAGGTGTGTGTGCTGGGTGATCCAGTCTGTTATTGAGAAGCCTGGAAAAAGGCAGTCTTTTCCCCATTTGAAAGGTAGATAGTGGCGGCCTCCAGGCTGACTGAAAGACAGCGCTGTTACCCGTCTTCTAGTCACCTCGAGGAATGCCTCAGTGAAGAAAGTGAGTTTCTCCTATGAAACCAGGGGGTCGCCAGTGCCTTGCTGGGAGCTCATCCCACGCTTGCCCTAGCTAAAGTGCGAAGTAAACGTGAGCCCTGGCCTCAAGGTAAGCACGAGTGTTTCTTATCCGCAAGGTTTTGTGTGCAGCCATCTCCATGAACCCTGACTCGATAGAGTGCTTTCAGTCCTCTACGGCTTTCCGTAGGCCTCAGAGAGTCGCGTATGAATTCCACTCTGAGGGAGAGCGTGTGCGCTGTGAGTCCCCTTTTTGTTTCCCGAGCCACACAGCAGAGAACGGACTGTTGGGGTCAACTCTTTCTATGCAGAGGGGAGGGCAATGAACTGCTTCTCGCTTGGAGAGCTTGATTTCTACAGCTGTAAGGCAGCCCCGGGACAACGTTTTTGCCAGGATTACAGTCAACGTGGCTCTCCCTCTGTGGGGGCCCTCTGAACGGCACTGAAAGAATCCCTGATCCTAAAGTGCATCCTGGCAACTCTTACCTGTCATCTCTGTGTTGTGACGCCAGGTACACTGTAGGTCCAGCCTGACAGAAAGTACAGAAAAACCGATACACTTGTGAGGCATTTGGACGATCCAAAGTCACCTAGGCCTGACTAAGTCATTAAGCGGCTAATGCTATTCATGGCACGCAAAACACCCCGCGTCCAACGAAGTGTGATCCTCGAAAGGCCCAGTGTGGCTGAAAGTCTCCAGTAGTCAGTCAGAGAGTGCTGGTCAATGCGCTGTGGGGTCAAGTTGGCAACTGGAGAATGTGGGAGAAGCCCGACCTTCCCCCTTTGGAAAGCAACTTCGTTGCAGCTTCCAAGCCACCTGAAAACCCCACCACCAGGGCACTAGTCACTCCATAGATGCCTCTGAGGGGCAGTGAGTCTTTCCAAAAGAAACCAGGTGCTTGCGATTCCTTCCTGGGAGCTCACCCCAGGAGCATACTGTAGCTAAATGGCCAACTAAATGTGACCTCTAGTCGCGAGGTAATGTGCACATTTTCACATTACCAGAGCTAGTGGTGCACTGTTTCCAGGAAGTCTAACTCAATGGATGGCATTAGCTTTAGTGTGCCTCACAGCTCTCAAGACGCTCACGTGGGCACTTCTTTCCAAGGAAGTACACTGTGTACTCAAAGCCTTCTGAGCACAACCCAGGGATACACAGCTCTGGGAACATCCCTCACTATGCAGTTGGAAGGGCCGGGAACTAAGGTGGTCTCTACGGCTAGCGCTCCACAGCTTTGAAACAGCCTCAGGACCGCGGTTCTTGGCAGGCTTTCGTTCCATGTGCGTCTGCCACGTTGAGGAAAGCTACGCTGCCCTGAAAGAAACCCCCGGGGCTCCAATTCAGTTTGGGGGCTCCTGCCCGACGTCTCTCTAAGTGACACGGAAGCTGGACTTTAGGTCCAGCCCGAAATCAGGTAGAGAGTTACCCTGAGCATTGCTAGGCATTTGGAACATCCAAAGTCACCTAGGCCTACTGAGGGCATTCAGAGGATTATGCCGTTCACCACCTGCAGCACACACTGCCTCCAAAAGTTTCAGCGCCGAAGGCCGAAGTGTGTTCCAAGGGTCTCCCTTGGACTGTCAGAGAAGATAGGTGTGTGTGCTGGGTGATCCAGTCTGTTATTGAGAAGCCTGGAAAAAGGCAGTCTTTTCCCCATTTGAAAGGTAGATAGTGGCGGCCTCCAGGCTGACTGAAAGACAGCGCTGTTACCCGTCTTCTAGTCACCTCGAGGAAAGCCTCAGTGAAGAAAGTGAGTTTCTCCTATGAAACCAGGGGGTCGCCAGTGCCTTGCTGGGAGCTCATCCCACGCTTGCCCTAGCTAAAGTGCGAAGTAAACGTGAGCCCTGGCCTCAAGGTAAGCACGAGTGTTTCTTATCCGCAAGGTTTTGTGTGCAGCCATCTCCATGAACCCTGACTCGATAGAGTGCTTTCAGTCCTCTATGGCTTTCCGTAGGCCTCAGAGAGTCACGTATGAATTCCACTCTGAGGGAGAGCGTGTGCGCTGTGAGTCCCCTTTTTGTTTCCCGAGCCACACAGCAGAGAACGGACTGTTGGGGTCAACTCTTTCTATGCAGAGGGGAGGGCAATGAACTGCTTCTCGTTTGGAGTGCTTGATTTCTACAGCTGTAAGGCAGCCCCGGGACAACGTTTTTGCCAGGATTACAGTCAACGTGGCTCTCCCTCTGTGGGGGCCCTCTGAACGGCACTGAAAGAATCCCTGAGCCTAAAGTGCATCCTGGCAACTCTTACCTGTCATCTCTGTGTTGTGACGCCAGGTACACTGTAGGTCCAGCCTGACAGAAAGTACAGAAAAACCGGTACACTTGTGAGGCATTTGGACGATCCAAAGTCACCTAGGCCTGACTAAGTCATTAAGCGGCTAATGCTATTCAGGGCACGCAAAACACCCCGCGTCCAACGAAGTGTGATCCTCGAAAGGCCCAGTGTGGCTGAAAGTCTCCAGTAGTCAGTCAGAGAGTGCTGGTCAATGCGCTGGGGGGTCAAGTTGGCAACTGGAGAATGTGGGAGAAGCCCGACCTTCCCCCTTTGGAAAGCAACTTCGTTGCAGCTTCCAAGCCGCCTGAAAACCCCACCACCAGGGCACTAGTCACTCCATAGATGCCTCTGAGGGGCAGTGAGGCTTTCCAAAAGAAACCAGGTGCTTGCGATTCCTTCCTGGGAGCTCACCCCAGGAGCATACTGTAGCTAAATGGCCAACTAAATGTGACCTCTAGTCGCGAGGTAATGTGCACATTTTCACATTACCAGAGCTAGTGGTGCACTGTTTCCAGGAAGTCTAACTCAATGGATGGCAATAGCTTTAGTGTGCCTCACAGCTCTCAAGACGCTCACGTGGGCACTTCTTTCCAAGGAAGTACACTGTGTACTCAAAGCCTTCTGAGCACAACCCAGGGATACACAGCTCTGGGAACATCCCTCACTATGCAGTTGGAAGGGCCGGGAACTAAGGTGGTCTCTACGGCTAGCGTTCCACAGCTTTGAAACAGCCTCAGGACCGCGGTTCTTGGCAGGCTTTCGTTCCATGTGCGTCTGCCACGTTGAGGAAAGCTACGCTGCCCTGAAAGAAATCCCCGGGGCTCCAATTCAGTTTGGGGGCTCCTGCCCGACGTCTCTCTAAGTGACGCGGAAGCTGGACTTTAGGTCCAGCCCGAAATCAGGTAGAGAGTTACCCTGAGCATTGCTAGGCATTTGGAACATCCAAAGTCACCTAGGCCTACTGAGGGCATTCAGAGGATTATGCCGTTCACCACATGCAGCACACACTGCCTCCAAAAGTTTCAGCGCCGAAGGCCGAAGTGTGTTCCAAGGGTCTCCCTTGGACTGTCAGAGAAGATAGGTGTGTGTGCTGGGTGATCCAGTCTGTTATTGAGAAGCCTGGAAAAAGGCAGTCTTTTCCCCATTTGAAAAGTAGATAGTGGCGGCCTCCAGGCTGACTGAAAGACAGCGCTGTTACCCGTCTTCTAGTCACCTCGAGGAATGCCTCAGTGAAGAAAGTGAGTTTCTCCTATGAAACCAGGGGGTCGCCAGTGCCTTGCTGGGAGCTCATCCCACGCTTGCCCTAGCTAAAGTGCGAAGTAAACGTGAGCCCTGGCCTCAAGGTAAGCACGAGTGTTTCTTATCCGCAAGGTTTTGTGTGCAGCCACCTCCATGAACCCTGACTCGATAGAGTGCTTTCAGTCCTCTATGGCTTTCCGTAGGCCTCAGAGAGTCACGTATGAATTCCACTCTGAGGGAGAGCGTGTGCGCTGTGAGTCCCCTTTTTGTTTCCCGAGCCACACAGCACAGAACGGACTGTTGGGGTCAACTCTTTCTATGCAGAGGGGAGGGCAATGAACTGCTTCTCGCTTGGAGAGCTTGATTTCTACAGCTGTAAGGCAGCCCCGGGACAACGTTTTTGCCAGGATTACAGTCAACGTGGCTCTCCCTCTGTGGGGGCCCTCTGAACGGCACTGAAAGAATCCCTGAGCCTAAAGTGCATCCTGGCAACTCTTACCTGTCATCTCTGTGTTGTGACGCCAGGTACACTGTAGGTCCAGCCTGACAGAAAGTACAGAAAAACCGGTACACTTGTGAGGCATTTGGACGATCCAAAGTCACCTAGGCCTGACTAAGTCATTAAGCGGCTAATGCTATTCAGGGCACGCAAAACACCCCGCGTCCAACGAAGTGTGATCCTCGAAAGGCCCAGTGTGGCTGAAAGTCTCCAGTAGTCAGTCAGAGAGTGCTGGTCAATGCGCTGGGGGGTCAAGTTGGCAACTGGAGAATGTGGGAGAAGCCCGACCTTCCCCCTTTGGAAAGCAACTTCGTTGCAGCTTCCAAGCCGCCTGAAAACCCCACCACCAGGGCACTAGTCACTCCATAGATGCCTCTGAGGGGCAGTGAGGCTTTCCAAAAGAAACCAGATGCTTGCGATTCCTTTTTGGGAACTCACCCCAGGAGCATACTGTAGCTAAATGGCCAACTAAATGTGACCTCTAGTCGCGAGGTAATGTGCACATTTTCTCATTACCAGAGCTAGTGGTGCACTGTTTCCAGGAAGTCTTACTCAATGGATGGCTTTAGCTTTAGTGTGCCTCGCAGCTCTCAAGACGCTCACGTGGGCACTTCTTTCCAAGGAAGTACACTGTGTACTCAAAGCCTTCTGAGCACAACCCAGGGATACACAGCTCTGGGAACATCCCTCACTATGCAGTTGGAAGGGCCGGGAACTAAGGTGGTCTCTACGGCTAGCGCTCCACAGCTTTGAAACAGCCTCAGGACCACAGTTCTTGGCAGGCTTTCGTTCCATGTGCATCTGCCACGTTGAGGAAAGCTACGCTGCCCTGAAAGAAACCCCCGGGGCTCCAATTCAGTTTGGGGGCTCCTGCCCGACGTCTCTCTAAGTGACGCGGAAGCTGGACTTTAGGTCCAGCCCGAAATCAGGTAGAGAGTTACCCTGAGCATTGCTAGGCATTTGGAACATCCAAAGTCACCTAGGCCTACTGAGGGCATTCAGAGGATTATGCCGTTCACCACATGCAGCACACACTGCCTCCAAAAGTTTCAGCGCCGAAGGCCGAAGTGTGTTCCAAGGGTCTCCCTTGGACTGTCAGAGAAGATAGGTGTGTGTGCTGGGTGATCCAGTCTGTTATTGAGAAGCCTGGAAAAAGGCAGTCTTTTCCCCATTTGAAAGGTAGATAGTGGCGGCCTCCAGGCTGACTGAAAGACAGCGCTGTTACCCGTCTTCTAGTCACCTCGAGGAATGCCTCAGTGAAGAAAGTGAGTTTCTCCTATGAAACCAGGGGGTCGCCAGTGCCTTGCTGGGAGCTCATCCCACGCTTGCCCTAGCTAAAGTGCGAAGTAAACGTGAGCCCTGGCCTCAAGGTAAGCACGAGTGTTTCTTATCCGCAAAGTTTTCTGTGCAGCCACCTCCATGAACCCTGACTCGATAGAGTGCTTTCAGTCCTCTACGGCTTTCCGTAGGCCTCAGAGAGTCGCGTATGAATTCCACTCTGAGGGAGAGCGTGTGCGCTGTGAGTCCCCTTTTTGTTTCCCGAGCCACACAGCACAGAACGGACTGTTGGGGTCAACTCTTTCTATGCAGAGGGGAGGGCAATGAACTGCTTCTCGCTTGGAGAGCTTGATTTCTACAGCTGTAAGGCAGCCCCGGGACAACGTTTTTGCCAGGATTACAGTCAACGTGGCTCTCCCTCTGTGGGGGCCCTCTGAACGGCACTGAAAGAATCCCTGAGCCTAAAGTGCATCCTGGCAACTCTTACCTGTCATCTCTGTGTTGTGACGCCAGGTACACTGTAGGTCCAGCCTGACAGAAAGTACAGAAAAACCGGTACACTTGTGAGGCATTTGGACGATCCAAAGTCACCTAGGCCTGACTAAGTCATTAAGCGGCTAATGCTATTCAGGGCACGCAAAACACCCCGCGTCCAACGAAGTGTGATCCTCGAAAGGCCCAGTGTGGCTGAAAGTCTCCAGTAGTCAGTCAGAGAGTGCTGGTCAATGCGCTGGGGGGTCAAGTTGGCAACTGGAGAATGTGGGAGAAGCCCGACCTTCCCCCTTTGGAAAGCAACTTCGTTGCAGCTTCCAAGCCGCCTGAAAACCCCACCACCAGGGCACTAGTCACTCCATAGATGCCTCTGAGGGGCAGTGAGGATTTCCAAAAGAAACCAGGTGCTTGCGATTCCTTCCTGGGAGCTCACGCCAGGAGCATACTGTGGCTAAATGGCCAACTAAATGTGACCTCTATTCGCGAGGTAATGTGCACATTTTCACATTACCAGAGCTAGTGGTGCACTGTTTCCAGGAAGTCTAACTCAATGGATGGCATTAGCTTTAGTGTGCCTCACAGCTCTCAAGACGCTCACGTGGGCACTTCTTTCCAAGGAAGTACACTGTGTACTCAAAGCCTTCTGAGCACAACCCAGGGATACACAGCTCTGGGAACATCCCTCACTATGCAGTTGGAAGGGCCGGGAACTAAGGTGGTCTCTACGGCTAGCGCTCCACAGCTTTGAAACAGCCTCAGGACCGCGGTTCTTGGCAGGCTTTCGTTCCATGTGCGTCTGCCACGTTGAGGAAAGCTACGCTGCCCTGAAAGAAACCCCCGGGGCTCCAATTCAGTTTGGGGGCTCCTGCCCGACGTCTCTCTAAGTGACACGGAAGCTGGACTTTAGGTCCAGCCCGAAATCAGGTAGAGAGTTACCCTGAGCATTGCTAGGCATTTGGAACATCCAAAGTCACCTAGGCCTACTGAGGGCATTCAGAGGATTATGCCGTTCACCACCTGCAGCACACACTGCCTCCAAAAGTTTCAGCGCCGAAGGCCGAAGTGTTCCAAGGGTCTCCCTTGGACTGTCAGAGAAGATAGGTGTGTGTGCTGGGTGATCCAGTCTGTTATTGAGAAGCCTGGAAAAAGGCAGTCTTTTCCCCATTTGAAAGGTAGATAGTGGCGGCCTCCAGGCTGACTGAAAGACAGCGCTGTTACCCGTCTTCTAGTCACCTCGAGGAATGCCTCAGTGAAGAAAGTGAGTTTCTCCTATGAAACCAGGGGGTCGCCAGTGCCTTGCTGGGAGCTCATCCCACGCTTGCCCTAGCTAAAGTGCGAAGTAAACGTGAGCCCTGGCCTCAAGGTAAGCACGAGTGTTTCTTATCCGCAAGGTTTTGTGTGCAGCCATCTCCATGAACCCTGACTCGATAGAGTGCTTTCAGTCCTCTACGGCTTTCCGTAGGCCTCAGAGAGTCGCGTATGAATTCCACTCTGAGGGAGAGCGTGTGCGCTGTGAGTCCCCTTTTTGTTTCCCGAGCCACACAGCAGAGAACGGACTGTTGGGGTCAACTCTTTCTATGCAGAGGGGAGGGCAATGAACTGCTTCTCGCTTGGAGAGCTTGATTTCTACAGCTGTAAGGCAGCCCCGGGACAACGTTTTTGCCAGGATTACAGTCAACGTGGCTCTCCCTCTGTGGGGGCCCTCTGAACGGCACTGAAAGAATCCCTGATCCTAAAGTGCATCCTGGCAACTCTTACCTGTCATCTCTGTGTTGTGACGCCAGGTACACTGTAGGTCCAGCCTGACAGAAAGTACAGAAAAACCGATACACTTGTGAGGCATTTGGACGATCCAAAGTCACCTAGGCCTGACTAAGTCATTAAGCGGCTAATGCTATTCATGGCACGCAAAACACCCCGCGTCCAACGAAGTGTGATCCTCGAAAGGCCCAGTGTGGCTGAAAGTCTCCAGTAGTCAGTCAGAGAGTGCTGGTCAATGCGCTGTGGGGTCAAGTTGGCAACTGGAGAATGTGGGAGAAGCCCGACCTTCCCCCTTTGGAAAGCAACTTCGTTGCAGCTTCCAAGCCACCTGAAAACCCCACCACCAGGGCACTAGTCACTCCATAGATGCCTCTGAGGGGCAGTGAGGCTTTCCAAAAGAAACCAGGTGCTTGCGATTCCTTCCTGGGAGCTCACCCCAGGAGCATACTGTAGCTAAATGGCCAACTAAATGTGACCTCTAGTCGCGAGGTAATGTGCACATTTTCACATTACCAGAGCTAGTGGTGCACTGTTTCCAGGAAGTCTAACTCAATGGATGGCATTAGCTTTAGTGTGCCTCACAGCTCTCAAGACGCTCACGTGGGCACTTCTTTCCAAGGAAGTACACTGTGTACTCAAAGCCTTCTGAGCACAACCCAGGGATACACAGCTCTGGGAACATCCCTCACTATGCAGTTGGAAGGGCCGGGAACTAAGGTGGTCTCTACGGCTAGCGCTCCACAGCTTTGAAACAGCCTCAGGACCGCGGTTCTTGGCAGGCTTTCGTTCCATGTGCGTCTGCCACGTTGAGGAAAGCTACGCTGCCCTGAAAGAAACCCCCGGGGCTCCAATTCAGTTTGGGGGCTCCTGCCCGACGTCTCTCTAAGTGACACGGAAGCTGGACTTTAGGTCCAGCCCGAAATCAGGTAGAGAGTTACCCTGAGCATTGCTAGGCATTTGGAACATCCAAAGTCACCTAGGCCTACTGAGGGCATTCAGAGGATTATGCCGTTCACCACCTGCAGCACACACTGCCTCCAAAAGTTTCAGCGCCGAAGGCCGAAGTGTGTTCCAAGGGTCTCCCTTGGACTGTCAGAGAAGATAGGTGTGTGTGCTGGGTGATCCAGTCTGTTATTGAGAAGCCTGGAAAAAGGCAGTCTTTTCCCCATTTGAAAGGTAGATAGTGGCGGCCTCCAGGCTGACTGAAAGACAGCGCTGTTACCCGTCTTCTAGTCACCTCGAGGAAAGCCTCAGTGAAGAAAGTGAGTTTCTCCTATGAAACCAGGGGGTCGCCAGTGCCTTGCTGGGAGCTCATCCCACGCTTGCCCTAGCTAAAGTGCGAAGTAAACGTGAGCCCTGGCCTCAAGGTAAGCACGAGTGTTTCTTATCCGCAAGGTTTTGTGTGCAGCCATCTCCATGAACCCTGACTCGATAGAGTGCTTTCAGTCCTCTATGGCTTTCCGTAGGCCTCAGAGAGTCACGTATGAATTCCACTCTGAGGGAGAGCGTGTGCGCTGTGAGTCCCCTTTTTGTTTCCCGAGCCACACAGCAGAGAACGGACTGTTGGGGTCAACTCTTTCTATGCAGAGGGGAGGGCAATGAACTGCTTCTCGTTTGGAGTGCTTGATTTCTACAGCTGTAAGGCAGCCCCGGGACAACGTTTTTGCCAGGATTACAGTCAACGTGGCTCTCCCTCTGTGGGGGCCCTCTGAACGGCACTGAAAGAATCCCTGAGCCTAAAGTGCATCCTGGCAACTCTTACCTGTCATCTCTGTGTTGTGACGCCAGGTACACTGTAGGTCCAGCCTGACAGAAAGTACAGAAAAACCGGTACACTTGTGAGGCATTTGGACGATCCAAAGTCACCTAGGCCTGACTAAGTCATTAAGCGGCTAATGCTATTCAGGGCACGCAAAACACCCCGCGTCCAACGAAGTGTGATCCTCGAAAGGCCCAGTGTGGCTGAAAGTCTCCAGTAGTCAGTCAGAGAGTGCTGGTCAATGCGCTGGGGGGTCAAGTTGGCAACTGGAGAATGTGGGAGAAGCCCGACCTTCCCCCTTTGGAAAGCAACTTCGTTGCAGCTTCCAAGCCGCCTGAAAACCCCACCACCAGGGCACTAGTCACTCCATAGATGCCTCTGAGGGGCAGTGAGGCTTTCCAAAAGAAACCAGGTGCTTGCGATTCCTTCCTGGGAGCTCACCCCAGGAGCATACTGTAGCTAAATGGCCAACTAAATGTGACCTCTAGTCGCGAGGTAATGTGCACATTTTCACATTACCAGAGCTAGTGGTGCACTGTTTCCAGGAAGTCTAACTCAATGGATGGCAATAGCTTTAGTGTGCCTCACAGCTCTCAAGACGCTCACGTGGGCACTTCTTTCCAAGGAAGTACACTGTGTACTCAAAGCCTTCTGAGCACAACCCAGGGATACACAGCTCTGGGAACATCCCTCACTATGCAGTTGGAAGGGCCGGGAACTAAGGTGGTCTCTACGGCTAGCGTTCCACAGCTTTGAAACAGCCTCAGGACCGCGGTTCTTGGCAGGCTTTCGTTCCATGTGCGTCTGCCACGTTGAGGAAAGCTACGCTGCCCTGAAAGAAATCCCCGGGGCTCCAATTCAGTTTGGGGGCTCCTGCCCGACGTCTCTCTAAGTGACGCGGAAGCTGGACTTTAGGTCCAGCCCGAAATCAGGTAGAGAGTTACCCTGAGCATTGCTAGGCATTTGGAACATCCAAAGTCACCTAGGCCTACTGAGGGCATTCAGAGGATTATGCCGTTCACCACATGCAGCACACACTGCCTCCAAAAGTTTCAGCGCCGAAGGCCGAAGTGTGTTCCAAGGGTCTCCCTTGGACTGTCAGAGAAGATAGGTGTGTGTGCTGGGTGATCCAGTCTGTTATTGAGAAGCCTGGAAAAAGGCAGTCTTTTCCCCATTTGAAAAGTAGATAGTGGCGGCCTCCAGGCTGACTGAAAGACAGCGCTGTTACCCGTCTTCTAGTCACCTCGAGGAATGCCTCAGTGAAGAAAGTGAGTTTCTCCTATGAAACCAGGGGGTCGCCAGTGCCTTGCTGGGAGCTCATCCCACGCTTGCCCTAGCTAAAGTGCGAAGTAAACGTGAGCCCTGGCCTCAAGGTAAGCACGAGTGTTTCTTATCCGCAAGGTTTTGTGTGCAGCCATCTCCATGAACCCTGACTCGATAGAGTGCTTTCAGTCCTCTATGGCTTTCCGTAGGCCTCAGAGAGTCACGTATGAATTCCACTCTGAGGGAGAGCGTGTGCGCTGTGAGTCCCCTTTTTGTTTCCCGAGCCACACAGCACAGAACGGACTGTTGAGGTCAACTCTTTCTATGCAGAGGGGAGGGCAATGAACTGCTTCTCGCTTGGAGAGCTTGATTTCTACAGCTGTAAGGCAGCCCCGGGACAACGTTTTTGCCAGGATTACAGTCAACGTGGCTCTCCCTCTGTGGGGGCCCTCTGAACGGCACTGAAAGAATCCCTGAGCCTAAAGTGCATCCTGGCAACTCTTACCTGTCATCTCTGTGTTGTGACGCCAGGTACACTGTAGGTCCAGCCTGACAGAAAGTACAGAAAAACCGGTACACTTGTGAGGCATTTGGACGATCCAAAGTCACCTAGGCCTGACTAAGTCATTAAGCGGCTAATGCTATTCAGGGCACGCAAAACACCCCGCGTCCAACGAAGTGTGATCCTCGAAAGGCCCAGTGTGGCTGAAAGTCTCCAGTAGTCAGTCAGAGAGTGCTGGTCAATGCGCTGGGGGTCAAGTTGGCAACTGGAGAATGTGGGAGAAGCCCGACCTTCCCCCTTTGGAAAGCAACTTCGTTGCAGCTTCCAAGCCGCCTGAAAACCCCACCACCAGGGCACTAGTCACTCCACAGATGCCTCTGAGGGGCAGTGAGTCTTTCCAAAAGAAACCAGATGCTTGCGATTCCTTCCTGGGAGCTCACCCCAGGAGCATACTGTAGCTAAATGGCCAACTAAATGTGACCTCTAGTCGCAAGGTAATGTGCACATTTTCTCATTACCAGAGCTAGTGGTGCACTGTTTCCAGGAAGTCTTACTCAATGGATGGCTTTAGCTTTAGTGTGCCTCACAGCTCTCAAGACGCTCACGTGGGCACTTCTTTCCAAGGAAGTACACTGTGTACTCAAAGCCTTCTGAGCACAACCCAGGGATACACAGCTCTGGGAACATCCCTCACTATGCAGTTGGAAGGGCCGGGAACTGAGGTGGTCTCTACGGCTAGCGCTCCACAGCTTTCAAACAGCCTCAGGACCGCGGTTCTTGGCAGGCTTTCGTTCCATGTGTGTCTCCCACGTTGAGGAAAGCTACGCTGCCCTGAAAGAAACCCCCGGGGCTCCAATTCAGTTTGGGGGCTCCTGCCCGACGTCTCTCTAAGTGACGCGGAAGCTGGACTTTAGGTCCAGCCCGAAATCAGGTAGAGAGTTACCCTGAGCATTGCTAGGCATTTGGAACATCCAAAGTCACCTAGGCCTACTGAGGGCATTCAGAGGATTATGCCGTTCACCACATGCAGCACACACTGCCTCCAAAAGTTTCAGCGCCGAAGGCCGAAGTGTGTTCCAAGGGTCTCCCTTGGACTGTCAGAGAAGATAGGTGTGTGTGCTGGGTGATCCAGTCTGTTATTGAGAAGCCTGGAAAAAGGCAGCCTTTTCCCCATTTGAAAGGTAGATAGTGGCGGCCTCCAGGCTGACTGAAAGACAGCGCTGTTACCCGTCTTCTAGTCACCTCGAGGAATGCCTCAGTGAAGAAAGTGAGTTTCTCCTATGAAACCAGGGGGTCGCCAGTGCCTTGCTGGGAGCTCATCCCACGCTTGCCCTAGCTAAAGTGCGAAGTAAACGTGAGCCCTGGCCTCAAGGTAAGCACGAGTGTTTCTTATCCGCAAGGTTTTGTGTGCAGCCACCTCCATGAACCCTGACTCGATAGAGTGCTTTCAGTCCTCTATGGCTTTCCGTAGGCCTCAGAGAGTCACGTATGAATTCCACTCTGAGGGAGAGCGTGTGCGCTGTGAGTCCCCTTTTTGTTTCCCGAGCCACACAGCAGAGAACGGACTGTTGGGGTCAACTCTTTCTATGCAGAGGGGAGGGCAATGAACTGCTTCTCGCTTGGAGAGCTTGATTTCTACAGCTGTAAGGCAGCCCCGGGACAACGTTTTTGCCAGGATTACAGTCAACGTGGCTCTCCCTCTGTGGGGGCCCTCTGAACGGCACTGAAAGAATCCCTGAGCCTAAAGTGCATCCTGGCAACTCTTACCTGTCATCTCTGTGTTGTGACGCCAGGTACACTGTAGGTCCAGCCTGACAGAAAGTACAGAAAAACCGGTACACTTGTGAGGCATTTGGACGATCCAAAGTCACCTAGGCCTGACTAAGTCATTAAGCGGCTAATGCTATTCAGGGCACGCAAAACACCCCGCGTCCAACGAAGTGTGATCCTCGAAAGGCCCAGTGTGGCTGAAAGTCTCCAGTAGTCAGTCAGAGAGTGCTGGTCAATGCGCTGGGGGGTCAAGTTGGCAACTGGAGAATGTGGGAGAAGCCCGACCTTCCCCCTTTGGAAAGCAACTTCGTTGCAGCTTCCAAGCCGCCTGAAAACCCCACCACCAGGGCACTAGTCACTCCATAGATGCCTCTGAGGGGCAGTGAGGCTTTCCAAAAGAAACCAGATGCTTGCGATTCCTTTTTGGGAGCTCACCCCAGGAGCATACTGTAGCTAAATGGCCAACTAAATGTGACCTCTAGTCGCGAGGTAATGTGCACATTTTCTCATTACCAGAGCTAGTGGTGCACTGTTTCCAGGAAGTCTTACTCAATGGATGGCTTTAGCTTTAGTGTGCCTCACAGCTCTCAAGACGCTCACGTGGGCACTTCTTTCCAAGGAAGTACACTGTGTACTCAAAGCCTTCTGAGCACAACCCAGGGATACACAGCTCTGGGAACATCCCTCACTATGCAGTTGGAAGGGCCGGGAACTAAGGTGGTCTCTACGGCTAGCGCTCCACAGCTTTGAAACAGCCTCAGGACCGCGGTTCTTGGCAGGCTTTCGTTCCATGTGCGTCTGCCACGTTGAGGAAAGCTACGCTGCCCTGAAAGAAACCCCCGGGGCTCCAATTCAGTTTGGGGACTCCTGCCCGACGTCTCTCTAAGTGACGCGGAAGCTGGACTTTAGGTCCAGCCCGAAATCAGGTAGAGAGTTACCCTGAGCATTGCTAGGCATTTGGAACATCCAAAGTCACCTAGGCCTACTGAGGGCATTCAGAGGATTATGCCGTTCACCACCTCCAGCACACACTGCCTCCAAAAGTTTCAGCGCCGAAGGCCGAAGTGTGTTCCAAGGGTCTCCCTTGGACTGTCAGAGAAGATAGGTGTGTGTGCTGGGTGATCCAGTCTGTTATTGAGAAGCCTGGAAAAAGGCAGTCTTTTCCCCATTTGAAAGGTAGATAGTGGCGGCCTCCAGGCTGACTGAAAGACAGCGCTGTTACCCGTCTTCTAGTCACCTCGAGGAATGCCTCAGTGAAGAAAGTGAGTTTCTCCTATGAAACCAGGGGGTCGCCAGTGCCTTGCTGGGAGCTCATCCCACGCTTGCCCTAGCTAAAGTGCGAAGTAAACGTGAGCCCTGGCCTCAAGGTAAGCACGAGTGTTTCTTATCCGCAAGGTTTTGTGTGCAGCCATCTCCATGAACCCTGACTCGATAGAGTGCTTTCAGTCCTCTATGGCTTTCCGTAGGCCTCAGAGAGTCACGTATGAATTCCACTCTGAGGGAAAGCGTGTGCGCTGTGAGTCCCCTTTTTGTTTCCCGAGCCACACAGCACAGAACGGACTGTTGGGGTCAACTCTTTCTATGCAGAGGGGAGGGCAATGAATTGCTTCTCGCTTGGAGAGCTTGATTTCTACAGCTGTAAGGCAGCCCCGGGACAACGTTTTTGCCAGGATTACAGTCAACGTGGCTCTCCCTCTGTGGGGGCCCTCTGAACGGCACTGAAAGAATCCCTGAGCCTAAAGTGCATCCTGGCAACTCTTACCTGTCATCTCTGTGTTGTGACGCCAGGTACACTGTAGGTCCAGCCTGACAGAAAGTACAGAAAAACCGGTACACTTGTGAGGCATTTGGACGATCCAAAGTCACCTAGGCCTGACTAAGTCATTAAGCGGCTAATGCTATTCAGGGCACGCAAAACACCCCGCGTCCAACGAAGTGTGATCCTCGAAAGGCCCAGTGTGGCTGAAAGTCTCCAGTAGTCAGTCAGAGAGTGCTGGTCAATGCGCTGGGGGGTCAAGTTGGCAACTGGAGAATGTGGGAGAAGCCCGACCTTCCCCCTTTGGAAAGCAACTTCGTTGCAGCTTCCAAGCCGCCTGAAAACCCCACCACCAGGGCACTAGTCACTCCATAGATGCCTCTGAGGGGCAGTGAGGCTTTCCAAAAGAAACCAGGTGCTTGCGATTCCTTCCTGGGAGCTCACCCCAGGAGCATACTGTAGCTAAATGGCCAACTAAATGTGACCTCTAGTCGCGAGGTAATGTGCACATTTTCACATTACCAGAGCTAGTGGTGCACTGTTTCCAGGAAGTCTAACTCAATGGATGGCAATAGCTTTAGTGTGCCTCACAGCTCTCAAGATGCTCACGTGGGCACTTCTTTCCAAGGAAGTACACTGTGTACTCAAAGCCTTCTGAGCACAACCCAGGGATACACAGCTCTGGGAACATCCCTCACTATGCAGTTGGAAGGGCCGGGAACTAAGGTGGTCTCTACGGCTAGCGTTCCACAGCTTTGAAACAGCCTCAGGACCGCGGTTCTTGGCAGGCTTTCGTTCCATGTGCGTCTGCCACGTTGAGGAAAGCTACGCTGCCCTGAAAGAAATCCCCGGGGCTCCAATTCAGTTTGGGGGCTCCTGCCCGACGTCTCTCTAAGTGACGCGGAAGCTGGACTTTAGGTCCAGCCCGAAATCAGGTAGAGAGTTACCCTGAGCATTGCTAGGCATTTGGAACATCCAAAGTCACCTAGGCCTACTGAGGGCATTCAGAGGATTATGCCGTTCACCACATGCAGCACACACTGCCTCCAAAAGTTTCAGCGCCGAAGGCCGAAGTGTGTTCCAAGGGTCTCCCTTGGACTGTCAGAGAAGATAGGTGTGTGTGCTGGGTGATCCAGTCTGTTATTGAGAAGCCTGGAAAAAGGCAGTCTTTTCCCCATTTGAAAAGTAGATAGTGGCGGCCTCCAGGCTGACTGAAAGACAGCGCTGTTACCCGTCTTCTAGTCACCTCGAGGAATGCCTCAGTGAAGAAAGTGAGTTTCTCCTATGAAACCAGGGGGTCGCCAGTGCCTTGCTGGGAGCTCATCCCACGCTTGCCCTAGCTAAAGTGCGAAGTAAACGTGAGCCCTGGCCTCAAGGTAAGCACGAGTGTTTCTTATCCGCAAGGTTTTGTGTGCAGCCATCTCCATGAACCCTGACTCGATAGAGTGCTTTCAGTCCTCTATGGCTTTCCGTAGGCCTCAGAGAGTCACGTATGAATTCCACTCTGAGGGAGAGCGTGTGCGCTGTGAGTCCCCTTTTTGTTTCCCGAGCCACACAGCACAGAACGGACTGTTGAGGTCAACTCTTTCTATGCAGAGGGGAGGGCAATGAACTGCTTCTCGCTTGGAGAGCTTGATTTCTACAGCTGTAAGGCAGCCCCGGGACAACGTTTTTGCCAGGATTACAGTCAACGTGGCTCTCCCTCTGTGGGGGCCCTCTGAACGGCACTGAAAGAATCCCTGAGCCTAAAGTGCATCCTGGCAACTCTTACCTGTCATCTCTGTGTTGTGACGCCAGGTACACTGTAGGTCCAGCCTGACAGAAAGTACAGAAAAACCGGTACACTTGTGAGGCATTTGGACGATCCAAAGTCACCTAGGCCTGACTAAGTCATTAAGCGGCTAATGCTATTCAGGGCACGCAAAACACCCCGCGTCCAACGAAGTGTGATCCTCGAAAGGCCCAGTGTGGCTGAAAGTCTCCAGTAGTCAGTCAGAGAGTGCTGGTCAATGCGCTGGGGGGTCAAGTTGGCAACTGGAGAATGTGGGAGAAGCCCGACCTTCCCCCTTTGGAAAGCAACTTCGTTGCAGCTTCCAAGCCGCCTGAAAACCCCACCACCAGGGCACTAGTCACTCCACAGATGCCTCTGAGGGGCAGTGAGTCTTTCCAAAAGAAACCAGATGCTTGCGATTCCTTCCTGGGAGCTCACCCCAGGAGCATACTGTAGCTAAATGGCCAACTAAATGTGACCTCTAGTCGCAAGGTAATGTGCACATTTTCTCATTACCAGAGCTAGTGGTGCACTGTTTCCAGGAAGTCTTACTCAATGGATGGCTTTAGCTTTAGTGTGCCTCACAGCTCTCAAGACGCTCACGTGGGCACTTCTTTCCAAGGAAGTACACTGTGTACTCAAAGCCTTCTGAGCACAACCCAGGGATACACAGCTCTGGGAACATCCCTCACTATGCAGTTGGAAGGGCCGGGAACTGAGGTGGTCTCTACGGCTAGCGCTCCACAGCTTTGAAACAGCCTCAGGACCGCGGTTCTTGGCAGGCTTTCGTTCCATGTGTGTCTCCCACGTTGAGGAAAGCTACGCTGCCCTGAAAGAAACCCCCGGGGCTCCAATTCAGTTTGGGGGCTCCTGCCCGACGTCTCTCTAAGTGACGCGGAAGCTGGACTTTAGGTCCAGCCCGAAATCAGGTAGAGAGTTACCCTGAGCATTGCTAGGCATTTGGAACATCCAAAGTCACCTAGGCCTACTGAGGGCATTCAGAGGATTATGCCGTTCACCACATGCAGCACACACTGCCTCCAAAAGTTTCAGCGCCGAAGGCCGAAGTGTGTTCCAAGGGTCTCCCTTGGACTGTCAGAGAAGATAGGTGTGTGTGCTGGGTGATCCAGTCTGTTATTGAGAAGCCTGGAAAAAGGCAGCCTTTTCCCCATTTGAAAGGTAGATAGTGGCGGCCTCCAGGCTGACTGAAAGACAGCGCTGTTACCCGTCTTCTAGTCACCTCGAGGAATGCCTCAGTGAAGAAAGTGAGTTTCTCCTATGAAACCAGGGGGTCGCCAGTGCCTTGCTGGGAGCTCATCCCACGCTTGCCCTAGCTAAAGTGCGAAGTAAACGTGAGCCCTGGCCTCAAGGTAAGCACGAGTGTTTCTTATCCGCAAGGTTTTGTGTGCAGCCATCTCCATGAACCCTGACTCGATAGAGTGCTTTCAGTCCTCTATGGCTTTCCGTAGGCCTCAGAGAGTCACGTATGAATTCCACTCTGAGGGAGAGCGTGTGCGCTGTGAGTCCCCTTTTTGTTTCCCGAGCCACACAGCACAGAACGGACTGTTGGGGTCAACTCTTTCTATGCAGAGGGGAGGGCAATGAACTGCTTCTCGCTTGGAGAGCTTGATTTCTACAGCTGTAAGGCAGCCCCGGGACAACGTTTTTGCCAGGATTACAGTCAACGTGGCTCTCCCTCTGTGGGGGCCCTCTGAACGGCACTGAAAGAATCCCTGAGCCTAAAGTGCATCCTGGCAACTCTTACCTGTCATCTCTGTGTTGTGACGCCAGGTACACTGTAGGTCCAGCCTGACAGAAAGTACAGAAAAACCGGTACACTTGTGAGGCATTTGGACGATCCAAAGTCACCTAGGCCTGACTAAGTCATTAAGCGGCTAATGCTATTCAGGGCACGCAAAACACCCCGCGTCCAACGAAGTGTGATCCTCGAAAGGCCCAGTGTGGCTGAAAGTCTCCAGTAGTCAGTCAGAGAGTGCTGGTCAATGCGCTGGGGGGTCAAGTTGGCAACTGGAGAATGTGGGAGAAGCCCGACCTTCCCCCTTTGGAAAGCAACTTCGTTGCAGCTTCCAAGCCGCCTGAAAACCCCACCACCAGGGCACTAGTCACTCCATAGATGCCTCTGAGGGGCAGTGAGGCTTTCCAAAAGAAACCAGATGCTTGCGATTCCTTTTTGGGAGCTCACGCCAGGAGCATACTGTAGCTAAATGGCCAACTAAATGTGACCTCTAGTCGCGAGGTAATGTGCACATTTTCTCATTACCAGAGCTAGTGGTGCACTGTTTCCAGGAAGTCTTACTCAATGGATGGCTTTAGCTTTAGTGTGCCTCACAGCTCTCAAGACGCTCACGTGGGCACTTCTTTCCAAGGAAGTACACTGTGTACTCAAAGCCTTCTGAGCACAACCCAGGGATACACAGCTCTGGGAACATCCCTCACTATGCAGTTGGAAGGGCCGGGAACTAAGGTGGTCTCTACGGCTAGCGCTCCACAGCTTTGAAACAGCCTCAGGACCGCGGTTCTTGGCAGGCTTTCGTTCCATGTGCGTCTGCCACGTTGAGGAAAGCTACGCTGCCCTGAAAGAAACCCCCGGGGCTCCAATTCAGTTTGGGGGCTCCTGCCCGACGTCTCTCTAAGTGACGCGGAAGCTGGACTTTAGGTCCAGCCCGAAATCAGGTAGAGAGTTACCCTGAGCATTGCTAGGCATTTGGAACATCCAAAGTCACCTAGGCCTACTGAGGGCATTCAGAGGATTATGCCGTTCACCACCTCCAGCACACACTGCCTCCAAAAGTTTCAGCGCCGAAGGCCGAAGTGTGTTCCAAGGGTCTCCCTTGGACTGTCAGAGAAGATAGGTGTGTGTGCTGGGTGATCCAGTCTGTTATTGAGAAGCCTGGAAAAAGGCAGTCTTTTCCCCATTTGAAAGGTAGATAGTGGCGGCCTCCAGGCTGACTGAAAGACAGCGCTGTTACCCGTCTTCTAGTCACCTCGAGGAATGCCTCAGTGAAGAAAGTGAGTTTCTCCTATGAAACCAGGGGGTCGCCAGTGCCTTGCTGGGAGCTCATCCCACGCTTGCCCTAGCTAAAGTGCGAAGTAAACGTGAGCCCTGGCCTCAAGGTAAGCACGAGTGTTTCTTATCCGCAAGGTTTTGTGTGCAGCCATCTCCATGAACCCTGACTCGATAGAGTGCTTTCAGTCCTCTATGGCTTTCCGTAGGCCTCAGAGAGTCACGTATGAATTCCACTCTGAGGGAAAGCGTGTGCGCTGTGAGTCCCCTTTTTGTTTCCCGAGCCACACAGCACAGAACGGACTGTTGGGGTCAACTCTTTCTATGCAGAGGGGAGGGCAATGAATTGCTTCTCGCTTGGAGAGCTTGATTTCTACAGCTGTAAGGCAGCCCCGGGACAACGTTTTTGCCAGGATTACAGTCAACGTGGCTCTCCCTCTGTGGGGGCCCTCTGAACGGCACTGAAAGAATCCCTGAGCCTAAAGTGCATCCTGGCAACTCTTACCTGTCATCTCTGTGTTGTGACGCCAGGTACACTGTAGGTCCAGCCTGACAGAAAGTACAGAAAAACCGGTACACTTGTGAGGCATTTGGACGATCCAAAGTCACCTAGGCCTGACTAAGTCATTAAGCGGCTAATGCTATTCAGGGCACGCAAAACACCCCGCGTCCAACGAAGTGTGATCCTCGAAAGGCCCAGTGTGGCTGAAAGTCTCCAGTAGTCAGTCAGAGAGTGCTGGTCAATGCGCTGGGGGGTCAAGTTGGCAACTGGAGAATGTGGGAGAAGCCCGACCTTCCCCCTTTGGAAAGCAACTTCGTTGCAGCTTCCAAGCCGCCTGAAAACCCCACCACCAGGGCACTAGTCACTCCACAGATGCCTCTGAGGGGCAGTGAGTCTTTCCAAAAGAAACCAGATGGTTGCGATTCCTTCCTTGGAGCTCACTCCAGGGGCATACTGTGGCTAAATGGCCAACTAAATGTGACCTCTAGTCGCGAGGTAATGTGCACATTTTCTCATTACCAGAGCTAGTGGTGCACTGTTTCCAGGAAGTCTTACTCAATGGATGGCTTTAGCTTTAGTGTGCCTCACAGCTCTCAAGACGCTCACGTGGGCACTTCTTTCCAAGGAAGTACACTGTGTACTCAAAGCCTTCTGAGCACAACCCAGGGATACACAGCTCTGGGAACATCCCTCACTATGCAGTTGGAAGGGCCGGGAACTGAGGTGGTCTCTACGGCTAGCGCTCCACAGCTTTGAAACAGCCTCAGGACCGCGGTTCTTGGCAGGCTTTCGTTCCATGTGCGTCTGCCACGTTGAGGAAAGCTACACTGCCCTGAAAGAAACCCCCGGGGCTCCAATTCAGTTTGGGGGCTCCTGCCCGACGTCTCTCTAAGTGACGCGGAAGCTGGACTTTAGGTCCAGCCCGAAATCAGGTAGAGAGTTACCCTGAGCATTGCTAGGCATTTGGAACATCCAAAGTCACCTAGGCCTACTGAGGGCATTCAGAGGATTATGCCGTTCACCACATGCAGCACACACTGCCTCCAAAAGTTTCAGCGCCGAAGGCCGAAGTGTGTTCCAAGGGTCTCCCTTGGACTGTCAGAGAAGATAGGTGTGTGTGCTGGGTGATCCAGTCTGTTATTGAGAAGCCTGGAAAAAGGCAGTCTTTTCCCCATTTGAAAGGTAGATAGTGGCGGCCTCCAGGCTGACTGAAAGACAGCGCTGTTACCCGTCTTCTAGTCACCTCGAGGAATGCCTCAGTGAAGAAAGTGAGTTTCTCCTATGAAACCAGGGGGTCGCCAGTGCCTTGCTGGGAGCTCATCCCACGCTTGCCCTAGCTAAAGTGCGAAGTAAACGTGAGCCCTGGCCTCAAGGTAAGCACGAGTGTTTCTTATCCGCAAGGTTTTGTGTGCAGCCACCTCCATGAACCCTGACTCGATAGAGTGCTTTCAGTCCTCTATGGCTTTCCGTAGGCCTCAGAGAGTCACGTATGAATTCCACTCTGAGGGAGAGCGTGTGCGCTGTGAGTCCCCTTTTTGTTTCCCGAGCCACACAGCAGAGAACGGACTGTTGGGGTCAACTCTTTCTATGCAGAGGGGAGGGCAATGAACTGCTTCTCGCTTGGAGAGCTTGATTTCTACAGCTGTAAGGCAGCCCCGGGACAACGTTTTTGCCAGGATTACAGTCAACGTGGCTCTCCCTCTGTGGGGGCCCTCTGAACGGCACTGAAAGAATCCCTGAGCCTAAAGTGCATCCTGGCAACTCTTACCTGTCATCTCTGTGTTGTGACGCCAGGTACACTGTAGGTCCAGCCTGACAGAAAGGACAGAAAAACCGGTACACTTGTGAGGCATTTGGACGATCCAAAGTCACCTAGGCCTGACTAAGTCATTAAGCGGCTAATGCTATTCAGGGCACGCAAAACACCCCGCGTCCAACGAAGTGTGATCCTCGAAAGGCCCAGTGTGGCTGAAAGTCTCCAGTAGTCAGTCAGAGAGTGCTGGTCAATGCGCTGGGGGGTCAAGTTGGCAACTGGAGAATGTGGGAGAAGCCCGACCTTCCCCCTTTGGAAAGCAACTTCGTTGCAGCTTCCAAGCCGCCTGAAAACCCCACCACCAGGGCACTAGTCACTCCATAGATGCCTCTGAGGGGCAGTGAGGCTTTCCAAAAGAAACCAGATGCTTGCGATTCCTTTTTGGGAACTCACCCCAGGAGCATACTGTGGCTAAATGGCCAACTAAATGTGACCTCTAGTCGCGAGGTAATGTGCACATTTTCTCATTACCAGAGCTAGTGGTGCACTGTTTCCAGGAAGTCTTACTCAATGGATGGCTTTAGCTTTAGTGTGCCTCGCAGCTCTCAAGACGCTCACGTGGGCACTTCTTTCCAAGGAAGTACACTGTGTACTCAAAGCCTTCTGAGCACAACCCAGGGATACACAGCTCTGGGAACATCCCTCACTATGCAGTTGGAAGGGCCGGGAACTAAGGTGGTCTCTACGGCTAGCGCTCCACAGCTTTGAAACAGCCTCAGGACCACGGTTCTTGGCAGGCTTTCGTTCCATGTGCATCTGCCACGTTGAGGAAAGCTACGCTGCCCTGAAAGAAACCCCCGGGGCTCCAATTCAGTTTGGGGGCTCCTGCCCGACGTCTCTCTAAGTGACGCGGAAGCTGGACTTTAGGTCCAGCCCGAAATCAGGTAGAGAGTTACCCTGAGCATTGCTAGGCATTTGGAACATCCAAAGTCACCTAGGCCTACTGAGGGCATTCAGAGGATTATGCCGTTCACCACATGCAGCACACACTGCCTCCAAAAGTTTCAGCGCCGAAGGCCGAAGTGTGTTCCAAGGGTCTCCCTTGGACTGTCAGAGAAGATAGGTGTGTGTGCTGGGTGATCCAGTCTGTTATTGAGAAGCCTGGAAAAAGGCAGTCTTTTCCCCATTTGAAAGGTAGATAGTGGCGGCCTCCAGGCTGACTGAAAGACAGCGCTGTTACCCGTCTTCTAGTCACCTCGAGGAATGCCTCAGTGAAGAAAGTGAGTTTCTCCTATGAAACCAGGGGGTCGCCAGTGCCTTGCTGGGAGCTCATCCCACGCTTGCCCTAGCTAAAGTGCGAAGTAAACGTGAGCCCTGGCCTCAAGGTAAGCACGAGTGTTTCTTATCCGCAAAGTTTTCTGTGCAGCCACCTCCATGAACCCTGACTCGATAGAGTGCTTTCAGTCCTCTACGGCTTTCCGTAGGCCTCAGAGAGTCGCGTATGAATTCCACTCTGAGGGAGAGCGTGTGCGCTGTGAGTCCCCTTTTTGTTTCCCGAGCCACACAGCACAGAACGGACTGTTGGGGTCAACTCTTTCTATGCAGAGGGGAGGGCAATGAACTGCTTCTCGCTTGGAGAGCTTGATTTCTACAGCTGTAAGGCAGCCCCGGGACAACGTTTTTGCCAGGATTACAGTCAACGTGGCTCTCCCTCTGTGGGGGCCCTCTGAACGGCACTGAAAGAATCCCTGAGCCTAAAGTGCATCCTGGCAACTCTTACCTGTCATCTCTGTGTTGTGACGCCAGGTACACTGTAGGTCCAGCCTGACAGAAAGTACAGAAAAACCGGTACACTTGTGAGGCATTTGGACGATCCAAAGTCACCTAGGCCTGACTAAGTCATTAAGCGGCTAATGCTATTCAGGGCACGCAAAACACCCCGCGTCCAACGAAGTGTGATCCTCGAAAGGCCCAGTGTGGCTGAAAGTCTCCAGTAGTCAGTCAGAGAGTGCTGGTCAATGCGCTGGGGGGTCAAGTTGGCAACTGGAGAATGTGGGAGAAGCCCGACCTTCCCCCTTTGGAAAGCAACTTCGTTGCAGCTTCCAAGCCGCCTGAAAACCCCACCACCAGGGCACTAGTCACTCCATAGATGCCTCTGAGGGGCAGTGAGGATTTCCAAAAGAAACCAGGTGCTTGCGATTCCTTCCTGGGAGCTCACGCCAGGAGCATACTGTGGCTAAATGGCCAACTAAATGTGACCTCTATTCGCGAGGTAATGTGCACATTTTCACATTACCAGAGCTAGTGGTGCACTGTTTCCAGGAAGTCTAACTCAATGGATGGCATTAGCTTTAGTGTGCCTCACAGCTCTCAAGACGCTCACGTGGGCACTTCTTTCCAAGGAAGTACACTGTGTACTCAAAGCCTTCTGAGCACAACCCAGGGATACACAGCTCTGGGAACATCCCTCACTATGCAGTTGGAAGGGCCGGGAACTAAGGTGGTCTCTACGGCTAGCGCTCCACAGCTTTGAAACAGCCTCAGGACCGCGGTTCTTGGCAGGCTTTCGTTCCATGTGCGTCTGCCACGTTGAGGAAAGCTACGCTGCCCTGAAAGAAACCCCCGGGGCTCCAATTCAGTTTGGGGGCTCCTGCCCGACGTCTCTCTAAGTGACACGGAAGCTGGACTTTAGGTCCAGCCCGAAATCAGGTAGAGAGTTACCCTGAGCATTGCTAGGCATTTGGAACATCCAAAGTCACCTAGGCCTACTGAGGGCATTCAGAGGATTATGCCGTTCACCACCTGCAGCACACACTGCCTCCAAAAGTTTCAGCGCCGAAGGCCGAAGTGTTCCAAGGGTCTCCCTTGGACTGTCAGAGAAGATAGGTGTGTGTGCTGGGTGATCCAGTCTGTTATTGAGAAGCCTGGAAAAAGGCAGTCTTTTCCCCATTTGAAAGGTAGATAGTGGCGGCCTCCAGGCTGACTGAAAGACAGCGCTGTTACCCGTCTTCTAGTCACCTCGAGGAATGCCTCAGTGAAGAAAGTGAGTTTCTCCTATGAAACCAGGGGGTCGCCAGTGCCTTGCTGGGAGCTCATCCCACGCTTGCCCTAGCTAAAGTGCGAAGTAAACGTGAGCCCTGGCCTCAAGGTAAGCACGAGTGTTTCTTATCCGCAAGGTTTTGTGTGCAGCCATCTCCATGAACCCTGACTCGATAGAGTGCTTTCAGTCCTCTATGGCTTTCCGTAGGCCTCAGAGAGTCACGTATGAGTTCCACTCTGAGGGAGAGCGTGTGCGCTGTGAGTCCCCTTTTTGTTTCCCGAGCCACACAGCACAGAACGGACTGTTGAGGTCAACTCTTTCTATGCAGAGGGGAGGGCAATGAACTGCTTCTCGCTTGGAGAGCTTGATTTCTACAGCTGTAAGGCAGCCCCGGGACAACGTTTTTGCCAGGATTACAGTCAACGTGGCTCTCCCTCTGTGGGGGCCCTCTGAACGGCACTGAAAGAATCCCTGAGCCTAAAGTGCATCCTGGCAACTCTTACCTGTCATCTCTGTGTTGTGACGCCAGGTACACTGTAGGTCCAGCCTGACAGAAAGTACAGAAAAACCGGTACACTTGTGAGGCATTTGGACGATCCAAAGTCACCTAGGCCTGACTAAGTCATTAAGCGGCTAATGCTATTCAGGGCACGCAAAACACCCCGCGTCCAACGAAGTGTGATCCTCGAAAGGCCCAGTGTGGCTGAAAGTCTCCAGTAGTCAGTCAGAGAGTGCTGGTCAATGCGCTGGGGGGTCAAGTTGGCAACTGGAGAATGTGGGAGAAGCCCGACCTTCCCCCTTTGGAAAGCAACTTCGTTGCAGCTTCCAAGCCGCCTGAAAACCCCACCACCAGGGCACTAGTCACTCCACAGATGCCTCTGAGGGGCAGTGAGTCTTTCCAAAAGAAACCAGATGCTTGCGATTCCTTCCTGGGAGCTCACCCCAGGAGCATACTGTAGCTAAATGGCCAACTAAATGTGACCTCTAGTCGCAAGGTAATGTGCACATTTTCTCATTACCAGAGCTAGTGGTGCACTGTTTCCAGGAAGTCTTACTCAATGGATGGCTTTAGCTTTAGTGTGCCTCACAGCTCTCAAGACGCTCACGTGGGCACTTCTTTCCAAGGAAGTACACTGTGTACTCAAAGCCTTCTGAGCACAACCCAGGGATACACAGCTCTGGGAACATCCCTCACTATGCAGTTGGAAGGGCCGGGAACTGAGGTGGTCTCTACGGCTAGCGCTCCACAGCTTTGAAACAGCCTCAGGACCGCGGTTCTTGGCAGGCTTTCGTTCCATGTGTGTCTGCCACGTTGAGGAAAGCTATGCTGCCCTGAAAGAAACCCCCGGGGCTCCAATTCAGTTTGGGGGCTCCTGCCCGACGTCTCTCTAAGTGACGCGGAAGCTGGACTTTAGGTCCAGCCCGAAATCAGGTAGAGAGTTACCCTGAGCATTGCTAGGCATTTGGAACATCCAAAGTCACCTAGGCCTACTGAGGGCATTGAGAGGATTATGCCGTTCACCACATGCAGCACACACTGCCTCCAAAAGTTTCAGCGCCGAAGGCCGAAGTGTGTTCCAAGGGTCTCCCTTGGACTGTCAGAGAAGATAGGTGTGTGTGCTGGGTGATCCAGTCTGTTATTGAGAAGCCTGGAAAAAGGCAGCCTTTTCCCCATTTGAAAGGTAGATAGTGGCGGCCTCCAGGCTGACTGAAAGACAGCGCTGTTACCCGTCTTCTAGTCACCTCGAGGAATGCCTCAATGAAGAAAGTGAGTTTCTCTTATGAAACCAGGGGGTCGCCAGTGCCTTGCTGGGAGCTCATCCCACGCTTGCCCTAGCTAAAGTGCGAAGTAAACGTGAGCCCTGGCCTCAAGGTAAGCACGAGTGTTTCTTATCCGCAAAGTTTTCTGTGCAGCCACCTCCATGAACCCTGACTCGATAGAGTGCTTTCAGTCCTCTACGGCTTTCCGTAGGCCTCAGAGAGTCGCGTATGAATTCCACTCTGAGGGAGAGCGTGTGCGCTGTGAGTCCCCTTTTTGTTTCCCGAGCCACACAGCACAGAACGGACTGTTGAGGTCAACTCTTTCTATGCAGAGGGGAGGGCAATGAACTGCTTCTCGCTTGGAGAGCTTGATTTCTACAGCTGTAAGGCAGCCCCGGGACAACGTTTTTGCCAGGATTACAGTCAACGTGGCTCTCCCTCTGTGGGGGCCCTCTGAACGGCACTGAAAGAATCCCTGAGCCTAAAGTGCATCCTGGCAACTCTTACCTGTCATCTCTGTGTTGTGACGCCAGGTACACTGTAGGTCCAGCCTGACAGAAAGTACAGAAAAACCGGTACACTTGTGAGGCATTTGGACGATCCAAAGTCACCTAGGCCTGACTAAGTCATTAAGCGGCTAATGCTATTCAGGGCACGCAAAACACCCCGCGTCCAACGAAGTGTGATCCTCGAAAGGCCCAGTGTGGCTGAAAGTCTCCAGTAGTCAGTCAGAGAGTGCTGGTCAATGCGCTGGGGGGTCAAGGTGGCAACTGGAGAATGTGGGAGAAGCCCGACCTTCCCCCTTTGGAAAGCAACTTCGTTGCAGCTTCCAAGCCGCCTGAAAACCCCACCACCAGGGCACTAGTCACTCCACAGATGCCTCTGAGGGGCAGTGAGTCTTTCCAAAAGAAACCAGATGCTTGCGATTCCTTCCTGGGAGCTCACTCCAGGAGCATACTGTGGCTAAATGGCCAACTAAATGTGACCTCTATTCGCGAGGTAATGTGCACATTTTCACATTACCAGAGCTAGTGGTGCACTGTTTCCAGGAAGTCTAACTCAATGGATGGCATTAGCTTTAGTGTGCCTCACAGCTCTCAAGACGCTCACGTGGGCACTTCTTTCCAAGGAAGTACACTGTGTACTCAAAGCCTTCTGAGCACAACCCAGGGATACACAGCTCTGGGAACATCCCTCACTATGCAGTTGGAAGGGCCGGGAACTAAGGTGGTCTCTACGGCTAGCGCTCCACAGCTTTGAAACAGCCTCAGGACCGCGGTTCTTGGCAGGCTTTCGTTCCATGTGCGTCTGCCACGTTGAGGAAAGCTACGCTGCCCTGAAAGAAACCCCCGGGGCTCCAATTCAGTTTGGGGGCTCCTGCCCGACGTCTCTCTAAGTGACACGGAAGCTGGACTTTAGGTCCAGCCCGAAATCAGGTAGAGAGTTACCCTGAGCATTGCTAGGCATTTGGAACATCCAAAGTCACCTAGGCCTACTGAGGGCATTCAGAGGATTATGCCGTTCACCACCTGCAGCACACACTGCCTCCAAAAGTTTCAGCGCCGAAGGCCGAAGTGTTCCAAGGGTCTCCCTTGGACTGTCAGAGAAGATAGGTGTGTGTGCTGGGTGATCCAGTCTGTTATTGAGAAGCCTGGAAAAAGGCAGTCTTTTCCCCATTTGAAAGGTAGATAGTGGCGGCCTCCAGGCTGACTGAAAGACAGCGCTGTTACCCGTCTTCTAGTCACCTCGAGGAATGCCTCAGTGAAGAAAGTGAGTTTCTCCTATGAAACCAGGGGGTCGCCAGTGCCTTGCTGGGAGCTCATCCCACGCTTGCCCTAGCTAAAGTGCGAAGTAAACGTGAGCCCTGGCCTCAAGGTAAGCACGAGTGTTTCTTATCCGCAAGGTTTTGTGTGCAGCCACCTCCATGAACCCTGACTCGATAGAGTGCTTTCAGTCCTCTATGGCTTTCCGTAGGCCTCAGAGAGTCACGTATGAATTCCACTCTGAGGGAGAGCGTGTGCGCTGTGAGTCCCCTTTTTGTTTCCCGAGCCACACAGCACAGAACGGACTGTTGGGGTCAACTCTTTCTATGCAGAGGGGAGGGCAATGAACTGCTTCTCGCTTGGAGAGCTTGATTTCTACAGCTGTAAGGCAGCCCCGGGACAACGTTTTTGCCAGGATTACAGTCAACGTGGCTCTCCCTCTGTGGGGGCCCTCTGAACGGCACTGAAAGAATCCCTGAGCCTAAAGTGCATCCTGGCAACTCTTACCTGTCATCTCTGTGTTGTGACGCCAGGTACACTGTAGGTCCAGCCTGACAGAAAGTACAGAAAAACCGGTACACTTGTGAGGCATTTGGACGATCCAAAGTCACCTAGGCCTGACTAAGTCATTAAGCGGCTAATGCTATTCAGGGCACGCAAAACACCCCGCGTCCAACGAAGTGTGATCCTCGAAAGGCCCAGTGTGGCTGAAAGTCTCCAGTAGTCAGTCAGAGAGTGCTGGTCAATGCGCTGGGGGGTCAAGTTGGCAACTGGAGAATGTGGGAGAAGCCCGACCTTCCCCCTTTGGAAAGCAACTTCGTTGCAGCTTCCAAGCCGCCTGAAAACCCCACCACCAGGGCACTAGTCACTCCATAGATGCCTCTGAGGGGCAGTGAGGCTTTCCAAAAGAAACCAGATGCTTGCGATTCCTTTTTGGGACCTCACCCCAGGAGCATACTGTAGCTAAATGGCCAACTAAATGTGACCTCTAGTCGCGAGGTAATGTGCACATTTTCTCATTACCAGAGCTAGTGGTGCACTGTTTCCAGGAAGTCTTACTCAATGGATGGCTTTAGCTTTAGTGTGCCTCGCAGCTCTCAAGACGCTCACGTGGGCACTTCTTTCCAAGGAAGTACACTGTGTACTCAAAGCCTTCTGAGCACAACCCAGGGATACACAGCTCTGGGAACATCCCTCACTATGCAGTTGGAAGGGCCGGGAACTAAGGTGGTCTCTACGGCTAGCGCTCCACAGCTTTGAAACAGCCTCAGGACCACAGTTCTTGGCAGGCTTTCGTTCCATGTGCATCTGCCACGTTGAGGAAAGCTACGCTGCCCTGAAAGAAACCCCCGGGGCTCCAATTCAGTTTGGGGGCTCCTGCCCGACGTCTCTCTAAGTGACGCGGAAGCTGGACTTTAGGTCCAGCCCGAAATCAGGTAGAGAGTTACCCTGAGCATTGCTAGGCATTTGGAACATCCAAAGTCACCTAGGCCTACTGAGGGCATTCAGAGGATTATGCCGTTCACCACATGCAGCACACACTGCCTCCAAAAGTTTCAGCGCCGAAGGCCGAAGTGTGTTCCAAGGGTCTCCCTTGGACTGTCAGAGAAGATAGGTGTGTGTGCTGGGTGATCCAGTCTGTTATTGAGAAGCCTGGAAAAAGGCAGTCTTTTCCCCATTTGAAAGGTAGATAGTGGCGGCCTCCAGGCTGACTGAAAGACAGCGCTGTTACCCGTCTTCTAGTCACCTCGAGGAATGCCTCAGTGAAGAAAGTGAGTTTCTCCTATGAAACCAGGGGGTCGCCAGTGCCTTGCTGGGAGCTCATCCCACGCTTGCCCTAGCTAAAGTGCGAAGTAAACGTGAGCCCTGGCCTCAAGGTAAGCACGAGTGTTTCTTATCCGCAAAGATTTCTGTGCAGCCACCTCCATGAACCCTGACTCGATAGAGTGCTTTCAGTCCTCTACGGCTTTCCGTAGGCCTCAGAGAGTCGCGTATGAATTCCACTCTGAGGGAGAGCGTGTGCGCTGTGAGTCCCCTTTTTGTTTCCCGAGCCACACAGCACAGAACGGACTGTTGGGGTCAACTCTTTCTATGCAGAGGGGAGGGCAATGAACTGCTTCTCGCTTGGAGAGCTTGATTTCTACAGCTGTAAGGCAGCCCCGGGACAACGTTTTTGCCAGGATTACAGTCAACGTGGCTCTCCCTCTGTGGGGGCCCTCTGAACGGCACTGAAAGAATCCCTGAGCCTAAAGTGCATCCTGGCAACTCTTACCTGTCATCTCTGTGTTGTGACGCCAGGTACACTGTAGGTCCAGCCTGACAGAAAGTACAGAAAAACCGGTACACTTGTGAGGCATTTGGACGATCCAAAGTCACCTAGGCCTGACTAAGTCATTAAGCGGCTAATGCTATTCAGGGCACGCAAAACACCCCGCGTCCAACGAAGTGTGATCCTCGAAAGGCCCAGTGTGGCTGAAAGTCTCCAGTAGTCAGTCAGAGAGTGCTGGTCAATGCGCTGGGGGGTCAAGGTGGCAACTGGAGAATGTGGGAGAAGCCCGACCTTCCCCCTTTGGAAAGCAACTTCGTTGCAGCTTCCAAGCCGCCTGAAAACCCCACCACCAGGGCACTAGTCACTCCACAGATGCCTCTGAGGGGCAGTGAGTCTTTCCAAAAGAAACCAGATGCTTGCGATTCCTTCCTGGGAGCTCACTCCAGGGGCATACTGTGGCTAAATGGCCAACTAAATGTGACCTCTATTCGCGAGGTAATGTGCACATTTTCACATTACCAGAGCTAGTGGTGCACTGTTTCCAGGAAGTCTAACTCAATGGATGGCATTAGCTTTAGTGTGCCTCACAGCTCTCAAGACGCTCACGTGGGCACTTCTTTCCAAGGAAGTACACTGTGTACTCAAAGCCTTCTGAGCACAACCCAGGGATACACAGCTCTGGGAACATCCCTCACTATGCAGTTGGAAGGGCCGGGAACTAAGGTGGTCTCTACGGCTAGCGCTCCACAGCTTTGAAACAGCCTCAGGACCGCGGTTCTTGGCAGGCTTTCGTTCCATGTGCGTCTGCCACGTTGAGGAAAGCTACGCTGCCCTGAAAGAAACCCCCGGGGCTCCAATTCAGTTTGGGGGCTCCTGCCCGACGTCTCTCTAAGTGACACGGAAGCTGGACTTTAGGTCCAGCCCGAAATCAGGTAGAGAGTTACCCTGAGCATTGCTAGGCATTTGGAACATCCAAAGTCACCTAGGCCTACTGAGGGCATTCAGAGGATTATGCCGTTCACCACATGCAGCACACACTGCCTCCAAAAGTTTCAGCGCCGAAGGCCGAAGTGTGTTCCAAGGGTCTCCCTTGGACTGTCAGAGAAGATAGGTGTGTGTGCTGGGTGATCCAGTCTGTTATTGAGAAGCCTGGAAAAAGGCAGTCTTTTCCCCATTTGAAAGGTAGATAGTGGCGGCCTCCAGGCTGACTGAAAGACAGCGCTGTTACCCGTCTTCTAGTCACCTCGAGGAATGCCTCAGTGAAGAAAGTGAGTTTCTCCTATGAAACCAGGGGGTCGCCAGTGCCTTGCTGGGAGCTCATCCCACGCTTGCCCTAGCTAAAGTGCGAAGTAAACGTGAGCCCTGGCCTCAAGGTAAGCACGAGTGTTTCTTATCCGCAAGGTTTTGTGTGCAGCCATCTCCATGAACCCTGACTCGATAGAGTGCTTTCAGTCCTCTATGGCTTTCCGTAGGCCTCAGAGAGTCACGTATGAGTTCCACTCTGAGGGAGAGCGTGTGCGCTGTGAGTCCCCTTTTTGTTTCCCGAGCCACACAGCACAGAACGGACTGTTGAGGTCAACTCTTTCTATGCAGAGGGGAGGGCAATGAACTGCTTCTCGCTTGGAGAGCTTGATTTCTACAGCTGTAAGGCAGCCCCGGGACAACGTTTTTGCCAGGATTACAGTCAACGTGGCTCTCCCTCTGTGGGGGCCCTCTGAACGGCACTGAAAGAATCCCTGAGCCTAAAGTGCATCCTGGCAACTCTTACCTGTCATCTCTGTGTTGTGACGCCAGGTACACTGTAGGTCCAGCCTGACAGAAAGTACAGAAAAACCGGTACACTTGTGAGGCATTTGGACGATCCAAAGTCACCTAGGCCTGACTAAGTCATTAAGCGGCTAATGCTATTCAGGGCACGCAAAACACCCCGCGTCCAACGAAGTGTGATCCTCGAAAGGCCCAGTGTGGCTGAAAGTCTCCAGTAGTCAGTCAGAGAGTGCTGGTCAATGCGCTGGGGGGTCAAGTTGGCAACTGGAGAATGTGGGAGAAGCCCGACCTTCCCCCTTTGGAAAGCAACTTCGTTGCAGCTTCCAAGCCGCCTGAAAACCCCACCACCAGGGCACTAGTCACTCCACAGATGCCTCTGAGGGGCAGTGAGTCTTTCCAAAAGAAACCAGATGCTTGCGATTCCTTCCTGGGAGCTCACCCCAGGAGCATACTGTAGCTAAATGGCCAACTAAATGTGACCTCTAGTCGCAAGGTAATGTGCACATTTTCTCATTACCAGAGCTAGTGGTGCACTGTTTCCAGGAAGTCTTACTCAATGGATGGCTTTAGCTTTAGTGTGCCTCACAGCTCTCAAGACGCTCACGTGGGCACTTCTTTCCAAGGAAGTACACTGTGTACTCAAAGCCTTCTGAGCACAACCCAGGGATACACAGCTCTGGGAACATCCCTCACTATGCAGTTGGAAGGGCCGGGAACTGAGGTGGTCTCTACGGCTAGCGCTCCACAGCTTTGAAACAGCCTCAGGACCGCGGTTCTTGGCAGGCTTTCGTTCCATGTGTGTCTGCCACGTTGAGGAAAGCTATGCTGCCCTGAAAGAAACCCCCGGGGCTCCAATTCAGTTTGGGGGCTCCTGCCCGACGTCTCTCTAAGTGACGCGGAAGCTGGACTTTAGGTCCAGCCCGAAATCAGGTAGAGAGTTACCCTGAGCATTGCTAGGCATTTGGAACATCCAAAGTCACCTAGGCCTACTGAGGGCATTGAGAGGATTATGCCGTTCACCACATGCAGCACACACTGCCTCCAAAAGTTTCAGCGCCGAAGGCCGAAGTGTGTTCCAAGGGTCTCCCTTGGACTGTCAGAGAAGATAGGTGTGTGTGCTGGGTGATCCAGTCTGTTATTGAGAAGCCTGGAAAAAGGCAGCCTTTTCCCCATTTGAAAGGTAGATAGTGGCGGCCTCCAGGCTGACTGAAAGACAGCGCTGTTACCCGTCTTCTAGTCACCTCGAGGAATGCCTCAATGAAGAAAGTGAGTTTCTCTTATGAAACCAGGGGGTCGCCAGTGCCTTGCTGGGAGCTCATCCCACGCTTGCCCTAGCTAAAGTGCGAAGTAAACGTGAGCCCTGGCCTCAAGGTAAGCACGAGTGTTTCTTATCCGCAAAGTTTTCTGTGCAGCCACCTCCATGAACCCTGACTCGATAGAGTGCTTTCAGTCCTCTACGGCTTTCCGTAGGCCTCAGAGAGTCGCGTATGAATTCCACTCTGAGGGAGAGCGTGTGCGCTGTGAGTCCCCTTTTTGTTTCCCGAGCCACACAGCAGAGAACGGACTGTTGGGGTCAACTCTTTCTATGCAGAGGGGAGGGCAATGAACTGCTTCTCGCTTGGAGAGCTTGATTTCTACAGCTGTAAGGCAGCCCCGGGACAACGTTTTTGCCAGGATTACAGTCAACGTGGCTCTCCCTCTGTGGGGGCCCTCTGAACGGCACTGAAAGAATCCCTGAGCCTAAAGTGCATCCTGGCAACTCTTACCTGTCATCTCTGTGTTGTGACGCCAGGTACACTGTAGGTCCAGCCTGACAGAAAGTACAGAAAAACCGGTACACTTGTGAGGCATTTGGACGATCCAAAGTCACCTAGGCCTGACTAAGTCATTAAGCGGCTAATGCTATTCAGGGCACGCAAAACACCCCGCGTCCAACGAAGTGTGATCCTCGAAAGGCCCAGTGTGGCTGAAAGTCTCCAGTAGTCAGTCAGAGAGTGCTGGTCAATGCGCTGGGGGGTCAAGGTGGCAACTGGAGAATGTGGGAGAAGCCCGACCTTCCCCCTTTGGAAAGCAACTTCGTTGCAGCTTCCAAGCCGCCTGAAAACCCCACCACCAGGGCACTAGTCACTCCACAGATGCCTCTGAGGGGCAGTGAGTCTTTCCAAAAGAAACCAGATGCTTGCGATTCCTTCCTGGGAGCTCACTCCAGGGGCATACTGTGGCTAAATGGCCAACTAAATGTGACCTCTATTCGCGAGGTAATGTGCACATTTTCACATTACCAGAGCTAGTGGTGCACTGTTTCCAGGAAGTCTAACTCAATGGATGGCATTAGCTTTAGTGTGCCTCACAGCTCTCAAGACGCTCACGTGGGCACTTCTTTCCAAGGAAGTACACTGTGTACTCAAAGCCTTCTGAGCACAACCCAGGGATACACAGCTCTGGGAACATCCCTCACTATGCAGTTGGAAGGGCCGGGAACTAAGGTGGTCTCTACGGCTAGCGCTCCACAGCTTTGAAACAGCCTCAGGACCGCGGTTCTTGGCAGGCTTTCGTTCCATGTGCGTCTGCCACGTTGAGGAAAGCTACGCTGCCCTGAAAGAAACCCCCGGGGCTCCAATTCAGTTTGGGGGCTCCTGCCCGACGTCTCTCTAAGTGACACGGAAGCTGGACTTTAGGTCCAGCCCGAAATCAGGTAGAGAGTTACCCTGAGCATTGCTAGGCATTTGGAACATCCAAAGTCACCTAGGCCTACTGAGGGCATTCAGAGGATTATGCCGTTCACCACCTGCAGCACACACTGCCTCCAAAAGTTTCAGCGCCGAAGGCCGAAGTGTTCCAAGGGTCTCCCTTGGACTGTCAGAGAAGATAGGTGTGTGTGCTGGGTGATCCAGTCTGTTATTGAGAAGCCTGGAAAAAGGCAGTCTTTTCCCCATTTGAAAGGTAGATAGTGGCGGCCTCCAGGCTGACTGAAAGACAGCGCTGTTACCCGTCTTCTAGTCACCTCGAGGAATGCCTCAGTGAAGAAAGTGAGTTTCTCCTATGAAACCAGGGGGTCGCCAGTGCCTTGCTGGGAGCTCATCCCACGCTTGCCCTAGCTAAAGTGCGAAGTAAACGTGAGCCCTGGCCTCAAGGTAAGCACGAGTGTTTCTTATCCGCAAGGTTTTGTGTGCAGCCACCTCCATGAACCCTGACTCGATAGAGTGCTTTCAGTCCTCTATGGCTTTCCGTAGGCCTCAGAGAGTCACGTATGAATTCCACTCTGAGGGAGAGCGTGTGCGCTGTGAGTCCCCTTTTTGTTTCCCGAGCCACACAGCACAGAACGGACTGTTGGGGTCAACTCTTTCTATGCAGAGGGGAGGGCAATGAACTGCTTCTCGCTTGGAGAGCTTGATTTCTACAGCTGTAAGGCAGCCCCGGGACAACGTTTTTGCCAGGATTACAGTCAACGTGGCTCTCCCTCTGTGGGGGCCCTCTGAACGGCACTGAAAGAATCCCTGAGCCTAAAGTGCATCCTGGCAACTCTTACCTGTCATCTCTGTGTTGTGACGCCAGGTACACTGTAGGTCCAGCCTGACAGAAAGTACAGAAAAACCGGTACACTTGTGAGGCATTTGGACGATCCAAAGTCACCTAGGCCTGACTAAGTCATTAAGCGGCTAATGCTATTCAGGGCACGCAAAACACCCCGCGTCCAACGAAGTGTGATCCTCGAAAGGCCCAGTGTGGCTGAAAGTCTCCAGTAGTCAGTCAGAGAGGGCTGGTCAATGCGCTGGGGGGTCAAGTTGGCAACTGGAGAATGTGGGAGAAGCCCGACCTTCCCCCTTTGGAAAGCAACTTCGTTGCAGCTTCCAGGCCGCCTGAAAACCCCACCACCAGGGCACTAGTCACTCCATAGATGCCTCTGAGGGGCGGTGAGGCTTTCCAAAAGAAACCAGATGCTTGCGATTCCTTTTTGGGACCTCACCCCAGGAGCATACTGTAGCTAAATGGCCAACTAAATGTGACCTCTAGTCGCGAGGTAATGTGCACATTTTCTCATTACCAGAGCTAGTGGTGCACTGTTTCCAGGAAGTCTTACTCAATGGATGGCTTTAGCTTTAGTGTGCCTCGCAGCTCTCAAGACGCTCACGTGGGCACTTCTTTCCAAGGAAGTACACTGTGTACTCAAAGCCTTCTGAGCACAACCCAGGGATACACAGCTCTGGGAACATCCCTCACTATGCAGTTGGAAGGGCCGGGAACTAAGGTGGTCTCTACGGCTAGCGCTCCACAGCTTTGAAACAGCCTCAGGACCACAGTTCTTGGCAGGCTTTCGTTCCATGTGCATCTGCCACGTTGAGGAAAGCTACGCTGCCCTGAAAGAAACCCCCGGGGCTCCAATTCAGTTTGGGGACTCCTGCCCGACGTCTCTCTAAGTGACGCGGAAGCTGGACTTTAGGTCCAGCCCGAAATCAGGTAGAGAGTTACCCTGAGCATTGCTAGGCATTTGGAACATCCAAAGTCACCTAGGCCTACTGAGGGCATTCAGAGGATTATGCCGTTCACCACATGCAGCACACACTGCCTCCAAAAGTTTCAGCGCCGAAGGCCGAAGTGTGTTCCAAGGGTCTCCCTTGGACTGTCAGAGAAGATAGGTGTGTGTGCTGGGTGATCCAGTCTGTTATTGAGAAGCCTGGAAAAAGGCAGTCTTTTCCCCATTTGAAAGGTAGATAGTGGCGGCCTCCAGGCTGACTGAAAGACAGCGCTGTTACCCGTCTTCTAGTCACCTCGAGGAATGCCTCAGTGAAGAAAGTGAGTTTCTCCTATGAAACCAGGGGGTCGCCAGTGCCTTGCTGGGAGCTCATCCCACGCTTGCCCTAGCTAAAGTGCGAAGTAAACGTGAGCCCTGGCCTCAAGGTAAGCACGAGTGTTTCTTATCCGCAAGGTTTTGTGTGCAGCCATCTCCATGAACCCTGACTCGATAGAGTGCTTTCAGTCCTCTATGGCTTTCCGTAGGCCTCAGAGAGTCACGTATGAGTTCCACTCTGAGGGAGAGCGTGTGCGCTGTGAGTCCCCTTTTTGTTTCCCGAGCCACACAGCACAGAACGGACTGTTGAGGTCAACTCTTTCTATGCAGAGGGGAGGGCAATGAACTGCTTCTCGCTTGGAGAGCTTGATTTCTACAGCTGTAAGGCAGCCCCGGGACAACGTTTTTGCCAGGATTACAGTCAACGTGGCTCTCCCTCTGTGGGGGCCCTCTGAACGGCACTGAAAGAATCCCTGAGCCTAAAGTGCATCCTGGCAACTCTTACCTGTCATCTCTGTGTTGTGACGCCAGGTACACTGTAGGTCCAGCCTGACAGAAAGTACAGAAAAACCGGTACACTTGTGAGGCATTTGGACGATCCAAAGTCACCTAGGCCTGACTAAGTCATTAAGCGGCTAATGCTATTCAGGGCACGCAAAACACCCCGCGTCCAACGAAGTGTGATCCTCGAAAGGCCCAGTGTGGCTGAAAGTCTCCAGTAGTCAGTCAGAGAGTGCTGGTCAATGCGCTGGGGGGTCAAGTTGGCAACTGGAGAATGTGGGAGAAGCCCGACCTTCCCCCTTTGGAAAGCAACTTCGTTGCAGCTTCCAAGCCGCCTGAAAACCCCACCACCAGGGCACTAGTCACTCCACAGATGCCTCTGAGGGGCAGTGAGTCTTTCCAAAAGAAACCAGATGCTTGCGATTCCTTCCTGGGAGCTCACCCCAGGAGCATACTGTAGCTAAATGGCCAACTAAATGTGACCTCTAGTCGCAAGGTAATGTGCACATTTTCTCATTACCAGAGCTAGTGGTGCACTGTTTCCAGGAAGTCTTACTCAATGGATGGCTTTAGCTTTAGTGTGCCTCACAGCTCTCAAGACGCTCACGTGGGCACTTCTTTCCAAGGAAGTACACTGTGTACTCAAAGCCTTCTGAGCACAACCCAGGGATACACAGCTCTGGGAACATCCCTCACTATGCAGTTGGAAGGGCCGGGAACTGAGGTGGTCTCTACGGCTAGCGCTCCACAGCTTTGAAACAGCCTCAGGACCGCGGTTCTTGGCAGGCTTTCGTTCCATGTGTGTCTGCCACGTTGAGGAAAGCTATGCTGCCCTGAAAGAAACCCCCGGGGCTCCAATTCAGTTTGGGGGCTCCTGCCCGACGTCTCTCTAAGTGACGCGGAAGCTGGACTTTAGGTCCAGCCCGAAATCAGGTAGAGAGTTACCCTGAGCATTGCTAGGCATTTGGAACATCCAAAGTCACCTAGGCCTACTGAGGGCATTGAGAGGATTATGCCGTTCACCACATGCAGCACACACTGCCTCCAAAAGTTTCAGCGCCGAAGGCCGAAGTGTGTTCCAAGGGTCTCCCTTGGACTGTCAGAGAAGATAGGTGTGTGTGCTGGGTGATCCAGTCTGTTATTGAGAAGCCTGGAAAAAGGCAGCCTTTTCCCCATTTGAAAGGTAGATAGTGGCGGCCTCCAGGCTGACTGAAAGACAGCGCTGTTACCCGTCTTCTAGTCACCTCGAGGAATGCCTCAATGAAGAAAGTGAGTTTCTCTTATGAAACCAGGGGGTCGCCAGTGCCTTGCTGGGAGCTCATCCCACGCTTGCCCTAGCTAAAGTGCGAAGTAAACGTGAGCCCTGGCCTCAAGGTAAGCACGAGTGTTTCTTATCCGCAAAGTTTTCTGTGCAGCCACCTCCATGAACCCTGACTCGATAGAGTGCTTTCAGTCCTCTACGGCTTTCCGTAGGCCTCAGAGAGTCGCGTATGAATTCCACTCTGAGGGAGAGCGTGTGCGCTGTGAGTCCCCTTTTTGTTTCCCGAGCCACACAGCACAGAACGGACTGTTGGGGTCAACTCTTTCTATGCAGAGGGGAGGGCAATGAACTGCTTCTCGCTTGGAGAGCTTGATTTCTACAGCTGTAAGGCAGCCCCGGGACAACGTTTTTGCCAGGATTACAGTCAACGTGGCTCTCCCTCTGTGGGGGCCCTCTGAACGGCACTGAAAGAATCCCTGAGCCTAAAGTGCATCCTGGCAACTCTTACCTGTCATCTCTGTGTTGTGACGCCAGGTACACTGTAGGTCCAGCCTGACAGAAAGTACAGAAAAACCGGTACACTTGTGAGGCATTTGGACGATCCAAAGTCACCTAGGCCTGACTAAGTCATTAAGCGGCTAATGCTATTCAGGGCACGCAAAACACCCCGCGTCCAACGAAGTGTGATCCTCGAAAGGCCCAGTGTGGCTGAAAGTCTCCAGTAGTCAGTCAGAGAGTGCTGGTCAATGCGCTGGGGGGTCAAGGTGGCAACTGGAGAATGTGGGAGAAGCCCGACCTTCCCCCTTTGGAAAGCAACTTCGTTGCAGCTTCCAAGCCGCCTGAAAACCCCACCACCAGGGCACTAGTCACTCCACAGATGCCTCTGAGGGGCAGTGAGTCTTTCCAAAAGAAACCAGATGCTTGCGATTCCTTCCTGGGAGCTCACTCCAGGGGCATACTGTGGCTAAATGGCCAACTAAATGTGACCTCTAGTCGCGAGGTAATGTGCACATTTTCTCATTACCAGAGCTAGTGGTGCACTGTTTCCAGGAAGTCTTACTCAATGGATGGCTTTAGCTTTAGTGTGCCTCGCAGCTCTCAAGACGCTCACGTGGGCACTTCTTTCCAAGGAAGTACACTGTGTACTCAAAGCCTTCTGAGCACAACCCAGGGATACACAGCTCTGGGAACATCCCTCACTATGCAGTTGGAAGGGCCGGGAACTAAGGTGGTCTCTACGGCTAGCGCTCCACAGCTTTGAAACAGCCTCAGGACCACAGTTCTTGGCAGGCTTTCGTTCCATGTGCATCTGCCACGTTGAGGAAAGCTACGCTGCCCTGAAAGAAACCCCCGGGGCTCCAATTCAGTTTGGGGGCTCCTGCCCGACGTCTCTCTAAGTGACGCGGAAGCTGGACTTTAGGTCCAGCCCGAAATCAGGTAGAGAGTTACCCTGAGCATTGCTAGGCATTTGGAACATCCAAAGTCACCTAGGCCTACTGAGGGCATTCAGAGGATTATGCCGTTCACCACATGCAGCACACACTGCCTCCAAAAGTTTCAGCGCCGAAGGCCGAAGTGTGTTCCAAGGGTCTCCCTTGGACTGTCAGAGAAGATAGGTGTGTGTGCTGGGTGATCCAGTCTGTTATTGAGAAGCCTGGAAAAAGGCAGTCTTTTCCCCATTTGAAAGGTAGATAGTGGCGGCCTCCAGGCTGACTGAAAGACAGCGCTGTTACCCGTCTTCTAGTCACCTCGAGGAATGCCTCAGTGAAGAAAGTGAGTTTCTCCTATGAAACCAGGGGGTCGCCAGTGCCTTGCTGGGAGCTCATCCCACGCTTGCCCTAGCTAAAGTGCGAAGTAAACGTGAGCCCTGGCCTCAAGGTAAGCACGAGTGTTTCTTATCCGCAAAGATTTCTGTGCAGCCACCTCCATGAACCCTGACTCGATAGAGTGCTTTCAGTCCTCTACGGCTTTCCGTAGGCCTCAGAGAGTCGCGTATGAATTCCACTCTGAGGGAGAGCGTGTGCGCTGTGAGTCCCCTTTTTGTTTCCCGAGCCACACAGCACAGAACGGACTGTTGGGGTCAACTCTTTCTATGCAGAGGGGAGGGCAATGAACTGCTTCTCGCTTGGAGAGCTTGATTTCTACAGCTGTAAGGCAGCCCCGGGACAACGTTTTTGCCAGGATTACAGTCAACGTGGCTCTCCCTCTGTGGGGGCCCTCTGAACGGCACTGAAAGAATCCCTGAGCCTAAAGTGCATCCTGGCAACTCTTACCTGTCATCTCTGTGTTGTGACGCCAGGTACACTGTAGGTCCAGCCTGACAGAAAGTACAGAAAAACCGGTACACTTGTGAGGCATTTGGACGATCCAAAGTCACCTAGGCCTGACTAAGTCATTAAGCGGCTAATGCTATTCAGGGCACGCAAAACACCCCGCGTCCAACGAAGTGTGATCCTCGAAAGGCCCAGTGTGGCTGAAAGTCTCCAGTAGTCAGTCAGAGAGTGCTGGTCAATGCGCTGGGGGGTCAAGGTGGCAACTGGAGAATGTGGGAGAAGCCCGACCTTCCCCCTTTGGAAAGCAACTTCGTTGCAGCTTCCAAGCCGCCTGAAAACCCCACCACCAGGGCACTAGTCACTCCACAGATGCCTCTGAGGGGCAGTGAGTCTTTCCAAAAGAAACCAGATGCTTGCGATTCCTTCCTGGGAGCTCACTCCAGGGGCATACTGTGGCTAAATGGCCAACTAAATGTGACCTCTATTCGCGAGGTAATGTGCACATTTTCACATTACCAGAGCTAGTGGTGCACTGTTTCCAGGAAGTCTAACTCAATGGATGGCATTAGCTTTAGTGTGCCTCACAGCTCTCAAGACGCTCACGTGGGCACTTCTTTCCAAGGAAGTACACTGTGTACTCAAAGCCTTCTGAGCACAACCCAGGGATACACAGCTCTGGGAACATCCCTCACTATGCAGTTGGAAGGGCCGGGAACTAAGGTGGTCTCTACGGCTAGCGCTCCACAGCTTTGAAACAGCCTCAGGACCGCGGTTCTTGGCAGGCTTTCGTTCCATGTGCGTCTGCCACGTTGAGGAAAGCTACGCTGCCCTGAAAGAAACCCCCGGGGCTCCAATTCAGTTTGGGGGCTCCTGCCCGACGTCTCTCTAAGTGACACGGAAGCTGGACTTTAGGTCCAGCCCGAAATCAGGTAGAGAGTTACCCTGAGCATTGCTAGGCATTTGGAACATCCAAAGTCACCTAGGCCTACTGAGGGCATTCAGAGGATTATGCCGTTCACCACATGCAGCACACACTGCCTCCAAAAGTTTCAGCGCCGAAGGCCGAAGTGTGTTCCAAGGGTCTCCCTTGGACTGTCAGAGAAGATAGGTGTGTGTGCTGGGTGATCCAGTCTGTTATTGAGAAGCCTGGAAAAAGGCAGTCTTTTCCCCATTTGAAAGGTAGATAGTGGCGGCCTCCAGGCTGACTGAAAGACAGCGCTGTTACCCGTCTTCTAGTCACCTCGAGGAATGCCTCAGTGAAGAAAGTGAGTTTCTCCTATGAAACCAGGGGGTCGCCAGTGCCTTGCTGGGAGCTCATCCCACGCTTGCCCTAGCTAAAGTGCGAAGTAAACGTGAGCCCTGGCCTCAAGGTAAGCACGAGTGTTTCTTATCCGCAAGGTTTTGTGTGCAGCCATCTCCATGAACCCTGACTCGATAGAGTGCTTTCAGTCCTCTATGGCTTTCCGTAGGCCTCAGAGAGTCACGTATGAGTTCCACTCTGAGGGAGAGCGTGTGCGCTGTGAGTCCCCTTTTTGTTTCCCGAGCCACACAGCACAGAACGGACTGTTGAGGTCAACTCTTTCTATGCAGAGGGGAGGGCAATGAACTGCTTCTCGCTTGGAGAGCTTGATTTCTACAGCTGTAAGGCAGCCCCGGGACAACGTTTTTGCCAGGATTACAGTCAACGTGGCTCTCCCTCTGTGGGGGCCCTCTGAACGGCACTGAAAGAATCCCTGAGCCTAAAGTGCATCCTGGCAACTCTTACCTGTCATCTCTGTGTTGTGACGCCAGGTACACTGTAGGTCCAGCCTGACAGAAAGTACAGAAAAACCGGTACACTTGTGAGGCATTTGGACGATCCAAAGTCACCTAGGCCTGACTAAGTCATTAAGCGGCTAATGCTATTCAGGGCACGCAAAACACCCCGCGTCCAACGAAGTGTGATCCTCGAAAGGCCCAGTGTGGCTGAAAGTCTCCAGTAGTCAGTCAGAGAGTGCTGGTCAATGCGCTGGGGGGTCAAGTTGGCAACTGGAGAATGTGGGAGAAGCCCGACCTTCCCCCTTTGGAAAGCAACTTCGTTGCAGCTTCCAAGCCGCCTGAAAACCCCACCACCAGGGCACTAGTCACTCCACAGATGCCTCTGAGGGGCAGTGAGTCTTTCCAAAAGAAACCAGATGCTTGCGATTCCTTCCTGGGAGCTCACCCCAGGAGCATACTGTAGCTAAATGGCCAACTAAATGTGACCTCTAGTCGCAAGGTAATGTGCACATTTTCTCATTACCAGAGCTAGTGGTGCACTGTTTCCAGGAAGTCTTACTCAATGGATGGCTTTAGCTTTAGTGTGCCTCACAGCTCTCAAGACGCTCACGTGGGCACTTCTTTCCAAGGAAGTACACTGTGTACTCAAAGCCTTCTGAGCACAACCCAGGGATACACAGCTCTGGGAACATCCCTCACTATGCAGTTGGAAGGGCCGGGAACTGAGGTGGTCTCTACGGCTAGCGCTCCACAGCTTTGAAACAGCCTCAGGACCGCGGTTCTTGGCAGGCTTTCGTTCCATGTGTGTCTGCCACGTTGAGGAAAGCTATGCTGCCCTGAAAGAAACCCCCGGGGCTCCAATTCAGTTTGGGGGCTCCTGCCCGACGTCTCTCTAAGTGACGCGGAAGCTGGACTTTAGGTCCAGCCCGAAATCAGGTAGAGAGTTACCCTGAGCATTGCTAGGCATTTGGAACATCCAAAGTCACCTAGGCCTACTGAGGGCATTGAGAGGATTATGCCGTTCACCACATGCAGCACACACTGCCTCCAAAAGTTTCAGCGCCGAAGGCCGAAGTGTGTTCCAAGGGTCTCCCTTGGACTGTCAGAGAAGATAGGTGTGTGTGCTGGGTGATCCAGTCTGTTATTGAGAAGCCTGGAAAAAGGCAGCCTTTTCCCCATTTGAAAGGTAGATAGTGGCGGCCTCCAGGCTGACTGAAAGACAGCGCTGTTACCCGTCTTCTAGTCACCTCGAGGAATGCCTCAATGAAGAAAGTGAGTTTCTCTTATGAAACCAGGGGGTCGCCAGTGCCTTGCTGGGAGCTCATCCCACGCTTGCCCTAGCTAAAGTGCGAAGTAAACGTGAGCCCTGGCCTCAAGGTAAGCACGAGTGTTTCTTATCCGCAAAGTTTTCTGTGCAGCCACCTCCATGAACCCTGACTCGATAGAGTGCTTTCAGTCCTCTACGGCTTTCCGTAGGCCTCAGAGAGTCGCGTATGAATTCCACTCTGAGGGAGAGCGTGTGCGCTGTGAGTCCCCTTTTTGTTTCCCGAGCCACACAGCACAGAACGGACTGTTGAGGTCAACTCTTTCTATGCAGAGGGGAGGGCAATGAACTGCTTCTCGCTTGGAGAGCTTGATTTCTACAGCTGTAAGGCAGCCCCGGGACAACGTTTTTGCCAGGATTACAGTCAACGTGGCTCTCCCTCTGTGGGGGCCCTCTGAACGGCACTGAAAGAATCCCTGAGCCTAAAGTGCATCCTGGCAACTCTTACCTGTCATCTCTGTGTTGTGACGCCAGGTACACTGTAGGTCCAGCCTGACAGAAAGTACAGAAAAACCGGTACACTTGTGAGGCATTTGGACGATCCAAAGTCACCTAGGCCTGACTAAGTCATTAAGCGGCTAATGCTATTCAGGGCACGCAAAACACCCCGCGTCCAACGAAGTGTGATCCTCGAAAGGCCCAGTGTGGCTGAAAGTCTCCAGTAGTCAGTCAGAGAGTGCTGGTCAATGCGCTGGGGGGTCAAGGTGGCAACTGGAGAATGTGGGAGAAGCCCGACCTTCCCCCTTTGGAAAGCAACTTCGTTGCAGCTTCCAAGCCGCCTGAAAACCCCACCACCAGGGCACTAGTCACTCCACAGATGCCTCTGAGGGGCAGTGAGTCTTTCCAAAAGAAACCAGATGCTTGCGATTCCTTCCTGGGAGCTCACTCCAGGGGCATACTGTGGCTAAATGGCCAACTAAATGTGACCTCTATTCGCGAGGTAATGTGCACATTTTCACATTACCAGAGCTAGTGGTGCACTGTTTCCAGGAAGTCTAACTCAATGGATGGCATTAGCTTTAGTGTGCCTCACAGCTCTCAAGACGCTCACGTGGGCACTTCTTTCCAAGGAAGTACACTGTGTACTCAAAGCCTTCTGAGCACAACCCAGGGATACACAGCTCTGGGAACATCCCTCACTATGCAGTTGGAAGGGCCGGGAACTAAGGTGGTCTCTACGGCTAGCGCTCCACAGCTTTGAAACAGCCTCAGGACCGCGGTTCTTGGCAGGCTTTCGTTCCATGTGCGTCTGCCACGTTGAGGAAAGCTACGCTGCCCTGAAAGAAACCCCCGGGGCTCCAATTCAGTTTGGGGGCTCCTGCCCGACGTCTCTCTAAGTGACACGGAAGCTGGACTTTAGGTCCAGCCCGAAATCAGGTAGAGAGTTACCCTGAGCATTGCTAGGCATTTGGAACATCCAAAGTCACCTAGGCCTACTGAGGGCATTCAGAGGATTATGCCGTTCACCACCTGCAGCACACACTGCCTCCAAAAGTTTCAGCGCCGAAGGCCGAAGTGTTCCAAGGGTCTCCCTTGGACTGTCAGAGAAGATAGGTGTGTGTGCTGGGTGATCCAGTCTGTTATTGAGAAGCCTGGAAAAAGGCAGTCTTTTCCCCATTTGAAAGGTAGATAGTGGCGGCCTCCAGGCTGACTGAAAGACAGCGCTGTTACCCGTCTTCTAGTCACCTCGAGGAATGCCTCAGTGAAGAAAGTGAGTTTCTCCTATGAAACCAGGGGGTCGCCAGTGCCTTGCTGGGAGCTCATCCCACGCTTGCCCTAGCTAAAGTGCGAAGTAAACGTGAGCCCTGGCCTCAAGGTAAGCACGAGTGTTTCTTATCCGCAAGGTTTTGTGTGCAGCCACCTCCATGAACCCTGACTCGATAGAGTGCTTTCAGTCCTCTATGGCTTTCCGTAGGCCTCAGAGAGTCACGTATGAATTCCACTCTGAGGGAGAGCGTGTGCGCTGTGAGTCCCCTTTTTGTTTCCCGAGCCACACAGCACAGAACGGACTGTTGGGGTCAACTCTTTCTATGCAGAGGGGAGGGCAATGAACTGCTTCTCGCTTGGAGAGCTTGATTTCTACAGCTGTAAGGCAGCCCCGGGACAACGTTTTTGCCAGGATTACAGTCAACGTGGCTCTCCCTCTGTGGGGGCCCTCTGAACGGCACTGAAAGAATCCCTGAGCCTAAAGTGCATCCTGGCAACTCTTACCTGTCATCTCTGTGTTGTGACGCCAGGTACACTGTAGGTCCAGCCTGACAGAAAGTACAGAAAAACCGGTACACTTGTGAGGCATTTGGACGATCCAAAGTCACCTAGGCCTGACTAAGTCATTAAGCGGCTAATGCTATTCAGGGCACGCAAAACACCCCGCGTCCAACGAAGTGTGATCCTCGAAAGGCCCAGTGTGGCTGAAAGTCTCCAGTAGTCAGTCAGAGAGGGCTGGTCAATGCGCTGGGGGGTCAAGTTGGCAACTGGAGAATGTGGGAGAAGCCCGACCTTCCCCCTTTGGAAAGCAACTTCGTTGCAGCTTCCAGGCCGCCTGAAAACCCCACCACCAGGGCACTAGTCACTCCATAGATGCCTCTGAGGGGCAGTGAGGCTTTCCAAAAGAAACCAGATGCTTGCGATTCCTTTTTGGGACCTCACCCCAGGAGCATACTGTAGCTAAATGGCCAACTAAATGTGACCTCTAGTCGCGAGGTAATGTGCACATTTTCTCATTACCAGAGCTAGTGGTGCACTGTTTCCAGGAAGTCTTACTCAATGGATGGCTTTAGCTTTAGTGTGCCTCGCAGCTCTCAAGACGCTCACGTGGGCACTTCTTTCCAAGGAAGTACACTGTGTACTCAAAGCCTTCTGAGCACAACCCAGGGATACACAGCTCTGGGAACATCCCTCACTATGCAGTTGGAAGGGCCGGGAACTAAGGTGGTCTCTACGGCTAGCGCTCCACAGCTTTGAAACAGCCTCAGGACCACAGTTCTTGGCAGGCTTTCGTTCCATGTGCATCTGCCACGTTGAGGAAAGCTACGCTGCCCTGAAAGAAACCCCCGGGGCTCCAATTCAGTTTGGGGGCTCCTGCCCGACGTCTCTCTAAGTGACGCGGAAGCTGGACTTTAGGTCCAGCCCGAAATCAGGTAGAGAGTTACCCTGAGCATTGCTAGGCATTTGGAACATCCAAAGTCACCTAGGCCTACTGAGGGCATTCAGAGGATTATGCCGTTCACCACATGCAGCACACACTGCCTCCAAAAGTTTCAGCGCCGAAGGCCGAAGTGTGTTCCAAGGGTCTCCCTTGGACTGTCAGAGAAGATAGGTGTGTGTGCTGGGTGATCCAGTCTGTTATTGAGAAGCCTGGAAAAAGGCAGTCTTTTCCCCATTTGAAAGGTAGATAGTGGCGGCCTCCAGGCTGACTGAAAGACAGCGCTGTTACCCGTCTTCTAGTCACCTCGAGGAATGCCTCAGTGAAGAAAGTGAGTTTCTCCTATGAAACCAGGGGGTCGCCAGTGCCTTGCTGGGAGCTCATCCCACGCTTGCCCTAGCTAAAGTGCGAAGTAAACGTGAGCCCTGGCCTCAAGGTAAGCACGAGTGTTTCTTATCCGCAAGGTTTTGTGTGCAGCCATCTCCATGAACCCTGACTCGATAGAGTGCTTTCAGTCCTCTATGGCTTTCCGTAGGCCTCAGAGAGTCACGTATGAGTTCCACTCTGAGGGAGAGCGTGTGCGCTGTGAGTCCCCTTTTTGTTTCCCGAGCCACACAGCACAGAACGGACTGTTGAGGTCAACTCTTTCTATGCAGAGGGGAGGGCAATGAACTGCTTCTCGCTTGGAGAGCTTGATTTCTACAGCTGTAAGGCAGCCCCGGGACAACGTTTTTGCCAGGATTACAGTCAACGTGGCTCTCCCTCTGTGGGGGCCCTCTGAACGGCACTGAAAGAATCCCTGAGCCTAAAGTGCATCCTGGCAACTCTTACCTGTCATCTCTGTGTTGTGACGCCAGGTACACTGTAGGTCCAGCCTGACAGAAAGTACAGAAAAACCGGTACACTTGTGAGGCATTTGGACGATCCAAAGTCACCTAGGCCTGACTAAGTCATTAAGCGGCTAATGCTATTCAGGGCACGCAAAACACCCCGCGTCCAACGAAGTGTGATCCTCGAAAGGCCCAGTGTGGCTGAAAGTCTCCAGTAGTCAGTCAGAGAGTGCTGGTCAATGCGCTGGGGGGTCAAGTTGGCAACTGGAGAATGTGGGAGAAGCCCGACCTTCCCCCTTTGGAAAGCAACTTCGTTGCAGCTTCCAAGCCGCCTGAAAACCCCACCACCAGGGCACTAGTCACTCCACAGATGCCTCTGAGGGGCAGTGAGTCTTTCCAAAAGAAACCAGATGCTTGCGATTCCTTCCTGGGAGCTCACCCCAGGAGCATACTGTAGCTAAATGGCCAACTAAATGTGACCTCTAGTCGCAAGGTAATGTGCACATTTTCTCATTACCAGAGCTAGTGGTGCACTGTTTCCAGGAAGTCTTACTCAATGGATGGCTTTAGCTTTAGTGTGCCTCACAGCTCTCAAGACGCTCACGTGGGCACTTCTTTCCAAGGAAGTACACTGTGTACTCAAAGCCTTCTGAGCACAACCCAGGGATACACAGCTCTGGGAACATCCCTCACTATGCAGTTGGAAGGGCCGGGAACTGAGGTGGTCTCTACGGCTAGCGCTCCACAGCTTTGAAACAGCCTCAGGACCGCGGTTCTTGGCAGGCTTTCGTTCCATGTGTGTCTGCCACGTTGAGGAAAGCTATGCTGCCCTGAAAGAAACCCCCGGGGCTCCAATTCAGTTTGGGGGCTCCTGCCCGACGTCTCTCTAAGTGACGCGGAAGCTGGACTTTAGGTCCAGCCCGAAATCAGGTAGAGAGTTACCCTGAGCATTGCTAGGCATTTGGAACATCCAAAGTCACCTAGGCCTACTGAGGGCATTGAGAGGATTATGCCGTTCACCACATGCAGCACACACTGCCTCCAAAAGTTTCAGCGCCGAAGGCCGAAGTGTGTTCCAAGGGTCTCCCTTGGACTGTCAGAGAAGATAGGTGTGTGTGCTGGGTGATCCAGTCTGTTATTGAGAAGCCTGGAAAAAGGCAGCCTTTTCCCCATTTGAAAGGTAGATAGTGGCGGCCTCCAGGCTGACTGAAAGACAGCGCTGTTACCCGTCTTCTAGTCACCTCGAGGAATGCCTCAATGAAGAAAGTGAGTTTCTCTTATGAAACCAGGGGGTCGCCAGTGCCTTGCTGGGAGCTCATCCCACGCTTGCCCTAGCTAAAGTGCGAAGTAAACGTGAGCCCTGGCCTCAAGGTAAGCACGAGTGTTTCTTATCCGCAAAGTTTTCTGTGCAGCCACCTCCATGAACCCTGACTCGATAGAGTGCTTTCAGTCCTCTACGGCTTTCCGTAGGCCTCAGAGAGTCGCGTATGAATTCCACTCTGAGGGAGAGCGTGTGCGCTGTGAGTCCCCTTTTTGTTTCCCGAGCCACACAGCACAGAACGGACTGTTGGGGTCAACTCTTTCTATGCAGAGGGGAGGGCAATGAACTGCTTCTCGCTTGGAGAGCTTGATTTCTACAGCTGTAAGGCAGCCCCGGGACAACGTTTTTGCCAGGATTACAGTCAACGTGGCTCTCCCTCTGTGGGGGCCCTCTGAACGGCACTGAAAGAATCCCTGAGCCTAAAGTGCATCCTGGCAACTCTTACCTGTCATCTCTGTGTTGTGACGCCAGGTACACTGTAGGTCCAGCCTGACAGAAAGTACAGAAAAACCGGTACACTTGTGAGGCATTTGGACGATCCAAAGTCACCTAGGCCTGACTAAGTCATTAAGCGGCTAATGCTATTCAGGGCACGCAAAACACCCCGCGTCCAACGAAGTGTGATCCTCGAAAGGCCCAGTGTGGCTGAAAGTCTCCAGTAGTCAGTCAGAGAGTGCTGGTCAATGCGCTGGGGGGTCAAGGTGGCAACTGGAGAATGTGGGAGAAGCCCGACCTTCCCCCTTTGGAAAGCAACTTCGTTGCAGCTTCCAAGCCGCCTGAAAACCCCACCACCAGGGCACTAGTCACTCCACAGATGCCTCTGAGGGGCAGTGAGTCTTTCCAAAAGAAACCAGATGCTTGCGATTCCTTCCTGGGAGCTCACTCCAGGGGCATACTGTGGCTAAATGGCCAACTAAATGTGACCTCTAGTCGCGAGGTAATGTGCACATTTTCTCATTACCAGAGCTAGTGGTGCACTGTTTCCAGGAAGTCTTACTCAATGGATGGCTTTAGCTTTAGTGTGCCTCGCAGCTCTCAAGACGCTCACGTGGGCACTTCTTTCCAAGGAAGTACACTGTGTACTCAAAGCCTTCTGAGCACAACCCAGGGATACACAGCTCTGGGAACATCCCTCACTATGCAGTTGGAAGGGCCGGGAACTAAGGTGGTCTCTACGGCTAGCGCTCCACAGCTTTGAAACAGCCTCAGGACCACAGTTCTTGGCAGGCTTTCGTTCCATGTGCATCTGCCACGTTGAGGAAAGCTACGCTGCCCTGAAAGAAACCCCCGGGGCTCCAATTCAGTTTGGGGGCTCCTGCCCGACGTCTCTCTAAGTGACGCGGAAGCTGGACTTTAGGTCCAGCCCGAAATCAGGTAGAGAGTTACCCTGAGCATTGCTAGGCATTTGGAACATCCAAAGTCACCTAGGCCTACTGAGGGCATTCAGAGGATTATGCCGTTCACCACATGCAGCACACACTGCCTCCAAAAGTTTCAGCGCCGAAGGCCGAAGTGTGTTCCAAGGGTCTCCCTTGGACTGTCAGAGAAGATAGGTGTGTGTGCTGGGTGATCCAGTCTGTTATTGAGAAGCCTGGAAAAAGGCAGTCTTTTCCCCATTTGAAAGGTAGATAGTGGCGGCCTCCAGGCTGACTGAAAGACAGCGCTGTTACCCGTCTTCTAGTCACCTCGAGGAATGCCTCAGTGAAGAAAGTGAGTTTCTCCTATGAAACCAGGGGGTCGCCAGTGCCTTGCTGGGAGCTCATCCCACGCTTGCCCTAGCTAAAGTGCGAAGTAAACGTGAGCCCTGGCCTCAAGGTAAGCACGAGTGTTTCTTATCCGCAAAGTTTTCTGTGCAGCCACCTCCATGAACCCTGACTCGATAGAGTGCTTTCAGTCCTCTACGGCTTTCCGTAGGCCTCAGAGAGTCGCGTATGAATTCCACTCTGAGGGAGAGCGTGTGCGCTGTGAGTCCCCTTTTTGTTTCCCGAGCCACACAGCACAGAACGGACTGTTGGGGTCAACTCTTTCTATGCAGAGGGGAGGGCAATGAATTGCTTCTCGCTTGGAGAGCTTGATTTCTACAGCTGTAAGGCAGCCCCGGGACAACGTTTTTGCCAGGATTACAGTCAACGTGGCTCTCCCTCTGTGGGGGCCCTCTGAACGGCACTGAAAGAATCCCTGAGCCTAAAGTGCATCCTGGCAACTCTTACCTGTCATCTCTGTGTTGTGACGCCAGGTACACTGTAGGTCCAGCCTGACAGAAAGTACAGAAAAACCGGTACACTTGTGAGGCATTTGGACGATCCAAAGTCACCTAGGCCTGACTAAGTCATTAAGCGGCTAATGCTATTCAGGGCACGCAAAACACCCCGCGTCCAACGAAGTGTGATCCTCGAAAGGCCCAGTGTGGCTGAAAGTCTCCAGTAGTCAGTCAGAGAGTGCTGGTCAATGCGCTGGGGGGTCAAGTTGGCAACTGGAGAATGTGGGAGAAGCCCGACCTTCCCCCTTTGGAAAGCAACTTCGTTGCAGCTTCCAAGCCGCCTGAAAACCCCACCACCAGGGCACTAGTCACTCCACAGATGCCTCTGAGGGGCAGTGAGTCTTTCCAAAAGAAACCAGATGGTTGCGATTCCTTCCTTGGAGCTCACTCCAGGGGCATACTGTGGCTAAATGGCCAACTAAATGTGACCTCTAGTCGCGAGGTAATGTGCACATTTTCTCATTACCAGAGCTAGTGGTGCACTGTTTCCAGGAAGTCTTACTCAATGGATGGCTTTAGCTTTAGTGTGCCTCACAGCTCTCAAGACGCTCACGTGGGCACTTCTTTCCAAGGAAGTACACTGTGTACTCAAAGCCTTCTGAGCACAACCCAGGGATACACAGCTCTGGGAACATCCCTCACTATGCAGTTGGAAGGGCCGGGAACTGAGGTGGTCTCTACGGCTAGCGCTCCACAGCTTTGAAACAGCCTCAGGACCGCGGTTCTTGGCAGGCTTTCGTTCCATGTGCGTCTGCCACGTTGAGGAAAGCTACACTGCCCTGAAAGAAACCCCCGGGGCTCCAATTCAGTTTGGGGGCTCCTGCCCGACGTCTCTCTAAGTGACGCGGAAGCTGGACTTTAGGTCCAGCCCGAAATCAGGTAGAGAGTTACCCTGAGCATTGCTAGGCATTTGGAACATCCAAAGTCACCTAGGCCTACTGAGGGCATTCAGAGGATTATGCCGTTCACCACATGCAGCACACACTGCCTCCAAAAGTTTCAGCGCCGAAGGCCGAAGTGTGTTCCAAGGGTCTCCCTTGGACTGTCAGAGAAGATAGGTGTGTGTGCTGGGTGATCCAGTCTGTTATTGAGAAGCCTGGAAAAAGGCAGTCTTTTCCCCATTTGAAAGGTAGATAGTGGCGGCCTCCAGGCTGACTGAAAGACAGCGCTGTTACCCGTCTTCTAGTCACCTCGAGGAATGCCTCAGTGAAGAAAGTGAGTTTCTCCTATGAAACCAGGGGGTCGCCAGTGCCTTGCTGGGAGCTCATCCCACGCTTGCCCTAGCTAAAGTGCGAAGTAAACGTGAGCCCTGGCCTCAAGGTAAGCACGAGTGTTTCTTATCCGCAAGGTTTTGTGTGCAGCCACCTCCATGAACCCTGACTCGATAGAGTGCTTTCAGTCCTCTATGGCTTTCCGTAGGCCTCAGAGAGTCACGTATGAATTCCACTCTGAGGGAGAGCGTGTGCGCTGTGAGTCCCCTTTTTGTTTCCCGAGCCACACAGCAGAGAACGGACTGTTGGGGTCAACTCTTTCTATGCAGAGGGGAGGGCAATGAACTGCTTCTCGCTTGGAGAGCTTGATTTCTACAGCTGTAAGGCAGCCCCGGGACAACGTTTTTGCCAGGATTACAGTCAACGTGGCTCTCCCTCTGTGGGGGCCCTCTGAACGGCACTGAAAGAATCCCTGAGCCTAAAGTGCATCCTGGCAACTCTTACCTGTCATCTCTGTGTTGTGACGCCAGGTACACTGTAGGTCCAGCCTGACAGAAAGGACAGAAAAACCGGTACACTTGTGAGGCATTTGGACGATCCAAAGTCACCTAGGCCTGACTAAGTCATTAAGCGGCTAATGCTATTCAGGGCACGCAAAACACCCCGCGTCCAACGAAGTGTGATCCTCGAAAGGCCCAGTGTGGCTGAAAGTCTCCAGTAGTCAGTCAGAGAGTGCTGGTCAATGCGCTGGGGGGTCAAGTTGGCAACTGGAGAATGTGGGAGAAGCCCGACCTTCCCCCTTTGGAAAGCAACTTCGTTGCAGCTTCCAAGCCGCCTGAAAACCCCACCACCAGGGCACTAGTCACTCCATAGATGCCTCTGAGGGGCAGTGAGGCTTTCCAAAAGAAACCAGATGCTTGCGATTCCTTTTTGGGAACTCACCCCAGGAGCATACTGTAGCTAAATGGCCAACTAAATGTGACCTCTAGTCGCGAGGTAATGTGCACATTTTCTCATTACCAGAGCTAGTGGTGCACTGTTTCCAGGAAGTCTTACTCAATGGATGGCTTTAGCTTTAGTGTGCCTCGCAGCTCTCAAGACGCTCACGTGGGCACTTCTTTCCAAGGAAGTACACTGTGTACTCAAAGCCTTCTGAGCACAACCCAGGGATACACAGCTCTGGGAACATCCCTCACTATGCAGTTGGAAGGGCCGGGAACTAAGGTGGTCTCTACGGCTAGCGCTCCACAGCTTTGAAACAGCCTCAGGACCACGGTTCTTGGCAGGCTTTCGTTCCATGTGCATCTGCCACGTTGAGGAAAGCTACGCTGCCCTGAAAGAAACCCCCGGGGCTCCAATTCAGTTTGGGGGCTCCTGCCCGACGTCTCTCTAAGTGACGCGGAAGCTGGACTTTAGGTCCAGCCCGAAATCAGGTAGAGAGTTACCCTGAGCATTGCTAGGCATTTGGAACATCCAAAGTCACCTAGGCCTACTGAGGGCATTCAGAGGATTATGCCGTTCACCACATGCAGCACACACTGCCTCCAAAAGTTTCAGCGCCGAAGGCCGAAGTGTGTTCCAAGGGTCTCCCTTGGACTGTCAGAGAAGATAGGTGTGTGTGCTGGGTGATCCAGTCTGTTATTGAGAAGCCTGGAAAAAGGCAGTCTTTTCCCCATTTGAAAGGTAGATAGTGGCGGCCTCCAGGCTGACTGAAAGACAGCGCTGTTACCCGTCTTCTAGTCACCTCGAGGAATGCCTCAGTGAAGAAAGTGAGTTTCTCCTATGAAACCAGGGGGTCGCCAGTGCCTTGCTGGGAGCTCATCCCACGCTTGCCCTAGCTAAAGTGCGAAGTAAACGTGAGCCCTGGCCTCAAGGTAAGCACGAGTGTTTCTTATCCGCAAAGTTTTCTGTGCAGCCACCTCCATGAACCCTGACTCGATAGAGTGCTTTCAGTCCTCTACGGCTTTCCGTAGGCCTCAGAGAGTCGCGTATGAATTCCACTCTGAGGGAGAGCGTGTGCGCTGTGAGTCCCCTTTTTGTTTCCCGAGCCACACAGCACAGAACGGACTGTTGGGGTCAACTCTTTCTATGCAGAGGGGAGGGCAATGAACTGCTTCTCGCTTGGAGAGCTTGATTTCTACAGCTGTAAGGCAGCCCCGGGACAACGTTTTTGCCAGGATTACAGTCAACGTGGCTCTCCCTCTGTGGGGGCCCTCTGAACGGCACTGAAAGAATCCCTGAGCCTAAAGTGCATCCTGGCAACTCTTACCTGTCATCTCTGTGTTGTGACGCCAGGTACACTGTAGGTCCAGCCTGACAGAAAGTACAGAAAAACCGGTACACTTGTGAGGCATTTGGACGATCCAAAGTCACCTAGGCCTGACTAAGTCATTAAGCGGCTAATGCTATTCAGGGCACGCAAAACACCCCGCGTCCAACGAAGTGTGATCCTCGAAAGGCCCAGTGTGGCTGAAAGTCTCCAGTAGTCAGTCAGAGAGTGCTGGTCAATGCGCTGGGGGGTCAAGTTGGCAACTGGAGAATGTGGGAGAAGCCCGACCTTCCCCCTTTGGAAAGCAACTTCGTTGCAGCTTCCAAGCCGCCTGAAAACCCCACCACCAGGGCACTAGTCACTCCACAGATGCCTCTGAGGGGCAGTGAGTCTTTCCAAAAGAAACCAGATGGTTGCGATTCCTTCCTTGGAGCTCACTCCAGGGGCATACTGTGGCTAAATGGCCAACTAAATGTGACCTCTAGTCGCGAGGTAATGTGCACATTTTCTCATTACCAGAGCTAGTGGTGCACTGTTTCCAGGAAGTCTTACTCAATGGATGGCTTTAGCTTTAGTGTGCCTCACAGCTCTCAAGACGCTCACGTGGGCACTTCTTTCCAAGGAAGTACACTGTGTACTCAAAGCCTTCTGAGCACAACCCAGGGATACACAGCTCTGGGAACATCCCTCACTATGCAGTTGGAAGGGCCGGGAACTGAGGTGGTCTCTACGGCTAGCGCTCCACAGCTTTGAAACAGCCTCAGGACCGCGGTTCTTGGCAGGCTTTCGTTCCATGTGCGTCTGCCACGTTGAGGAAAGCTACACTGCCCTGAAAGAAACCCCCGGGGCTCCAATTCAGTTTGGGGGCTCCTGCCCGACGTCTCTCTAAGTGACGCGGAAGCTGGACTTTAGGTCCAGCCCGAAATCAGGTAGAGAGTTACCCTGAGCATTGCTAGGCATTTGGAACATCCAAAGTCACCTAGGCCTACTGAGGGCATTCAGAGGATTATGCCGTTCACCACATGCAGCACACACTGCCTCCAAAAGTTTCAGCGCCGAAGGCCGAAGTGTGTTCCAAGGGTCTCCCTTGGACTGTCAGAGAAGATAGGTGTGTGTGCTGGGTGATCCAGTCTGTTATTGAGAAGCCTGGAAAAAGGCAGTCTTTTCCCCATTTGAAAGGTAGATAGTGGCGGCCTCCAGGCTGACTGAAAGACAGCGCTGTTACCCGTCTTCTAGTCACCTCGAGGAATGCCTCAGTGAAGAAAGTGAGTTTCTCCTATGAAACCAGGGGGTCGCCAGTGCCTTGCTGGGAGCTCATCCCACGCTTGCCCTAGCTAAAGTGCGAAGTAAACGTGAGCCCTGGCCTCAAGGTAAGCACGAGTGTTTCTTATCCGCAAGGTTTTGTGTGCAGCCACCTCCATGAACCCTGACTCGATAGAGTGCTTTCAGTCCTCTATGGCTTTCCGTAGGCCTCAGAGAGTCACGTATGAATTCCACTCTGAGGGAGAGCGTGTGCGCTGTGAGTCCCCTTTTTGTTTCCCGAGCCACACAGCAGAGAACGGACTGTTGGGGTCAACTCTTTCTATGCAGAGGGGAGGGCAATGAACTGCTTCTCGCTTGGAGAGCTTGATTTCTACAGCTGTAAGGCAGCCCCGGGACAACGTTTTTGCCAGGATTACAGTCAACGTGGCTCTCCCTCTGTGGGGGCCCTCTGAACGGCACTGAAAGAATCCCTGAGCCTAAAGTGCATCCTGGCAACTCTTACCTGTCATCTCTGTGTTGTGACGCCAGGTACACTGTAGGTCCAGCCTGACAGAAAGGACAGAAAAACCGGTACACTTGTGAGGCATTTGGACGATCCAAAGTCACCTAGGCCTGACTAAGTCATTAAGCGGCTAATGCTATTCAGGGCACGCAAAACACCCCGCGTCCAACGAAGTGTGATCCTCGAAAGGCCCAGTGTGGCTGAAAGTCTCCAGTAGTCAGTCAGAGAGTGCTGGTCAATGCGCTGGGGGGTCAAGTTGGCAACTGGAGAATGTGGGAGAAGCCCGACCTTCCCCCTTTGGAAAGCAACTTCGTTGCAGCTTCCAAGCCGCCTGAAAACCCCACCACCAGGGCACTAGTCACTCCATAGATGCCTCTGAGGGGCAGTGAGGCTTTCCAAAAGAAACCAGATGCTTGCGATTCCTTTTTGGGAACTCACCCCAGGAGCATACTGTAGCTAAATGGCCAACTAAATGTGACCTCTAGTCGCGAGGTAATGTGCACATTTTCTCATTACCAGAGCTAGTGGTGCACTGTTTCCAGGAAGTCTTACTCAATGGATGGCTTTAGCTTTAGTGTGCCTCGCAGCTCTCAAGACGCTCACGTGGGCACTTCTTTCCAAGGAAGTACACTGTGTACTCAAAGCCTTCTGAGCACAACCCAGGGATACACAGCTCTGGGAACATCCCTCACTATGCAGTTGGAAGGGCCGGGAACTAAGGTGGTCTCTACGGCTAGCGCTCCACAGCTTTGAAACAGCCTCAGGACCACGGTTCTTGGCAGGCTTTCGTTCCATGTGCATCTGCCACGTTGAGGAAAGCTACGCTGCCCTGAAAGAAACCCCCGGGGCTCCAATTCAGTTTGGGGGCTCCTGCCCGACGTCTCTCTAAGTGACGCGGAAGCTGGACTTTAGGTCCAGCCCGAAATCAGGTAGAGAGTTACCCTGAGCATTGCTAGGCATTTGGAACATCCAAAGTCACCTAGGCCTACTGAGGGCATTCAGAGGATTATGCCGTTCACCACATGCAGCACACACTGCCTCCAAAAGTTTCAGCGCCGAAGGCCGAAGTGTGTTCCAAGGGTCTCCCTTGGACTGTCAGAGAAGATAGGTGTGTGTGCTGGGTGATCCAGTCTGTTATTGAGAAGCCTGGAAAAAGGCAGTCTTTTCCCCATTTGAAAGGTAGATAGTGGCGGCCTCCAGGCTGACTGAAAGACAGCGCTGTTACCCGTCTTCTAGTCACCTCGAGGAATGCCTCAGTGAAGAAAGTGAGTTTCTCCTATGAAACCAGGGGGTCGCCAGTGCCTTGCTGGGAGCTCATCCCACGCTTGCCCTAGCTAAAGTGCGAAGTAAACGTGAGCCCTGGCCTCAAGGTAAGCACGAGTGTTTCTTATCCGCAAAGTTTTCTGTGCAGCCACCTCCATGAACCCTGACTCGATAGAGTGCTTTCAGTCCTCTACGGCTTTCCGTAGGCCTCAGAGAGTCGCGTATGAATTCCACTCTGAGGGAGAGCGTGTGCGCTGTGAGTCCCCTTTTTGTTTCCCGAGCCACACAGCACAGAACGGACTGTTGGGGTCAACTCTTTCTATGCAGAGGGGAGGGCAATGAACTGCTTCTCGCTTGGAGAGCTTGATTTCTACAGCTGTAAGGCAGCCCCGGGACAACGTTTTTGCCAGGATTACAGTCAACGTGGCTCTCCCTCTGTGGGGGCCCTCTGAACGGCACTGAAAGAATCCCTGAGCCTAAAGTGCATCCTGGCAACTCTTACCTGTCATCTCTGTGTTGTGACGCCAGGTACACTGTAGGTCCAGCCTGACAGAAAGTACAGAAAAACCGGTACACTTGTGAGGCATTTGGACGATCCAAAGTCACCTAGGCCTGACTAAGTCATTAAGCGGCTAATGCTATTCAGGGCACGCAAAACACCCCGCGTCCAACGAAGTGTGATCCTCGAAAGGCCCAGTGTGGCTGAAAGTCTCCAGTAGTCAGTCAGAGAGTGCTGGTCAATGCGCTGGGGGGTCAAGGTGGCAACTGGAGAATGTGGGAGAAGCCCGACCTTCCCCCTTTGGAAAGCAACTTCGTTGCAGCTTCCAAGCCGCCTGAAAACCCCACCACCAGGGCACTAGTCACTCCACAGATGCCTCTGAGGGGCAGTGAGTCTTTCCAAAAGAAACCAGATGCTTGCGATTCCTTCCTGGGAGCTCACTCCAGGGGCATACTGTGGCTAAATGGCCAACTAAATGTGACCTCTATTCGCGAGGTAATGTGCACATTTTCACATTACCAGAGCTAGTGGTGCACTGTTTCCAGGAAGTCTAACTCAATGGATGGCATTAGCTTTAGTGTGCCTCACAGCTCTCAAGACGCTCACGTGGGCACTTCTTTCCAAGGAAGTACACTGTGTACTCAAAGCCTTCTGAGCACAACCCAGGGATACACAGCTCTGGGAACATCCCTCACTATGCAGTTGGAAGGGCCGGGAACTAAGGTGGTCTCTACGGCTAGCGCTCCACAGCTTTGAAACAGCCTCAGGACCGCGGTTCTTGGCAGGCTTTCGTTCCATGTGCGTCTGCCACGTTGAGGAAAGCTACGCTGCCCTGAAAGAAACCCCCGGGGCTCCAATTCAGTTTGGGGGCTCCTGCCCGACGTCTCTCTAAGTGACACGGAAGCTGGACTTTAGGTCCAGCCCGAAATCAGGTAGAGAGTTACCCTGAGCATTGCTAGGCATTTGGAACATCCAAAGTCACCTAGGCCTACTGAGGGCATTCAGAGGATTATGCCGTTCACCACCTGCAGCACACACTGCCTCCAAAAGTTTCAGCGCCGAAGGCCGAAGTGTTCCAAGGGTCTCCCTTGGACTGTCAGAGAAGATAGGTGTGTGTGCTGGGTGATCCAGTCTGTTATTGAGAAGCCTGGAAAAAGGCAGTCTTTTCCCCATTTGAAAGGTAGATAGTGGCGGCCTCCAGGCTGACTGAAAGACAGCGCTGTTACCCGTCTTCTAGTCACCTCGAGGAATGCCTCAGTGAAGAAAGTGAGTTTCTCCTATGAAACCAGGGGGTCGCCAGTGCCTTGCTGGGAGCTCATCCCACGCTTGCCCTAGCTAAAGTGCGAAGTAAACGTGAGCCCTGGCCTCAAGGTAAGCACGAGTGTTTCTTATCCGCAAGGTTTTGTGTGCAGCCATCTCCATGAACCCTGACTCGATAGAGTGCTTTCAGTCCTCTATGGCTTTCCGTAGGCCTCAGAGAGTCACGTATGAGTTCCACTCTGAGGGAGAGCGTGTGCGCTGTGAGTCCCCTTTTTGTTTCCCGAGCCACACAGCACAGAACGGACTGTTGAGGTCAACTCTTTCTATGCAGAGGGGAGGGCAATGAACTGCTTCTCGCTTGGAGAGCTTGATTTCTACAGCTGTAAGGCAGCCCCGGGACAACGTTTTTGCCAGGATTACAGTCAACGTGGCTCTCCCTCTGTGGGGGCCCTCTGAACGGCACTGAAAGAATCCCTGAGCCTAAAGTGCATCCTGGCAACTCTTACCTGTCATCTCTGTGTTGTGACGCCAGGTACACTGTAGGTCCAGCCTGACAGAAAGTACAGAAAAACCGGTACACTTGTGAGGCATTTGGACGATCCAAAGTCACCTAGGCCTGACTAAGTCATTAAGCGGCTAATGCTATTCAGGGCACGCAAAACACCCCGCGTCCAACGAAGTGTGATCCTCGAAAGGCCCAGTGTGGCTGAAAGTCTCCAGTAGTCAGTCAGAGAGTGCTGGTCAATGCGCTGTGGGGTCAAGTTGGCAACTGGAGAATGTGGGAGAAGCCCGACCTTCCCCCTTTGGAAAGCAACTTCGTTGCAGCTTCCAAGCCGCCTGAAAACCCCACCACCAGGGCACTAGTCACTCCACAGATGCCTCTGAGGGGCAGTGAGTCTTTCCAAAAGAAACCAGATGCTTGCGATTCCTTCCTGGGAGCTCACCCCAGGAGCATACTGTAGCTAAATGGCCAACTAAATGTGACCTCTAGTCGCAAGGTAATGTGCACATTTTCTCATTACCAGAGCTAGTGGTGCACTGTTTCCAGGAAGTCTTACTCAATGGATGGCTTTAGCTTTAGTGTGCCTCACAGCTCTCAAGACGCTCACGTGGGCACTTCTTTCCAAGGAAGTACACTGTGTACTCAAAGCCTTCTGAGCACAACCCAGGGATACACAGCTCTGGGAACATCCCTCACTATGCAGTTGGAAGGGCCGGGAACTGAGGTGGTCTCTACGGCTAGCGCTCCACAGCTTTGAAACAGCCTCAGGACCGCGGTTCTTGGCAGGCTTTCGTTCCATGTGTGTCTGCCACGTTGAGGAAAGCTATGCTGCCCTGAAAGAAACCCCCGGGGCTCCAATTCAGTTTGGGGGCTCCTGCCCGACGTCTCTCTAAGTGACGCGGAAGCTGGACTTTAGGTCCAGCCCGAAATCAGGTAGAGAGTTACCCTGAGCATTGCTAGGCATTTGGAACATCCAAAGTCACCTAGGCCTACTGAGGGCATTGAGAGGATTATGCCGTTCACCACATGCAGCACACACTGCCTCCAAAAGTTTCAGCGCCGAAGGCCGAAGTGTGTTCCAAGGGTCTCCCTTGGACTGTCAGAGAAGATAGGTGTGTGTGCTGGGTGATCCAGTCTGTTATTGAGAAGCCTGGAAAAAGGCAGCCTTTTCCCCATTTGAAAGGTAGATAGTGGCGGCCTCCAGGCTGACTGAAAGACAGCGCTGTTACCCGTCTTCTAGTCACCTCGAGGAATGCCTCAATGAAGAAAGTGAGTTTCTCTTATGAAACCAGGGGGTCGCCAGTGCCTTGCTGGGAGCTCATCCCACGCTTGCCCTAGCTAAAGTGCGAAGTAAACGTGAGCCCTGGCCTCAAGGTAAGCACGAGTGTTTCTTATCCGCAAAGTTTTCTGTGCAGCCACCTCCATGAACCCTGACTCGATAGAGTGCTTTCAGTCCTCTACGGCTTTCCGTAGGCCTCAGAGAGTCGCGTATGAATTCCACTCTGAGGGAGAGCGTGTGCGCTGTGAGTCCCCTTTTTGTTTCCCGAGCCACACAGCAGAGAACGGACTGTTGGGGTCAACTCTTTCTATGCAGAGGGGAGGGCAATGAACTGCTTCTCGCTTGGAGAGCTTGATTTCTACAGCTGTAAGGCAGCCCCGGGACAACGTTTTTGCCAGGATTACAGTCAACGTGGCTCTCCCTCTGTGGGGGCCCTCTGAACGGCACTGAAAGAATCCCTGAGCCTAAAGTGCATCCTGGCAACTCTTACCTGTCATCTCTGTGTTGTGACGCCAGGTACACTGTAGGTCCAGCCTGACAGAAAGTACAGAAAAACCGGTACACTTGTGAGGCATTTGGACGATCCAAAGTCACCTAGGCCTGACTAAGTCATTAAGCGGCTAATGCTATTCAGGGCACGCAAAACACCCCGCGTCCAACGAAGTGTGATCCTCGAAAGGCCCAGTGTGGCTGAAAGTCTCCAGTAGTCAGTCAGAGAGTGCTGGTCAATGCGCTGGGGGGTCAAGGTGGCAACTGGAGAATGTGGGAGAAGCCCGACCTTCCCCCTTTGGAAAGCAACTTCGTTGCAGCTTCCAAGCCGCCTGAAAACCCCACCACCAGGGCACTAGTCACTCCACAGATGCCTCTGAGGGGCAGTGAGTCTTTCCAAAAGAAACCAGATGCTTGCGATTCCTTCCTGGGAGCTCACTCCAGGGGCATACTGTGGCTAAATGGCCAACTAAATGTGACCTCTATTCGCGAGGTAATGTGCACATTTTCACATTACCAGAGCTAGTGGTGCACTGTTTCCAGGAAGTCTAACTCAATGGATGGCATTAGCTTTAGTGTGCCTCACAGCTCTCAAGACGCTCACGTGGGCACTTCTTTCCAAGGAAGTACACTGTGTACTCAAAGCCTTCTGAGCACAACCCAGGGATACACAGCTCTGGGAACATCCCTCACTATGCAGTTGGAAGGGCCGGGAACTAAGGTGGTCTCTACGGCTAGCGCTCCACAGCTTTGAAACAGCCTCAGGACCGCGGTTCTTGGCAGGCTTTCGTTCCATGTGCGTCTGCCACGTTGAGGAAAGCTACGCTGCCCTGAAAGAAACCCCCGGGGCTCCAATTCAGTTTGGGGGCTCCTGCCCGACGTCTCTCTAAGTGACGCGGAAGCTGGACTTTAGGTCCAGCCCGAAATCAGGTAGAGAGTTACCCTGAGCATTGCTAGGCATTTGGAACATCCAAAGTCACCTAGGCCTACTGAGGGCATTCAGAGGATTATGCCGTTCACCACATGCAGCACACACTGCCTCCAAAAGTTTCAGCGCCGAAGGCCGAAGTGTGTTCCAAGGGTCTCCCTTGGACTGTCAGAGAAGATAGGTGTGTGTGCTGGGTGATCCAGTCTGTTATTGAGAAGCCTGGAAAAAGGCAGTCTTTTCCCCATTTGAAAGGTAGATAGTGGCGGCCTCCAGGCTGACTGAAAGACAGCGCTGTTACCCGTCTTCTAGTCACCTCGAGGAATGCCTCAGTGAAGAAAGTGAGTTTCTCCTATGAAACCAGGGGGTCGCCAGTGCCTTGCTGGGAGCTCATCCCACGCTTGCCCTAGCTAAAGTGCGAAGTAAACGTGAGCCCTGGCCTCAAGGTAAGCACGAGTGTTTCTTATCCGCAAGGTTTTGTGTGCAGCCATCTCCATGAACCCTGACTCGATAGAGTGCTTTCAGTCCTCTATGGCTTTCCGTAGGCCTCAGAGAGTCACGTATGAGTTCCACTCTGAGGGAGAGCGTGTGCGCTGTGAGTCCCCTTTTTGTTTCCCGAGCCACACAGCACAGAACGGACTGTTGAGGTCAACTCTTTCTATGCAGAGGGGAGGGCAATGAACTGCTTCTCGCTTGGAGAGCTTGATTTCTACAGCTGTAAGGCAGCCCCGGGACAACGTTTTTGCCAGGATTACAGTCAACGTGGCTCTCCCTCTGTGGGGGCCCTCTGAACGGCACTGAAAGAATCCCTGAGCCTAAAGTGCATCCTGGCAACTCTTACCTGTCATCTCTGTGTTGTGACGCCAGGTACACTGTAGGTCCAGCCTGACAGAAAGTACAGAAAAACCGGTACACTTGTGAGGCATTTGGACGATCCAAAGTCACCTAGGCCTGACTAAGTCATTAAGCGGCTAATGCTATTCAGGGCACGCAAAACACCCCGCGTCCAACGAAGTGTGATCCTCGAAAGGCCCAGTGTGGCTGAAAGTCTCCAGTAGTCAGTCAGAGAGTGCTGGTCAATGCGCTGGGGGGTCAAGTTGGCAACTGGAGAATGTGGGAGAAGCCCGACCTTCCCCCTTTGGAAAGCAACTTCGTTGCAGCTTCCAAGCCGCCTGAAAACCCCACCACCAGGGCACTAGTCACTCCACAGATGCCTCTGAGGGGCAGTGAGTCTTTCCAAAAGAAACCAGATGCTTGCGATTCCTTCCTGGGAGCTCACCCCAGGAGCATACTGTAGCTAAATGGCCAACTAAATGTGACCTCTAGTCGCAAGGTAATGTGCACATTTTCTCATTACCAGAGCTAGTGGTGCACTGTTTCCAGGAAGTCTTACTCAATGGATGGCTTTAGCTTTAGTGTGCCTCACAGCTCTCAAGACGCTCACGTGGGCACTTCTTTCCAAGGAAGTACACTGTGTACTCAAAGCCTTCTGAGCACAACCCAGGGATACACAGCTCTGGGAACATCCCTCACTATGCAGTTGGAAGGGCCGGGAACTGAGGTGGTCTCTACGGCTAGCGCTCCACAGCTTTGAAACAGCCTCAGGACCGCGGTTCTTGGCAGGCTTTCGTTCCATGTGTGTCTGCCACGTTGAGGAAAGCTATGCTGCCCTGAAAGAAACCCCCGGGGCTCCAATTCAGTTTGGGGGCTCCTGCCCGACGTCTCTCTAAGTGACGCGGAAGCTGGACTTTAGGTCCAGCCCGAAATCAGGTAGAGAGTTACCCTGAGCATTGCTAGGCATTTGGAACATCCAAAGTCACCTAGGCCTACTGAGGGCATTCAGAGGATTATGCCGTTCACCACATGCAGCACACACTGCCTCCAAAAGTTTCAGCGCCGAAGGCCGAAGTGTGTTCCAAGGGTCTCCCTTGGACTGTCAGAGAAGATAGGTGTGTGTGCTGGGTGATCCAGTCTGTTATTGAGAAGCCTGGAAAAAGGCAGTCTTTTCCCCATTTGAAAGGTAGATAGTGGCGGCCTCCAGGCTGACTGAAAGACAGCGCTGTTACCCGTCTTCTAGTCACCTCGAGGAATGCCTCAGTGAAGAAAGTGAGTTTCTCCTATGAAACCAGGGGGTCGCCAGTGCCTTGCTGGGAGCTCATCCCACGCTTGCCCTAGCTAAAGTGCGAAGTAAACGTGAGCCCTGGCCTCAAGGTAAGCACGAGTGTTTCTTATCCGCAAAGTTTTCTGTGCAGCCACCTCCATGAACCCTGACTCGATAGAGTGCTTTCAGTCCTCTACGGCTTTCCGTAGGCCTCAGAGAGTCGCGTATGAATTCCACTCTGAGGGAGAGCGTGTGCGCTGTGAGTCCCCTTTTTGTTTCCCGAGCCACACAGCACAGAACGGACTGTTGGGGTCAACTCTTTCTATGCAGAGGGGAGGGCAATGAACTGCTTCTCGCTTGGAGAGCTTGATTTCTACAGCTGTAAGGCAGCCCCGGGACAACGTTTTTGCCAGGATTACAGTCAACGTGGCTCTCCCTCTGTGGGGGCCCTCTGAACGGCACTGAAAGAATCCCTGAGCCTAAAGTGCATCCTGGCAACTCTTACCTGTCATCTCTGTGTTGTGACGCCAGGTACACTGTAGGTCCAGCCTGACAGAAAGTACAGAAAAACCGGTACACTTGTGAGGCATTTGGACGATCCAAAGTCACCTAGGCCTGACTAAGTCATTAAGCGGCTAATGCTATTCAGGGCACGCAAAACACCCCGCGTCCAACGAAGTGTGATCCTCGAAAGGCCCAGTGTGGCTGAAAGTCTCCAGTAGTCAGTCAGAGAGGGCTGGTCAATGCGCTGGGGGGTCAAGTTGGCAACTGGAGAATGTGGGAGAAGCCCGACCTTCCCCCTTTGGAAAGCAACTTCGTTGCAGCTTCCAAGCCGCCTGAAAACCCCACCACCAGGGCACTAGTCACTCCATAGATGCCTCTGAGGGGCAGTGAGGATTTCCAAAAGAAACCAGGTGCTTGCGATTCCTTCCTGGGAGCTCACGCCAGGAGCATACTGTGGCTAAATGGCCAACTAAATGTGACCTCTATTCGCGAGGTAATGTGCACATTTTCACATTACCAGAGCTAGTGGTGCACTGTTTCCAGGAAGTCTAACTCAATGGATGGCATTAGCTTTAGTGTGCCTCACAGCTCTCAAGACGCTCACGTGGGCACTTCTTTCCAAGGAAGTACACTGTGTACTCAAAGCCTTCTGAGCACAACCCAGGGATACACAGCTCTGGGAACATCCCTCACTATGCAGTTGGAAGGGCCGGGAACTAAGGTGGTCTCTACGGCTAGCGCTCCACAGCTTTGAAACAGCCTCAGGACCGCGGTTCTTGGCAGGCTTTCGTTCCATGTGCGTCTGCCACGTTGAGGAAAGCTACGCTGCCCTGAAAGAAACCCCCGGGGCTCCAATTCAGTTTGGGGGCTCCTGCCCGACGTCTCTCTAAGTGACACGGAAGCTGGACTTTAGGTCCAGCCCGAAATCAGGTAGAGAGTTACCCTGAGCATTGCTAGGCATTTGGAACATCCAAAGTCACCTAGGCCTACTGAGGGCATTCAGAGGATTATGCCGTTCACCACCTGCAGCACACACTGCCTCCAAAAGTTTCAGCGCCGAAGGCCGAAGTGTTCCAAGGGTCTCCCTTGGACTGTCAGAGAAGATAGGTGTGTGTGCTGGGTGATCCAGTCTGTTATTGAGAAGCCTGGAAAAAGGCAGTCTTTTCCCCATTTGAAAGGTAGATAGTGGCGGCCTCCAGGCTGACTGAAAGACAGCGCTGTTACCCGTCTTCTAGTCACCTCGAGGAATGCCTCAGTGAAGAAAGTGAGTTTCTCCTATGAAACCAGGGGGTCGCCAGTGCCTTGCTGGGAGCTCATCCCACGCTTGCCCTAGCTAAAGTGCGAAGTAAACGTGAGCCCTGGCCTCAAGGTAAGCACGAGTGTTTCTTATCCGCAAGGTTTTGTGTGCAGCCATCTCCATGAACCCTGACTCGATAGAGTGCTTTCAGTCCTCTATGGCTTTCCGTAGGCCTCAGAGAGTCACGTATGAGTTCCACTCTGAGGGAGAGCGTGTGCGCTGTGAGTCCCCTTTTTGTTTCCCGAGCCACACAGCACAGAACGGACTGTTGAGGTCAACTCTTTCTATGCAGAGGGGAGGGCAATGAACTGCTTCTCGCTTGGAGAGCTTGATTTCTACAGCTGTAAGGCAGCCCCGGGACAACGTTTTTGCCAGGATTACAGTCAACGTGGCTCTCCCTCTGTGGGGGCCCTCTGAACGGCACTGAAAGAATCCCTGAGCCTAAAGTGCATCCTGGCAACTCTTACCTGTCATCTCTGTGTTGTGACGCCAGGTACACTGTAGGTCCAGCCTGACAGAAAGTACAGAAAAACCGGTACACTTGTGAGGCATTTGGACGATCCAAAGTCACCTAGGCCTGACTAAGTCATTAAGCGGCTAATGCTATTCAGGGCACGCAAAACACCCCGCGTCCAACGAAGTGTGATCCTCGAAAGGCCCAGTGTGGCTGAAAGTCTCCAGTAGTCAGTCAGAGAGTGCTGGTCAATGCGCTGGGGGGTCAAGTTGGCAACTGGAGAATGTGGGAGAAGCCCGACCTTCCCCCTTTGGAAAGCAACTTCGTTGCAGCTTCCAAGCCGCCTGAAAACCCCACCACCAGGGCACTAGTCACTCCATAGATGCCTCTGAGGGGCAGTGAGGATTTCCAAAAGAAACCAGGTGCTTGCGATTCCTTCCTGGGAGCTCACGCCAGGAGCATACTGTGGCTAAATGGCCAACTAAATGTGACCTCTATTCGCGAGGTAATGTGCACATTTTCACATTACCAGAGCTAGTGGTGCACTGTTTCCAGGAAGTCTAACTCAATGGATGGCATTAGCTTTAGTGTGCCTCACAGCTCTCAAGACGCTCACGTGGGCACTTCTTTCCAAGGAAGTACACTGTGTACTCAAAGCCTTCTGAGCACAACCCAGGGATACACAGCTCTGGGAACATCCCTCACTATGCAGTTGGAAGGGCCGGGAACTAAGGTGGTCTCTACGGCTAGCGCTCCACAGCTTTGAAACAGCCTCAGGACCGCGGTTCTTGGCAGGCTTTCGTTCCATGTGCGTCTGCCACGTTGAGGAAAGCTACGCTGCCCTGAAAGAAACCCCCGGGGCTCCAATTCAGTTTGGGGGCTCCTGCCCGACGTCTCTCTAAGTGACACGGAAGCTGGACTTTAGGTCCAGCCCGAAATCAGGTAGAGAGTTACCCTGAGCATTGCTAGGCATTTGGAACATCCAAAGTCACCTAGGCCTACTGAGGGCATTCAGAGGATTATGCCGTTCACCACCTGCAGCACACACTGCCTCCAAAAGTTTCAGCGCCGAAGGCCGAAGTGTTCCAAGGGTCTCCCTTGGACTGTCAGAGAAGATAGGTGTGTGTGCTGGGTGATCCAGTCTGTTATTGAGAAGCCTGGAAAAAGGCAGTCTTTTCCCCATTTGAAAGGTAGATAGTGGCGGCCTCCAGGCTGACTGAAAGACAGCGCTGTTACCCGTCTTCTAGTCACCTCGAGGAATGCCTCAGTGAAGAAAGTGAGTTTCTCCTATGAAACCAGGGGGTCGCCAGTGCCTTGCTGGGAGCTCATCCCACGCTTGCCCTAGCTAAAGTGCGAAGTAAACGTGAGCCCTGGCCTCAAGGTAAGCACGAGTGTTTCTTATCCGCAAGGTTTTGTGTGCAGCCATCTCCATGAACCCTGACTCGATAGAGTGCTTTCAGTCCTCTATGGCTTTCCGTAGGCCTCAGAGAGTCACGTATGAGTTCCACTCTGAGGGAGAGCGTGTGCGCTGTGAGTCCCCTTTTTGTTTCCCGAGCCACACAGCACAGAACGGACTGTTGAGGTCAACTCTTTCTATGCAGAGGGGAGGGCAATGAACTGCTTCTCGCTTGGAGAGCTTGATTTCTACAGCTGTAAGGCAGCCCCGGGACAACGTTTTTGCCAGGATTACAGTCAACGTGGCTCTCCCTCTGTGGGGGCCCTCTGAACGGCACTGAAAGAATCCCTGAGCCTAAAGTGCATCCTGGCAACTCTTACCTGTCATCTCTGTGTTGTGACGCCAGGTACACTGTAGGTCCAGCCTGACAGAAAGTACAGAAAAACCGGTACACTTGTGAGGCATTTGGACGATCCAAAGTCACCTAGGCCTGACTAAGTCATTAAGCGGCTAATGCTATTCAGGGCACGCAAAACACCCCGCGTCCAACGAAGTGTGATCCTCGAAAGGCCCAGTGTGGCTGAAAGTCTCCAGTAGTCAGTCAGAGAGTGCTGGTCAATGCGCTGGGGGGTCAAGTTGGCAACTGGAGAATGTGGGAGAAGCCCGACCTTCCCCCTTTGGAAAGCAACTTCGTTGCAGCTTCCAAGCCGCCTGAAAACCCCACCACCAGGGCACTAGTCACTCCACAGATGCCTCTGAGGGGCAGTGAGTCTTTCCAAAAGAAACCAGATGCTTGCGATTCCTTCCTGGGAGCTCACCCCAGGAGCATACTGTAGCTAAATGGCCAACTAAATGTGACCTCTAGTCGCAAGGTAATGTGCACATTTTCTCATTACCAGAGCTAGTGGTGCACTGTTTCCAGGAAGTCTTACTCAATGGATGGCTTTAGCTTTAGTGTGCCTCACAGCTCTCAAGACGCTCACGTGGGCACTTCTTTCCAAGGAAGTACACTGTGTACTCAAAGCCTTCTGAGCACAACCCAGGGATACACAGCTCTGGGAACATCCCTCACTATGCAGTTGGAAGGGCCGGGAACTGAGGTGGTCTCTACGGCTAGCGCTCCACAGCTTTGAAACAGCCTCAGGACCGCGGTTCTTGGCAGGCTTTCGTTCCATGTGTGTCTGCCACGTTGAGGAAAGCTATGCTGCCCTGAAAGAAACCCCCGGGGCTCCAATTCAGTTTGGGGGCTCCTGCCCGACGTCTCTCTAAGTGACGCGGAAGCTGGACTTTAGGTCCAGCCCGAAATCAGGTAGAGAGTTACCCTGAGCATTGCTAGGCATTTGGAACATCCAAAGTCACCTAGGCCTACTGAGGGCATTCAGAGGATTATGCCGTTCACCACATGCAGCACACACTGCCTCCAAAAGTTTCAGCGCCGAAGGCCGAAGTGTGTTCCAAGGGTCTCCCTTGGACTGTCAGAGAAGATAGGTGTGTGTGCTGGGTGATCCAGTCTGTTATTGAGAAGCCTGGAAAAAGGCAGCCTTTTCCCCATTTGAAAGGTAGATAGTGGCGGCCTCCAGGCTGACTGAAAGACAGCGCTGTTACCCGTCTTCTAGTCACCTCGAGGAATGCCTCAATGAAGAAAGTGAGTTTCTCTTATGAAACCAGGGGGTCGCCAGTGCCTTGCTGGGAGCTCATCCCACGCTTGCCCTAGCTAAAGTGCGAAGTAAACGTGAGCCCTGGCCTCAAGGTAAGCACGAGTGTTTCTTATCCGCAAAGTTTTCTGTGCAGCCACCTCCATGAACCCTGACTCGATAGAGTGCTTTCAGTCCTCTACGGCTTTCCGTAGGCCTCAGAGAGTCGCGTATGAATTCCACTCTGAGGGAGAGCATGTGCGCTGTGAGTCCCCTTTTTGTTTCCCGAGCCACACAGCAGAGAACGGACTGTTGGGGTCAACTCTTTCTATGCAGAGGGGAGGGCAATGAACTGCTTCTCGCTTGGAGAGCTTGATTTCTACAGCTGTAAGGCAGCCCCGGGACAACGTTTTTGCCAGGATTACAGTCAACGTGGCTCTCCCTCAGTGGGGGCCCTCTGAACGGCACTGAAAGAATCCCTGAGCCTAAAGTGCATCCTGGCAACTCTTACCTGTCATCTCTGTGTTGTGACGCCAGGTACACTGTAGGTCCAGCCTGACAGAAAGTACAGAAAAACCGGTACACTTGTGAGGCATTTGGACGATCCAAAGTCACCTAGGCCTGACTAAGTCATTAAGCGGCTAATGCTATTCAGGGCACGCAAAACACCCCGCGTCCAACGAAGTGTGATCCTCGAAAGGCCCAGTGTGGCTGAAAGTCTCCAGTAGTCAGTCAGAGAGTGCTGGTCAATGCGCTGGGGGGTCAAGTTGGCAACTGGAGAATGTGGGAGAAGCCCGACCTTCCCCCTTTGGAAAGCAACTTCGTTGCAGCTTCCAAGCCGCCTGAAAACCCCACCACCAGGGCACTAGTCACTCCACAGATGGCTCTGAGGGGCAGTGAGTCTTTCCAAAAGAAACCAGATGCTTGCGATTCCTTCCTGGGAGCTCACCCCAGGAGCATACTGTAGCTAAATGGCCAACTAAATGTGACCTCTAGTCGCAAGGAAATGTGCACATTTTCTCATTACCAGAGCTAGTGGTGCACTGTTTCCAGGAAGTCTTACTCAATGGATGGCTTTAGCTTTAGTGTGCCTCACAGCTCTCAAGACGCTCACGTGGGCACTTCTTTCCAAGGAAGTACACTGTGTACTCAAAGCCTTCTGAGCACAACCCAGGGATACACAGCTCTGGGAACATCCCTCACTATGCAGTTGGAAGGGCCGGGAACTGACGTGGTCTCTACGGCTAGCGCTCCACAGCTTTGAAACAGCCTCAGGACCACGGTTCTTGGCAGGCTTTCGTTCCATGTGCGTCTGCCACATTGAGGAAAGCTACACTGCCCTGAAAGAAACCCCCGGGGCTCCAATTCAGTTTGGGGGCTCCTGCCCGACGTCTCTCTAAGTGACGCGGAAGCTGGACTTTAGGTCCAGCCCGAAATCAGGTAGAGAGTTACCCTGAGCATTGCTAGGCATTTGGAACATCCAAAGTCACCTAGGCCTACTGAGGGCATTCAGAGGATTATGCCGTTCACCACATGCAGCACACACTGCCTCCAAAAGTTTCAGCGCCGAAGGCCGAAGTGTGTTCCAAGGGTCTCCCTTGGACTGTCAGAGAAGATAGGTGTGTGTGCTGGGTGATCCAGTCTGTTATTGAGAAGCCTGGAAAAAGGCAGTCTTTTCCCCATTTGAAAGGTAGATAGTGGCGGCCTCCAGGCTGACTGAAAGACAGCGCTGTTACCCGTCTTCTAGTCACCTCGAGGAATGCCTCAGTGAAGAAAGTGAGTTTCTCCTATGAAACCAGGGGGTCGCCAGTGCCTTGCTGGGAGCTCATCCCACGCTTGCCCTAGCTAAAGTGCGAAGTAAACGTGAGCCCTGGCCTCAAGGTAAGCACGAGTGTTTCTTATCCGCAAAGTTTCTGTGCAGCCACCTCCATGAACCCTGACTCGATAGAGTGCTTTCAGTCCTCTACGGCTTTCCGTAGGCCTCAGAGAGTCGCGTATGAATTCCACTCTGAGGGAGAGCGTGTGCGCTGTGAGTCCCCTTTTTGTTTCCCGAGCCACACAGCACAGAACGGACTGTTGGGGTCAACCCTTTCTATGCAGAGGGGAGGGCAATGAACTGCTTCTCGCTTGGAGAGCTTGATTTCTACAGCTGTAAGGCAGCCCCGGGACAACGTTTTTGCCAGGATTACAGTCAACGTGGCTCTCCCTCTGTGGGGGCCCTCTGAACGGCACTGAAAGAATCCCTGAGCCTAAAGTGCATCCTGGCAACTCTTACCTGTCATCTCTGTGTTGTGACGCCAGGTACACTGTAGGTCCAGCCTGACAGAAAGTACAGAAAAACCGGTACACTTGTGAGGCATTTGGACGATCCAAAGTCACCTAGGCCTGACTAAGTCATTAAGCGGCTAATGCTATTCATGGCACGCAAAACACCCCGCGTCCAACGAAGTGTGATCCTCGAAAGGCCCAGTGTGGCTGAAAGTCTCCAGTAGTCAGTCAGAGAGTGCTGGTCAATGCGCTGTGGGGTCAAGTTGGCAACTGGAGAATGTGGGAGAAGCCCGACCTTCCCCCTTTGGAAAGCAACTTCGTTGCAGCTTCCAAGCCGCCTGAAAACCCCACCACCAGGGCACTAGTCACTCCATAGATGCCTCTGAGGGGCAGTGAGGCTTTCCAAAAGAAACCAGGTGCTTGCGATTCCTTCCTGGGAGCTCACGCCAGGAGCATACTGTAGCTAAATGGCCAACTAAATGTGACCTCTAGTCACGAGGTAATGTGCACATTTTCACATTACCAGAGCTAGTGGTGCACTGTTTTCAGGAAGTCTAACTCAATGGATGGCATTAGCTTTAGTGTGCCTCACAGCTCTCAAGACGCTCACGTGGGCACTTCTTTCCAAGGAAGTACACTGTGTACTCAAAGCCTTCTGAGCACAACCCAGGGATACACAGCTCTGGGAACATCCCTCACTATGCAGTTGGAAGGTCCGGGAACTAAGGTGGTCTCTACGGCTAGCGCTCCACAGCTTTGAAACAGCCTCAGGACCGCGGTTCTTGGCAGGCTTTCATTCCATGTGCGTCTGCCACGTTGAGGAAAGCTACGCTGCCCTGAAAGAAACCCCCGGGGCTCCAATTCAGTTTGGGGGCTCCTGCCCGACGTCTCTCTAAGTGACACGGAAGCTGGACTTTAGGTCCAGCCCGAAATCAGGTAGAGAGTTACCCTGAGCATTGCTAGGCATTTGGAACATCCAAAGTCACCTAGGCCTACTGAGGGCATTCAGAGGATTATGCCGTTCACCACCTGCAGCACACACTGCCTCCAAAAGTTTCAGCGCCGAAGGCCGAAGTGTTCCAAGGGTCTCCCTTGGACTGTCAGAGAAGATAGGTGTGTGTGCTGGGTGATCCAGTCTGTTATTGAGAAGCCTGGAAAAAGGCAGTCTTTTCCCCATTTGAAAGGTAGATAGTGGCGGCCTCCAGGCTGACTGAAAGACAGCGCTGTTACCCGTCTTCTAGTCACCTCGAGGAATGCCTCAGTGAAGAAAGTGAGTTTCTCCTATGAAACCAGGGGGTCGCCAGTGCCTTGCTGGGAGCTCATCCCATGCTTGCCCTAGCTAAAGTGCGAAGTAAACGTGAGCCCTGGCCTCAAGGTAAGCACGAGTGTTTCTTATCCGCAAGGTTTTGTGTGCAGCCATCTCCATGAACCCTGACTCGATAGAGTGCTTTCAGTCCTCTATGGCTTTCCGTAGGCCTCAGAGAGTCACGTATGAGTTCCACTCTGAGGGAGAGCGTGTGCGCTGTGAGTCCCCTTTTTGTTTCCCGAGCCACACAGCACAGAACGGACTGTTGAGGTCAACTCTTTCTATGCAGAGGGGAGGGCAATGAACTGCTTCTCGCTTGGAGAGCTTGATTTCTACAGCTGTAAGGCAGCCCCGGGACAACGTTTTTGCCAGGATTACAGTCAACGTGGCTCTCCCTCTGTGGGGGCCCTCTGAACGGCACTGAAAGAATCCCTGAGCCTAAAGTGCATCCTGGCAACTCTTACCTGTCATCTCTGTGTTGTGACGCCAGGTACACTGTAGGTCCAGCCTGACAGAAAGTACAGAAAAACCGGTACACTTGTGAGGCATTTGGACGATCCAAAGTCACCTAGGCCTGACTAAGTCATTAAGCGGCTAATGCTATTCAGGGCACGCAAAACACCCCGCGTCCAACGAAGTGTGATCCTCGAAAGGCCCAGTGTGGCTGAAAGTCTCCAGTAGTCAGTCAGAGAGTGCTGGTCAATGCGCTGGGGGGTCAAGTTGGCAACTGGAGAATGTGGGAGAAGCCCGACCTTCCCCCTTTGGAAAGCAACTTCGTTGCAGCTTCCAAGCCGCCTGAAAACCCCACCACCAGGGCACTAGTCACTCCACAGATGCCTCTGAGGGGCAGTGAGTCTTTCCAAAAGAAACCAGATGCTTGCGATTCCTTCCTGGGAGCTCACCCCAGGAGCATACTGTAGCTAAATGGCCAACTAAATGTGACCTCTAGTCGCAAGGTAATGTGCACATTTTCTCATTACCAGAGCTAGTGGTGCACTGTTTCCAGGAAGTCTTACTCAATGGATGGCTTTAGCTTTAGTGTGCCTCACAGCTCTCAAGACGCTCACGTGGGCACTTCTTTCCAAGGAAGTACACTGTGTACTCAAAGCCTTCTGAGCACAACCCAGGGATACACAGCTCTGGGAACATCCCTCACTATGCAGTTGGAAGGGCCGGGAACTGAGGTGGTCTCTACGGCTAGCGCTCCACAGCTTTGAAACAGCCTCAGGACCGCGGTTCTTGGCAGGCTTTCATTCCATGTGTGTCTGCCACGTTGAGGAAAGCTATGCTGCCCTGAAAGAAACCCCCGGGGCTCCAATTCAGTTTGGGGGCTCCTGCCCGACGTCTCTCTAAGTGACGCGGAAGCTGGACTTTAGGTCCAGCCCGAAATCAGGTAGAGAGTTACCCTGAGCATTGCTAGGCATTTGGAACATCCAAAGTCACCTAGGCCTACTGAGGGCATTCAGAGGATTATGCCGTTCACCACATGCAGCACACACTGCCTCCAAAAGTTTCAGCACCGAAGGCCGAAGTGTGTTCCAAGGGTCTCCCTTGGACTGTCAGAGAAGATAGGTGTGTGTGCTGGGTGATCCAGTCTGTTATTGAGAAGCCTGGAAAAAGGCAGCCTTTTCCCCATTTGAAAGGTAGATAGTGGCGGCCTCCAGGCTGACTGAAAGACAGCGCTGTTACCCGTCTTCTAGTCACCTCGAGGAATGCCTCAATGAAGAAAGTGAGTTTCTCTTATGAAACCAGGGGGTCGCCAGTGCCTTGCTGGGAGCTCATCCCACGCTTGCCCTAGCTAAAGTGCGAAGTAAACGTGAGCCCTGGCCTCAAGGTAAGCACGAGTGTTTCTTATCCGCAAAGTTTTCTGTGCAGCCACCTCCATGAACCCTGACTCGATAGAGTGCTTTCAGTCCTCTACGGCTTTCCGTAGGCCTCAGAGAGTCGCGTATGAATTCCACTCTGAGGGAGAGCGTGTGCGCTGTGAGTCCCCTTTTTGTTTCCCGAGCCACACAGCAGAGAACGGACTGTTGGGGTCAACTCTTTCTATGCAGAGGGGAGGGCAATGAACTGCTTCTCGCTTGGAGAGCTTGATTTCTACAGCTGTAAGGCAGCCCCGGGACAACGTTTTTGCCAGGATTACAGTCAACGTGGCTCTCCCTCTGTGGGGGCCCTCTGAACGGCACTGAAAGAATCCCTGAGCCTAAAGTGCATCCTGGCAACTCTTACCTGTCATCTCTGTGTTGTGACGCCAGGTACACTGTAGGTCCAGCCTGACAGAAAGTACAGAAAAACCGGTACACTTGTGAGGCATTTGGACGATCCAAAGTCACCTAGGCCTGACTAAGTCATTAAGCGGCTAATGCTATTCAGGGCACGCAAAACACCCCGCGTCCAACGAAGTGTGATCCTCGAAAGGCCCAGTGTGGCTGAAAGTCTCCAGTAGTCAGTCAGAGAGTGCTGGTCAATGCGCTGGGGGGTCAAGTTGGCAACTGGAGAATGTGGGAGAAGCCCGACCTTCCCCTTTTGGAAAGCAACTTCGTTGCAGCTTCCAAGCCCCCTGAAAACCCCACCACCAGAGCACTAGTCACTCCATAGATGCCTCTGAGGGGCAGTGAGGCTTTCCAAAAGAAACCAGGTGCTTGCGATTCCTTCCTGGGAGCTCACGCCAGGAGCATACTGTGGCTAAATGGCCAACTAAATGTGACCTCTAGTCGCGAGGTAATGTGCACATTTTCTCATTACCAGAGCTAGTGGTGCACTGTTTCCAGGAAGTCTAACTCAATGGATGGCATTAGCTTTAGTGTGCCTCACAGCTCTCAAGACGCTCACGTGGGCACTTCTTTCCAAGGAAGTACACTGTGTACTCAAAGCCTTCTGAGCACAACCCAGGGATACACAGCTCTGGGAACATCCCTCACTATGCAGTTGGAAGGGCCGGGAACTAAGGTGGTCTCTACGGCTAGCGCTCCACAGCTTTGAAACAGCCTCAGGACCGCGGTTCTTGGCAGGCTTTCGTTCCATGTGCGTCTGCCACGTTGAGGAAAGCTACGCTGCCCTGAAAGAAACCCCCGGGGCTCCAATTCAGTTTGGGGGCTCCTGCCCGACGTCTCTCTAAGTGACACGGAAGCTGGACTTTAGGTCCAGCCCGAAATCAGGTAGAGAGTTACCCTGAGCATTGCTAGGCATTTGGAACATCCAAAGTCACCTAGGCCTACTGAGGGCATTCAGAGGATTATGCCGTTCACCACCTGCAGCACACACTGCCTCCAAAAGTTTCAGCGCCGAAGGCCGAAGTGTGTTCCAAGGGTCTCCCTTGGACTGTCAGAGAAGATAGGTGTGTGTGCTGGGTGATCCAGTCTGTTATTGAGAAGCCTGGAAAAAGGCAGTCTTTTCCCCATTTGAAAGGTAGATAGTGGCGGCCTCCAGGCTGACTGAAAGACAGCGCTGTTACCCGTCTTCTAGTCACCTCGAGGAATGCCTCAGTGAAGAAAGTGAGTTTCTCCTATGAAACCAGGGGGTCGCCAGTGCCTTGCTGGGAGCTCATCCCACGCTTGCCCTAGCTAAAGTGCGAAGTAAACGTGAGCCCTGGCCTCAAGGTAAGCACGAGTGTTTCTTATCCGCAAGGTTTTGTGTGCAGCCATCTCCATGAACCCTGACTCGATAGAGTGCTTTCAGTCCTCTATGGCTTTCCGTAGGCCTCAGAGAGTCACGTATGAGTTCCACTCTGAGGGAGAGCGTGTGCGCTGTGAGTCCCCTTTTTGTTTCCCGAGCCACACAGCACAGAACGGACTGTTGAGGTCAACTCTTTCTATGCAGAGGGGAGGGCAATGAACTGCTTCTCGCTTGGAGAGCTTGATTTCTACAGCTGTAAGGCAGCCCCGGGACAACGTTTTTGCCAGGATTACAGTCAACGTGGCTCTCCCTCTGTGGGGGCCCTCTGAACGGCACTGAAAGAATCCCTGAGCCTAAAGTGCATCCTGGCAACTCTTACCTGTCATCTCTGTGTTGTGACGCCAGGTACACTGTAGGTCCAGCCTGACAGAAAGTACAGAAAAACCGGTACACTTGTGAGGCATTTGGACGATCCAAAGTCACCTAGGCCTGACTAAGTCATTAAGCGGCTAATGCTATTCAGGGCACGCAAAACACCCCGCGTCCAACGAAGTGTGATCCTCGAAAGGCCCAGTGTGGCTGAAAGTCTCCAGTAGTCAGTCAGAGAGTGCTGGTCAATGCGCTGGGGGGTCAAGTTGGCAACTGGAGAATGTGGGAGAAGCCCGACCTTCCCCCTTTGGAAAGCAACTTCGTTGCAGCTTCCAAGCCGCCTGAAAACCCCACCACCAGGGCACTAGTCACTCCACAGATGCCTCTGAGGGGCAGTGAGTCTTTCCAAAAGAAACCAGATGCTTGCGATTCCTTCCTGGGAGCTCACCCCAGGAGCATACTGTAGCTAAATGGCCAACTAAATGTGACCTCTAGTCGCAAGGTAATGTGCACATTTTCTCATTACCAGAGCTAGTGGTGCACTGTTTCCAGGAAGTCTTACTCAATGGATGGCTTTAGCTTTAGTGTGCCTCACAGCTCTCAAGACGCTCACGTGGGCACTTCTTTCCAAGGAAGTACACTGTGTACTCAAAGCCTTCTGAGCACAACCCAGGGATACACAGCTCTGGGAACATCCCTCACTATGCAGTTGGAAGGGCCGGGAACTGAGGTGGTCTCTACGGCTAGCGCTCCACAGCTTTGAAACAGCCTCAGGACCGCGGTTCTTGGCAGGCTTTCGTTCCATGTGTGTCTGCCACGTTGAGGAAAGCTATGCTGCCCTGAAAGAAACCCCCGGGGCTCCAATTCAGTTTGGGGGCTCCTGCCCGACGTCTCTCTAAGTGACGCGGAAGCTGGACTTTAGGTCCAGCCCGAAATCAGGTAGAGAGTTACCCTGAGCATTGCTAGGCATTTGGAACATCCAAAGTCACCTAGGCCTACTGAGGGCATTCAGAGGATTATGCCGTTCACCACATGCAGCACACACTGCCTCCAAAAGTTTCAGCGCCGAAGGCCGAAGTGTGTTCCAAGGGTCTCCCTTGGACTGTCAGAGAAGATAGGTGTGTGTGCTGGGTGATCCAGTCTGTTATTGAGAAGCCTGGAAAAAGGCAGCCTTTTCCCCATTTGAAAGGTAGATAGTGGCGGCCTCCAGGCTGACTGAAAGACAGCGCTGTTACCCGTCTTCTAGTCACCTCGAGGAATGCCTCAATGAAGAAAGTGAGTTTCTCTTATGAAACCAGGGGGTCGCCAGTGCCTTGCTGGGAGCTCATCCCACGCTTGCCCTAGCTAAAGTGCGAAGTAAACGTGAGCCCTGGCCTCAAGGTAAGCACGAGTGTTTCTTATCCGCAAAGTTTTCTGTGCAGCCACCTCCATGAACCCTGACTCGATAGAGTGCTTTCAGTCCTCTACGGCTTTCCGTAGGCCTCAGAGAGTCGCGTATGAATTCCACTCTGAGGGAGAGCATGTGCGCTGTGAGTCCCCTTTTTGTTTCCCGAGCCACACAGCAGAGAACGGACTGTTGGGGTCAACTCTTTCTATGCAGAGGGGAGGGCAATGAACTGCTTCTCGCTTGGAGAGCTTGATTTCTACAGCTGTAAGGCAGCCCCGGGACAACGTTTTTGCCAGGATTACAGTCAACGTGGCTCTCCCTCAGTGGGGGCCCTCTGAACGGCACTGAAAGAATCCCTGAGCCTAAAGTGCATCCTGGCAACTCTTACCTGTCATCTCTGTGTTGTGACGCCAGGTACACTGTAGGTCCAGCCTGACAGAAAGTACAGAAAAACCGGTACACTTGTGAGGCATTTGGACGATCCAAAGTCACCTAGGCCTGACTAAGTCATTAAGCGGCTAATGCTATTCAGGGCACGCAAAACACCCCGCGTCCAACGAAGTGTGATCCTCGAAAGGCCCAGTGTGGCTGAAAGTCTCCAGTAGTCAGTCAGAGAGTGCTGGTCAATGCGCTGGGGGGTCAAGTTGGCAACTGGAGAATGTGGGAGAAGCCCGACCTTCCCCCTTTGGAAAGCAACTTCGTTGCAGCTTCCAAGCCGCCTGAAAACCCCACCACCAGGGCACTAGTCACTCCACAGATGGCTCTGAGGGGCAGTGAGTCTTTCCAAAAGAAACCAGATGCTTGCGATTCCTTCCTGGGAGCTCACCCCAGGAGCATACTGTAGCTAAATGGCCAACTAAATGTGACCTCTAGTCGCAAGGAAATGTGCACATTTTCTCATTACCAGAGCTAGTGGTGCACTGTTTCCAGGAAGTCTTACTCAATGGATGGCTTTAGCTTTAGTGTGCCTCACAGCTCTCAAGACGCTCACGTGGGCACTTCTTTCCAAGGAAGTACACTGTGTACTCAAAGCCTTCTGAGCACAACCCAGGGATACACAGCTCTGGGAACATCCCTCACTATGCAGTTGGAAGGGCCGGGAACTGACGTGGTCTCTACGGCTAGCGCTCCACAGCTTTGAAACAGCCTCAGGACCACGGTTCTTGGCAGGCTTTCGTTCCATGTGCGTCTGCCACATTGAGGAAAGCTACACTGCCCTGAAAGAAACCCCCGGGGCTCCAATTCAGTTTGGGGGCTCCTGCCCGACGTCTCTCTAAGTGACGCGGAAGCTGGACTTTAGGTCCAGCCCGAAATCAGGTAGAGAGTTACCCTGAGCATTGCTAGGCATTTGGAACATCCAAAGTCACCTAGGCCTACTGAGGGCATTCAGAGGATTATGCCGTTCACCACATGCAGCACACACTGCCTCCAAAAGTTTCAGCGCCGAAGGCCGAAGTGTGTTCCAAGGGTCTCCCTTGGACTGTCAGAGAAGATAGGTGTGTGTGCTGGGTGATCCAGTCTGTTATTGAGAAGCCTGGAAAAAGGCAGTCTTTTCCCCATTTGAAAGGTAGATAGTGGCGGCCTCCAGGCTGACTGAAAGACAGCGCTGTTACCCGTCTTCTAGTCACCTCGAGGAATGCCTCAGTGAAGAAAGTGAGTTTCTCCTATGAAACCAGGGGGTCGCCAGTGCCTTGCTGGGAGCTCATCCCACGCTTGCCCTAGCTAAAGTGCGAAGTAAACGTGAGCCCTGGCCTCAAGGTAAGCACGAGTGTTTCTTATCCGCAAAGTTTCTGTGCAGCCACCTCCATGAACCCTGACTCGATAGAGTGCTTTCAGTCCTCTACGGCTTTCCGTAGGCCTCAGAGAGTCGCGTATGAATTCCACTCTGAGGGAGAGCGTGTGCGCTGTGAGTCCCCTTTTTGTTTCCCGAGCCACACAGCACAGAACGGACTGTTGGGGTCAACCCTTTCTATGCAGAGGGGAGGGCAATGAACTGCTTCTCGCTTGGAGAGCTTGATTTCTACAGCTGTAAGGCAGCCCCGGGACAACGTTTTTGCCAGGATTACAGTCAACGTGGCTCTCCCTCTGTGGGGGCCCTCTGAACGGCACTGAAAGAATCCCTGAGCCTAAAGTGCATCCTGGCAACTCTTACCTGTCATCTCTGTGTTGTGACGCCAGGTACACTGTAGGTCCAGCCTGACAGAAAGTACAGAAAAACCGGTACACTTGTGAGGCATTTGGACGATCCAAAGTCACCTAGGCCTGACTAAGTCATTAAGCGGCTAATGCTATTCAGGGCACGCAAAACACCCCGCGTCCAACGAAGTGTGATCCTCGAAAGGCCCAGTGTGGCTGAAAGTCTCCAGTAGTCAGTCAGAGAGTGCTGGTCAATGCGCTGTGGGGTCAAGTTGGCAACTGGAGAATGTGGGAGAAGCCCGACCTTCCCCCTTTGGAAAGCAACTTCGTTGCAGCTTCCAAGCCGCCTGAAAACCCCACCACCAGGGCACTAGTCACTCCATAGATGCCTCTGAGGGGCAGTGAGGCTTTCCAAAAGAAACCAGGTGCTTGCGATTCCTTCCTGGGAGCTCACGCCAGGAGCATACTGTAGCTAAATGGCCAACTAAATGTGACCTCTAGTCACGAGGTAATGTGCACATTTTCACATTACCAGAGCTAGTGGTGCACTGTTTTCAGGAAGTCTAACTCAATGGATGGCATTAGCTTTAGTGTGCCTCACAGCTCTCAAGACGCTCACGTGGGCACTTCTTTCCAAGGAAGTACACTGTGTACTCAAAGCCTTCTGAGCACAACCCAGGGATACACAGCTCTGGGAACATCCCTCACTATGCAGTTGGAAGGTCCGGGAACTAAGGTGGTCTCTACGGCTAGCGCTCCACAGCTTTGAAACAGCCTCAGGACCGCGGTTCTTGGCAGGCTTTCATTCCATGTGCGTCTGCCACGTTGAGGAAAGCTACGCTGCCCTGAAAGAAACCCCCGGGGCTCCAATTCAGTTTGGGGGCTCCTGCCCGACGTCTCTCTAAGTGACACGGAAGCTGGACTTTAGGTCCAGCCCGAAATCAGGTAGAGAGTTACCCTGAGCATTGCTAGGCATTTGGAACATCCAAAGTCACCTAGGCCTACTGAGGGCATTCAGAGGATTATGCCGTTCACCACCTGCAGCACACACTGCCTCCAAAAGTTTCAGCGCCGAAGGCCGAAGTGTTCCAAGGGTCTCCCTTGGACTGTCAGAGAAGATAGGTGTGTGTGCTGGGTGATCCAGTCTGTTATTGAGAAGCCTGGAAAAAGGCAGTCTTTTCCCCATTTGAAAGGTAGATAGTGGCGGCCTCCAGGCTGACTGAAAGACAGCGCTGTTACCCGTCTTCTAGTCACCTCGAGGAATGCCTCAGTGAAGAAAGTGAGTTTCTCCTATGAAACCAGGGGGTCGCCAGTGCCTTGCTGGGAGCTCATCCCATGCTTGCCCTAGCTAAAGTGCGAAGTAAACGTGAGCCCTGGCCTCAAGGTAAGCACGAGTGTTTCTTATCCGCAAGGTTTTGTGTGCAGCCATCTCCATGAACCCTGACTCGATAGAGTGCTTTCAGTCCTCTATGGCTTTCCGTAGGCCTCAGAGAGTCACGTATGAGTTCCACTCTGAGGGAGAGCGTGTGCGCTGTGAGTCCCCTTTTTGTTTCCCGAGCCACACAGCACAGAACGGACTGTTGAGGTCAACTCTTTCTATGCAGAGGGGAGGGCAATGAACTGCTTCTCGCTTGGAGAGCTTGATTTCTACAGCTGTAAGGCAGCCCCGGGACAACGTTTTTGCCAGGATTACAGTCAACGTGGCTCTCCCTCTGTGGGGGCCCTCTGAACGGCACTGAAAGAATCCCTGAGCCTAAAGTGCATCCTGGCAACTCTTACCTGTCATCTCTGTGTTGTGACGCCAGGTACACTGTAGGTCCAGCCTGACAGAAAGTACAGAAAAACCGGTACACTTGTGAGGCATTTGGACGATCCAAAGTCACCTAGGCCTGACTAAGTCATTAAGCGGCTAATGCTATTCAGGGCACGCAAAACACCCCGCGTCCAACGAAGTGTGATCCTCGAAAGGCCCAGTGTGGCTGAAAGTCTCCAGTAGTCAGTCAGAGAGTGCTGGTCAATGCGCTGGGGGGTCAAGTTGGCAACTGGAGAATGTGGGAGAAGCCCGACCTTCCCCCTTTGGAAAGCAACTTCGTTGCAGCTTCCAAGCCGCCTGAAAACCCCACCACCAGGGCACTAGTCACTCCACAGATGCCTCTGAGGGGCAGTGAGTCTTTCCAAAAGAAACCAGATGCTTGCGATTCCTTCCTGGGAGCTCACCCCAGGAGCATACTGTAGCTAAATGGCCAACTAAATGTGACCTCTAGTCGCAAGGTAATGTGCACATTTTCTCATTACCAGAGCTAGTGGTGCACTGTTTCCAGGAAGTCTTACTCAATGGATGGCTTTAGCTTTAGTGTGCCTCACAGCTCTCAAGACGCTCACGTGGGCACTTCTTTCCAAGGAAGTACACTGTGTACTCAAAGCCTTCTGAGCACAACCCAGGGATACACAGCTCTGGGAACATCCCTCACTATGCAGTTGGAAGGGCCGGGAACTGAGGTGGTCTCTACGGCTAGCGCTCCACAGCTTTGAAACAGCCTCAGGACCGCGGTTCTTGGCAGGCTTTCATTCCATGTGTGTCTGCCACGTTGAGGAAAGCTATGCTGCCCTGAAAGAAACCCCCGGGGCTCCAATTCAGTTTGGGGGCTCCTGCCCGACGTCTCTCTAAGTGACGCGGAAGCTGGACTTTAGGTCCAGCCCGAAATCAGGTAGAGAGTTACCCTGAGCATTGCTAGGCATTTGGAACATCCAAAGTCACCTAGGCCTACTGAGGGCATTCAGAGGATTATGCCGTTCACCACATGCAGCACACACTGCCTCCAAAAGTTTCAGCACCGAAGGCCGAAGTGTGTTCCAAGGGTCTCCCTTGGACTGTCAGAGAAGATAGGTGTGTGTGCTGGGTGATCCAGTCTGTTATTGAGAAGCCTGGAAAAAGGCAGCCTTTTCCCCATTTGAAAGGTAGATAGTGGCGGCCTCCAGGCTGACTGAAAGACAGCGCTGTTACCCGTCTTCTAGTCACCTCGAGGAATGCCTCAATGAAGAAAGTGAGTTTCTCTTATGAAACCAGGGGGTCGCCAGTGCCTTGCTGGGAGCTCATCCCATGCTTGCCCTAGCTAAAGTGCGAAGTAAACGTGAGCCCTGGCCTCAAGGTAAGCACGAGTGTTTCTTATCCGCAAAGTTTTCTGTGCAGCCACCTCCATGAACCCTGACTCGATAGAGTGCTTTCAGTCCTCTACGGCTTTCCGTAGGCCTCAGAGAGTCGCGTATGAATTCCACTCTGAGGGAGAGCGTGTGCGCTGTGAGTCCCCTTTTTGTTTCCCGAGCCACACAGCAGAGAACGGACTGTTGGGGTCAACTCTTTCTATGCAGAGGGGAGGGCAATGAACTGCTTCTCGCTTGGAGAGCTTGATTTCTACAGCTGTAAGGCAGCCCCGGGACAACGTTTTTGCCAGGATTACAGTCAACGTGGCTCTCCCTCTGTGGGGGCCCTCTGAACGGCACTGAAAGAATCCCTGAGCCTAAAGTGCATCCTGGCAACTCTTACCTGTCATCTCTGTGTTGTGACGCCAGGTACACTGTAGGTCCAGCCTGACAGAAAGTACAGAAAAACCGGTACACTTGTGAGGCATTTGGACGATCCAAAGTCACCTAGGCCTGACTAAGTCATTAAGCGGCTAATGCTATTCAGGGCACGCAAAACACCCCGCGTCCAACGAAGTGTGATCCTCGAAAGGCCCAGTGTGGCTGAAAGTCTCCAGTAGTCAGTCAGAGAGTGCTGGTCAATGCGCTGGGGGGTCAAGTTGGCAACTGGAGAATGTGGGAGAAGCCCGACCTTCCCCTTTTGGAAAGCAACTTCGTTGCAGCTTCCAAGCCCCCTGAAAACCCCACCACCAGAGCACTAGTCACTCCATAGATGCCTCTGAGGGGCAGTGAGGCTTTCCAAAAGAAACCAGGTGCTTGCGATTCCTTCCTGGGAGCTCACGCCAGGAGCATACTGTGGCTAAATGGCCAACTAAATGTGACCTCTAGTCGCGAGGTAATGTGCACATTTTCTCATTACCAGAGCTAGTGGTGCACTGTTTCCAGGAAGTCTAACTCAATGGATGGCATTAGCTTTAGTGTGCCTCACAGCTCTCAAGACGCTCACGTGGGCACTTCTTTCCAAGGAAGTACACTGTGTACTCAAAGCCTTCTGAGCACAACCCAGGGATACACAGCTCTGGGAACATCCCTCACTATGCAGTTGGAAGGGCCGGGAACTAAGGTGGTCTCTACGGCTAGCGCTCCACAGCTTTGAAACAGCCTCAGGACCGCGGTTCTTGGCAGGCTTTCGTTCCATGTGCGTCTGCCACGTTGAGGAAAGCTACGCTGCCCTGAAAGAAACCCCCGGGGCTCCAATTCAGTTTGGGGGCTCCTGCCCGACGTCTCTCTAAGTGACACGGAAGCTGGACTTTAGGTCCAGCCCGAAATCAGGTAGAGAGTTACCCTGAGCATTGCTAGGCATTTGGAACATCCAAAGTCACCTAGGCCTACTGAGGGCATTCAGAGGATTATGCCGTTCACCACCTGCAGCACACACTGCCTCCAAAAGTTTCAGCGCCGAAGGCCGAAGTGTGTTCCAAGGGTCTCCCTTGGACTGTCAGAGAAGATAGGTGTGTGTGCTGGGTGATCCAGTCTGTTATTGAGAAGCCTGGAAAAAGGCAGTCTTTTCCCCATTTGAAAGGTAGATAGTGGCGGCCTCCAGGCTGACTGAAAGACAGCGCTGTTACCCGTCTTCTAGTCACCTCGAGGAATGCCTCAGTGAAGAAAGTGAGTTTCTCCTATGAAACCAGGGGGTCGCCAGTGCCTTGCTGGGAGCTCATCCCACGCTTGCCCTAGCTAAAGTGCGAAGTAAACGTGAGCCCTGGCCTCAAGGTAAGCACGAGTGTTTCTTATCCGCAAGGTTTTGTGTGCAGCCATCTCCATGAACCCTGACTCGATAGAGTGCTTTCAGTCCTCTATGGCTTTCCGTAGGCCTCAGAGAGTCACGTATGAATTCCACTCTGAGGGAGAGCGTGTGCGCTGTGAGTCCCCTTTTTGTTTCCCGAGCCACACAGCACAGAACGGACTGTTGGGGTCAACTCTTTCTATGCAGAGCGGAGGGCAATGAACTGCTTCTCGCTTGGAGAGCTTGATTTCTACAGCTGTAAGGCAGCCCCGGGACAACGTTTTTGCCAGGATTACAGTCAACGTGGCTCTCCCTCTGTGGGGGCCCTCTGAACGGCACTGAAAGAATCCCTGAGCCTAAAGTGCATCCTGGCAACTCTTACCTGTCATCTCTGTGTTGTGACGCCAGGTACACTGTAGGTCCAGCCTGACAGAAAGTACAGAAAAACCGGTACACTTGTGAGGCATTTGGACGATCCAAAGTCACCTAGGCCTGACTAAGTCATTAAGCGGCTAATGCTATTCAGGGCACGCAAAACACCCCGCGTCCAACGAAGTGTGATCCTCGAAAGGCCCAGTGTGGCTGAAAGTCCCCAGTAGTCAGTCAGAGAGTGCTGGTCAATGCGCTGGGGGGTCAAGTTGGCAACTGGAGAATGTGGGAGAAGCCCGACCTTCCCCCTTTGGAAAGCAACTTCGTTGCAGCTTCCAAGCCGCCTGAAAACCCCACCACCAGGGCACTAGTCACTCCACAGATGCCTCTGAGGGGCAGTGAGTCTTTCCAAAAGAAACCAGATGCTTGCGATTCCTTCCTGGGAGCTCACCCCAGGAGCATACTGCAGCTAAATGGCCAACTAAATGTGACCTCTAGTCGCGAGGTAATGTGCACATTTTCTCATTACCAGAGCTAGTGGTGCACTGTTTCCAGGAAGTCTTACTCAATGGATGGCTTTAGCTTTAGTGTGCCTCACAGCTCTCAAGACGCTCACGTGGGCACTTCTTTCCAAGGAAGTACACTGTGTACTCAAAGCCTTCTGAGCACAACCCAGGGATACACAGCTCTTGGAACATCCCTCACTATGCAGTTGGAAGGGCCGGGAACTAAGGTGGTCTCTACGGCTAGCGCTCCACAGCTTTGAAACAGCCTCAGGACCGCGGTTCTTGGCAGGCTTTCGTTCCATGTGTGTCTGCCACGTTGAGGAAAGCTACGCTGCCCTGAAAGAAACCCCCGGGGCTCCAATTCAGTTTGGGGACTCCTGCCCGACGTCTCTCTAAGTGACGCGGAAGCTGGACTTTAGGTCCAGCCCGAAATCAGGTAGAGAGTTACCCTGAGCATTGCTAGGCATTTGGAACATCCAAAGTCACCTAGGCCTACTGAGGGCATTCAGAGGATTATGCCGTTCACCACATGCAGCACACACTGCCTCCAAAAGTTTCAGCGCCGAAGGCCGAAGTGTGTTCCAAGGGTCTCCCTTGGACTGTCAGAGAAGATAGGTGTGTGTGCTGGGTGATCCAGTCTGTTATTGAGAAGCCTGGAAAAAGGCAGTCTTTTCCCCATTTGAAAGGTAGATAGTGGCGGCCTCCAGGCTGACTGAAAGACAGCGCTGTTACCCGTCTTCTAGTCACCTCGAGGAATGCCTCAGTGAAGAAAGTGAGTTTCTCCTATGAAACCAGGGGGTCGCCAGTGCCTTGCTGGGAGCTCATCCCACGCTTGCCCTAGCTAAAGTGCGAAGTAAATGTGAGCCCTGTCCTCAAGGTAAGCACGAGTGTTTCCTATCCGCAAAGTTTTGTGTGCAGCCATCTCCATGAACCCTGACTCGATAGAGTGCTTTCAGTCCTCTACGGCTTTCGGTAGGCCTCAGAGAGTCGCGTATGAATTCCACTCTGAGGGAGAGCGTGTGCGCTGTCAGTCCCCTTTTTGTTTCCCGAGCCACACAGCAGAGAACGGACTGTTGGGGTCAACTCTTTCTATGCAGAGGGGAGGGCAATGAACTGCTTCTCGCTTGGAGAGCTTGATTTCTACAGCTGTAAGGCAGCCCCGGGACAACGTTTTTGCCAGGATTACAGTCAACGTGGCTCTCCCTCTGTGGGGGCCCTCTGAACGGCACTGAAAGAATCCCTGAGCCTAAAGTGCATCCTGGCAACTCTTACCTGTCATCTCTGTGTTGTGACGCCAGGTACACTGTAGGTTCAGCCTGACAGAAAGTACAGAAAAACCGGTACACTTGTGAGGCATTTGGACGATCCAAAGTCACCTAGGCCTGACTAAGTCATTAAGCGGCTAATGCTATTCAGGGCACGCAAAACACCCCGCGTCCAACGAAGTGTGATCCTCGAAAGGCCCAGTGTGGCTGAAAGTCTCCAGTAGTCAGTCAGAGAGTGCTGGTCAATGCGCTGTGGGGTCAAGTTGGCAACTGGAGAATGTGGGAGAAGCCCGACCTTCCCCCTTTGGAAAGCAACTTCGTTGCAGCTTCCAAGCCGCCTGAAAACCCCACCACCAGGGCACTAGTCACTCCACAGATGCCTCTGAGGGGCAGTGAGTCTTTCCAAAAGAAACCAGATGCTTGCGATTCCTTCCTGGGAGCTCACCCCAGGAGCATACTGTAGCTAAATGGCCAACTAAATGTGACCTCTAGTCGCGAGGTAATGTGCACATTTTCTCATTACCAGAGCTAGTGGTGCACTGTTTCCAGGAAGTCTTACTCAATGGATGGCTTTAGCTTTAGTGTGCCTCACAGCTCTCAAGACGCTCACGTGGGCACTTCTTTCCAAGGAAGTACACTGTGTACTCAAAGCCTTCTGAGCACAACCCAGGGATACACAGCTCTGGGAACATCCCTCACTATGCAGTTGGAAGGGCCGGGAACTAAGGTGGTCTCTACGGCTAGCGCTCCACAGCTTTGAAACAGCCTCAGGACCGCGGTTCTTGGCAGGCTTTCGTTCCATGTGTGTCTGCCACGTTGAGGAAAGCTACGCTGCCCTGAAAGAAACCCCCGGGGCTCCAATTCAGTTTCGGGGCTCCTGCCCGACGTCTCTCTAAGTGACGCGGAAGCTGGACTTTAGGTCCAGCCCGAAATCAGGTAGAGAGTTACCCTGAGCATTGCTAGGCATTTGGAACATCCAAAGTCACCTAGGCCTACTGAGGGCATTCAGAGGATTATGCCGTTCACCACATGCAGCACACACTGCCTCCAAAAGTTTCAGCGCCGAAGGCCGAAGTGTGTTCCAAGGGTCTCCCTTGGACTGTCAGAGAAGATAGGTGTGTGTGCTGGGTGATCCAGTCTGTTATTGAGAAGCCTGGAAAAAGGCAGCCTTTTCCCCATTTGAAAGGTAGATAGTGGCGGCCTCCAGGCTGACTGAAAGACAGCGCTGTTACCCGTCTTCTAGTCACCTCGAGGAATGCCTCAGTGAAGAAAGTGAGTTTCTCCTATGAAACCAGGGGGTCGCCAGTGCCTTGCTGGGAGCTCATCCCACGCTTGCCCTAGCTAAAGTGCGAAGTAAACGTGAGCCCTGGCCTCAAGGTAAGCACGAGTGTTTCTTATCCGCAAGGTTTTGTGTGCAGCCATCTCCATGAACCCTGACTCGATAGAGTGCTTTCAGTCCTCTATGGCTTTCCGTAGGCCTCAGAGAGTCACGTATGAATTCCACTCTGAGGGAGAGCGTGTGCGCTGTGAGTCCCCTTTTTGTTTCCCGAGCCACACAGCAGAGAACGGACTGTTGGGGTCAACTCTTTCTATGCAGAGGGGAGGGCAATGAACTGCTTCTCGCTTGGAGAGCTTGATTTCTACAGCTGTAAGGCAGCCCCGGGACAACGTTTTTGCCAGGATTACAGTCAACGTGGCTCTCCCTCTGTGGGGGCCCTCTGAACGGCACTGAAAGAATCCCTGAGCCTAAAGTGCATCCTGGCAACTCTTACCTGTCATCTCTGTGTTGTGACGCCAGGTACACTGTAGGTCCAGCCTGACAGAAAGTACAGAAAAACCGGTACACTTGTGAGGCATTTGGACGATCCAAAGTCACCTAGGCCTGACTAAGTCATTAAGCGGCTAATGCTATTCAGGGCACGCAAAACACCCCGCGTCCAACGAAGTGTGATCCTCGAAAGGCCCAGTGTGGCTGAAAGTCTCCAGTAGTCAGTCAGAGAGTGCTGGTCAATGCGCTGGGGGGTCAAGTTGGCAACTGGAGAATGTGGGAGAAGCCCGACCTTCCCCCTTTGGAAAGCAACTTCGTTGCAGCTTCCAAGCCGCCTGAAAACCCCACCACCAGGGCACTAGTCACTCCATAGATGCCTCTGAGGGGCAGTGAGGCTTTCCAAAAGAAACCAGATGCTTGCGATTCCTTTTTGGGAGCTCACCCCAGGAGCATACTGTAGCTAAATGGCCAACTAAATGTGACCTCTAGTCGCGAGGTAATGTGCACATTTTCTCATTACCAGAGCTAGTGGTGCACTGTTTCCAGGAAGTCTTACTCAATGGATGGCTTTAGCTTTAGTGTGCCTCACAGCTCTCAAGACGCTCACGTGGGCACTTCTTTCCAAGGAAGTACACTGTGTACTCAAAGCCTTCTGAGCACAACCCAGGGATACACAGCTCTGGGAACATCCCTCACTATGCAGTTGGAAGGGCCGGGAACTAAGGTGGTCTCTACGGCTAGCGCTCCACAGCTTTGAAACAGCCTCAGGACCGCGGTTCTTGGCAGGCTTTCGTTCCATGTGCGTCTGCCACGTTGAGGAAAGCTACGCTGCCCTGAAAGAAACCCCCGGGGCTCCAATTCAGTTTGGGGGCTCCTGCCCGACGTCTCTCTAAGTGACGCGGAAGCTGGACTTTAGGTCCAGCCCGAAATCAGGTAGAGAGTTACCCTGAGCATTGCTAGGCATTTGGAACATCCAAAGTCACCTAGGCCTACTGAGGGCATTCAGAGGATTATGCCGTTCACCACCTCCAGCACACACTGCCTCCAAAAGTTTCAGCGCCGAAGGCCGAAGTGTGTTCCAAGGGTCTCCCTTGGACTGTCAGAGAAGATAGGTGTGTGTGCTGGGTGATCCAGTCTGTTATTGAGAAGCCTGGAAAAAGGCAGTCTTTTCCCCATTTGAAAGGTAGATAGTGGCGGCCTCCAGGCTGACTGAAAGACAGCGCTGTTACCCGTCTTCTAGTCACCTCGAGGAATGCCTCAGTGAAGAAAGTGAGTTTCTCCTATGAAACCAGGGGGTCGCCAGTGCCTTGCTGGGAGCTCATCCCACGCTTGCCCTAGCTAAAGTGCGAAGTAAACGTGAGCCCTGGCCTCAAGGTAAGCACGAGTGTTTCTTATCCGCAAGGTTTTGTGTGCAGCCATCTCCATGAACCCTGACTCGATAGAGTGCTTTCAGTCCTCTATGGCTTTCCGTAGGCCTCAGAGAGTCACGTATGAATTCCACTCTGAGGGAAAGCGTGTGCGCTGTGAGTCCCCTTTTTGTTTCCCGAGCCACACAGCACAGAACGGACTGTTGGGGTCAACTCTTTCTATGCAGAGGGGAGGGCAATGAATTGCTTCTCGCTTGGAGAGCTTGATTTCTACAGCTGTAAGGCAGCCCCGGGACAACGTTTTTGCCAGGATTACAGTCAACGTGGCTCTCCCTCTGTGGGGGCCCTCTGAACGGCACTGAAAGAATCCCTGAGCCTAAAGTGCATCCTGGCAACTCTTACCTGTCATCTCTGTGTTGTGACGCCAGGTACACTGTAGGTCCAGCCTGACAGAAAGTACAGAAAAACCGGTACACTTGTGAGGCATTTGGACGATCCAAAGTCACCTAGGCCTGACTAAGTCATTAAGCGGCTAATGCTATTCAGGGCACGCAAAACACCCCGCGTCCAACGAAGTGTGATCCTCGAAAGGCCCAGTGTGGCTGAAAGTCTCCAGTAGTCAGTCAGAGAGTGCTGGTCAATGCGCTGGGGGGTCAAGTTGGCAACTGGAGAATGTGGGAGAAGCCCGACCTTCCCCCTTTGGAAAGCAACTTCGTTGCAGCTTCCAAGCCGCCTGAAAACCCCACCACCAGGGCACTAGTCACTCCACAGATGCCTCTGAGGGGCAGTGAGTCTTTCCAAAAGAAACCAGATGGTTGCGATTCCTTCCTGGGAGCTCACTCCAGGGGCATACTGTGGCTAAATGGCCAACTAAATGTGACCTCTAGTCGCGAGGTAATGTGCACATTTTCTCATTACCAGAGCTAGTGGTGCACTGTTTCCAGGAAGTCTTACTCAATGGATGGCTTTAGCTTTAGTGTGCCTCACAGCTCTCAAGACGCTCACGTGGGCACTTCTTTCCAAGGAAGTACACTGTGTACTCAAAGCCTTCTGAGCACAACCCAGGGATACACAGCTCTGGGAACATCCCTCACTATGCAGTTGGAAGGGCCGGGAACTGAGGTGGTCTCTACGGCTAGCGCTCCACAGCTTTGAAACAGCCTCAGGACCGCGGTTCTTGGCAGGCTTTCGTTCCATGTGCGTCTGCCACGTTGAGGAAAGCTACACTGCCCTGAAAGAAACCCCCGGGGCTCCAATTCAGTTTGGGGGCTCCTGCCCGACGTCTCTCTAAGTGACGCGGAAGCTGGACTTTAGGTCCAGCCCGAAATCAGGTAGAGAGTTACCCTGAGCATTGCTAGGCATTTGGAACATCCAAAGTCACCTAGGCCTACTGAGGGCATTCAGAGGATTATGCCGTTCACCACATGCAGCACACACTGCCTCCAAAAGTTTCAGCGCCGAAGGCCGAAGTGTGTTCCAAGGGTCTCCCTTGGACTGTCAGAGAAGATAGGTGTGTGTGCTGGGTGATCCAGTCTGTTATTGAGAAGCCTGGAAAAAGGCAGTCTTTTCCCCATTTGAAAGGTAGATAGTGGCGGCCTCCAGGCTGACTGAAAGACAGCGCTGTTACCCGTCTTCTAGTCACCTCGAGGAATGCCTCAGTGAAGAAAGTGAGTTTCTCCTATGAAACCAGGGGGTCGCCAGTGCCTTGCTGGGAGCTCATCCCACGCTTGCCCTAGCTAAAGTGCGAAGTAAACGTTAGCCCTGGCCTCAAGGTAAGCACGAGTGTTTCTTATCCGCAAGGTTTTGTGTGCAGCCACCTCCATGAACCCTGACTCGATAGAGTGCTTTCAGTCCTCTATGGCTTTCCGTAGGCCTCAGAGAGTCACGTATGAATTCCACTCTGAGGGAGAGCGTGTGCGCTGTGAGTCCCCTTTTTGTTTCCCGAGCCACACAGCACAGAACGGACTGTTGGGGTCAACTCTTTCTATGCAGAGGGGAGGGCAATGAACTGCTTCTCGCTTGGAGAGCTTGATTTCTACAGCTGTAAGGCAGCCCCGGGACAACGTTTTTGCCAGGATTACAGTCAACGTGGCTCTCCCTCTGTGGGGGCCCTCTGAACGGCACTGAAAGAATCCCTGAGCCTAAAGTGCATCCTGGCAACTCTTACCTGTCATCTCTGTGTTGTGACGCCAGGTACACTGTAGGTCCAGCCTGACAGAAAGTACAGAAAAACCGGTACACTTGTGAGGCATTTGGACGATCCAAAGTCACCTAGGCCTGACTAAGTCATTAAGCGGCTAATGCTATTCAGGGCACGCAAAACACCCCGCGTCCAACGAAGTGTGATCCTCGAAAGGCCCAGTGTGGCTGAAAGTCTCCAGTAGTCAGTCAGAGAGTGCTGGTCAATGCGCTGGGGGGTCAAGTTGGCAACTGGAGAATGTGGGAGAAGCCCGACCTTCCCCTTTTGGAAAGCAACTTCGTTGCAGCTTCCAAGCCCCCTGAAAACCCCACCACCAGAGCACTAGTCACTCCATAGATGCCTCTGAGGGGCAGTGAGGCTTTCCAAAAGAAACCAGGTGCTTGCGATTCCTTCCTGGGAGCTCACGCCAGGAGCATACTGTGGCTAAATGGCCAACTAAATGTGACCTCTAGTCGCGAGGTAATGTGCACATTTTCTCATTACCAGAGCTAGTGGTGCACTGTTTCCAGGAAGTCTAACTCAATGGATGGCATTAGCTTTAGTGTGCCTCACAGCTCTCAAGACGCTCACGTGGGCACTTCTTTCCAAGGAAGTACACTGTGTACTCAAAGCCTTCTGAGCACAACCCAGGGATACACAGCTCTGGGAACATCCCTCACTATGCAGTTGGAAGGGCCGGGAACTAAGGTGGTCTCTACGGCTAGCGCTCCACAGCTTTGAAACAGCCTCAGGACCGCGGTTCTTGGCAGGCTTTCGTTCCATGTGCGTCTGCCACGTTGAGGAAAGCTACGCTGCCCTGAAAGAAACCCCCGGGGCTCCAATTCAGTTTGGGGGCTCCTGCCCGACGTCTCTCTAAGTGACACGGAAGCTGGACTTTAGGTCCAGCCCGAAATCAGGTAGAGAGTTACCCTGAGCATTGCTAGGCATTTGGAACATCCAAAGTCACCTAGGCCTACTGAGGGCATTCAGAGGATTATGCCGTTCACCACCTGCAGCACACACTGCCTCCAAAAGTTTCAGCGCCGAAGGCCGAAGTGTGTTCCAAGGGTCTCCCTTGGACTGTCAGAGAAGATAGGTGTGTGTGCTGGGTGATCCAGTCTGTTATTGAGAAGCCTGGAAAAAGGCAGTCTTTTCCCCATTTGAAAGGTAGATAGTGGCGGCCTCCAGGCTGACTGAAAGACAGCGCTGTTACCCGTCTTCTAGTCACCTCGAGGAATGCCTCAGTGAAGAAAGTGAGTTTCTCCTATGAAACCAGGGGGTCGCCAGTGCCTTGCTGGGAGCTCATCCCACGCTTGCCCTAGCTAAAGTGCGAAGTAAACGTGAGCCCTGGCCTCAAGGTAAGCACGAGTGTTTCTTATCCGCAAGGTTTTGTGTGCAGCCATCTCCATGAACCCTGACTCGATAGAGTGCTTTCAGTCCTCTATGGCTTTCCGTAGGCCTCAGAGAGTCACGTATGAATTCCACTCTGAGGGAGAGCGTGTGCGCTGTGAGTCCCCTTTTTGTTTCCCGAGCCACACAGCACAGAACGGACTGTTGGGGTCAACTCTTTCTATGCAGAGCGGAGGGCAATGAACTGCTTCTCGCTTGGAGAGCTTGATTTCTACAGCTGTAAGGCAGCCCCGGGACAACGTTTTTGCCAGGATTACAGTCAACGTGGCTCTCCCTCTGTGGGGGCCCTCTGAACGGCACTGAAAGAATCCCTGAGCCTAAAGTGCATCCTGGCAACTCTTACCTGTCATCTCTGTGTTGTGACGCCAGGTACACTGTAGGTCCAGCCTGACAGAAAGTACAGAAAAACCGGTACACTTGTGAGGCATTTGGACGATCCAAAGTCACCTAGGCCTGACTAAGTCATTAAGCGGCTAATGCTATTCAGGGCACGCAAAACACCCCGCGTCCAACGAAGTGTGATCCTCGAAAGGCCCAGTGTGGCTGAAAGTCCCCAGTAGTCAGTCAGAGAGTGCTGGTCAATGCGCTGGGGGGTCAAGTTGGCAACTGGAGAATGTGGGAGAAGCCCGACCTTCCCCCTTTGGAAAGCAACTTCGTTGCAGCTTCCAAGCCGCCTGAAAACCCCACCACCAGGGCACTAGTCACTCCACAGATGCCTCTGAGGGGCAGTGAGTCTTTCCAAAAGAAACCAGATGCTTGCGATTCCTTCCTGGGAGCTCACCCCAGGAGCATACTGCAGCTAAATGGCCAACTAAATGTGACCTCTAGTCGCGAGGTAATGTGCACATTTTCTCATTACCAGAGCTAGTGGTGCACTGTTTCCAGGAAGTCTTACTCAATGGATGGCTTTAGCTTTAGTGTGCCTCACAGCTCTCAAGACGCTCACGTGGGCACTTCTTTCCAAGGAAGTACACTGTGTACTCAAAGCCTTCTGAGCACAACCCAGGGATACACAGCTCTTGGAACATCCCTCACTATGCAGTTGGAAGGGCCGGGAACTAAGGTGGTCTCTACGGCTAGCGCTCCACAGCTTTGAAACAGCCTCAGGACCGCGGTTCTTGGCAGGCTTTCGTTCCATGTGTGTCTGCCACGTTGAGGAAAGCTACGCTGCCCTGAAAGAAACCCCCGGGGCTCCAATTCAGTTTGGGGACTCCTGCCCGACGTCTCTCTAAGTGACGCGGAAGCTGGACTTTAGGTCCAGCCCGAAATCAGGTAGAGAGTTACCCTGAGCATTGCTAGGCATTTGGAACATCCAAAGTCACCTAGGCCTACTGAGGGCATTCAGAGGATTATGCCGTTCACCACATGCAGCACACACTGCCTCCAAAAGTTTCAGCGCCGAAGGCCGAAGTGTGTTCCAAGGGTCTCCCTTGGACTGTCAGAGAAGATAGGTGTGTGTGCTGGGTGATCCAGTCTGTTATTGAGAAGCCTGGAAAAAGGCAGTCTTTTCCCCATTTGAAAGGTAGATAGTGGCGGCCTCCAGGCTGACTGAAAGACAGCGCTGTTACCCGTCTTCTAGTCACCTCGAGGAATGCCTCAGTGAAGAAAGTGAGTTTCTCCTATGAAACCAGGGGGTCGCCAGTGCCTTGCTGGGAGCTCATCCCACGCTTGCCCTAGCTAAAGTGCGAAGTAAATGTGAGCCCTGTCCTCAAGGTAAGCACGAGTGTTTCCTATCCGCAAAGTTTTGTGTGCAGCCATCTCCATGAACCCTGACTCGATAGAGTGCTTTCAGTCCTCTACGGCTTTCGGTAGGCCTCAGAGAGTCGCGTATGAATTCCACTCTGAGGGAGAGCGTGTGCGCTGTCAGTCCCCTTTTTGTTTCCCGAGCCACACAGCAGAGAACGGACTGTTGGGGTCAACTCTTTCTATGCAGAGGGGAGGGCAATGAACTGCTTCTCGCTTGGAGAGCTTGATTTCTACAGCTGTAAGGCAGCCCCGGGACAACGTTTTTGCCAGGATTACAGTCAACGTGGCTCTCCCTCTGTGGGGGCCCTCTGAACGGCACTGAAAGAATCCCTGAGCCTAAAGTGCATCCTGGCAACTCTTACCTGTCATCTCTGTGTTGTGACGCCAGGTACACTGTAGGTTCAGCCTGACAGAAAGTACAGAAAAACCGGTACACTTGTGAGGCATTTGGACGATCCAAAGTCACCTAGGCCTGACTAAGTCATTAAGCGGCTAATGCTATTCAGGGCACGCAAAACACCCCGCGTCCAACGAAGTGTGATCCTCGAAAGGCCCAGTGTGGCTGAAAGTCTCCAGTAGTCAGTCAGAGAGTGCTGGTCAATGCGCTGTGGGGTCAAGTTGGCAACTGGAGAATGTGGGAGAAGCCCGACCTTCCCCCTTTGGAAAGCAACTTCGTTGCAGCTTCCAAGCCGCCTGAAAACCCCACCACCAGGGCACTAGTCACTCCACAGATGCCTCTGAGGGGCAGTGAGTCTTTCCAAAAGAAACCAGATGCTTGCGATTCCTTCCTGGGAGCTCACCCCAGGAGCATACTGTAGCTAAATGGCCAACTAAATGTGACCTCTAGTCGCGAGGTAATGTGCACATTTTCTCATTACCAGAGCTAGTGGTGCACTGTTTCCAGGAAGTCTTACTCAATGGATGGCTTTAGCTTTAGTGTGCCTCACAGCTCTCAAGACGCTCACGTGGGCACTTCTTTCCAAGGAAGTACACTGTGTACTCAAAGCCTTCTGAGCACAACCCAGGGATACACAGCTCTGGGAACATCCCTCACTATGCAGTTGGAAGGGCCGGGAACTAAGGTGGTCTCTACGGCTAGCGCTCCACAGCTTTGAAACAGCCTCAGGACCGCGGTTCTTGGCAGGCTTTCGTTCCATGTGTGTCTGCCACGTTGAGGAAAGCTACGCTGCCCTGAAAGAAACCCCCGGGGCTCCAATTCAGTTTCGGGGCTCCTGCCCGACGTCTCTCTAAGTGACGCGGAAGCTGGACTTTAGGTCCAGCCCGAAATCAGGTAGAGAGTTACCCTGAGCATTGCTAGGCATTTGGAACATCCAAAGTCACCTAGGCCTACTGAGGGCATTCAGAGGATTATGCCGTTCACCACATGCAGCACACACTGCCTCCAAAAGTTTCAGCGCCGAAGGCCGAAGTGTGTTCCAAGGGTCTCCCTTGGACTGTCAGAGAAGATAGGTGTGTGTGCTGGGTGATCCAGTCTGTTATTGAGAAGCCTGGAAAAAGGCAGCCTTTTCCCCATTTGAAAGGTAGATAGTGGCGGCCTCCAGGCTGACTGAAAGACAGCGCTGTTACCCGTCTTCTAGTCACCTCGAGGAATGCCTCAGTGAAGAAAGTGAGTTTCTCCTATGAAACCAGGGGGTCGCCAGTGCCTTGCTGGGAGCTCATCCCACGCTTGCCCTAGCTAAAGTGCGAAGTAAACGTGAGCCCTGGCCTCAAGGTAAGCACGAGTGTTTCTTATCCGCAAGGTTTTGTGTGCAGCCATCTCCATGAACCCTGACTCGATAGAGTGCTTTCAGTCCTCTATGGCTTTCCGTAGGCCTCAGAGAGTCACGTATGAATTCCACTCTGAGGGAGAGCGTGTGCGCTGTGAGTCCCCTTTTTGTTTCCCGAGCCACACAGCAGAGAACGGACTGTTGGGGTCAACTCTTTCTATGCAGAGGGGAGGGCAATGAACTGCTTCTCGCTTGGAGAGCTTGATTTCTACAGCTGTAAGGCAGCCCCGGGACAACGTTTTTGCCAGGATTACAGTCAACGTGGCTCTCCCTCTGTGGGGGCCCTCTGAACGGCACTGAAAGAATCCCTGAGCCTAAAGTGCATCCTGGCAACTCTTACCTGTCATCTCTGTGTTGTGACGCCAGGTACACTGTAGGTCCAGCCTGACAGAAAGTACAGAAAAACCGGTACACTTGTGAGGCATTTGGACGATCCAAAGTCACCTAGGCCTGACTAAGTCATTAAGCGGCTAATGCTATTCAGGGCACGCAAAACACCCCGCGTCCAACGAAGTGTGATCCTCGAAAGGCCCAGTGTGGCTGAAAGTCTCCAGTAGTCAGTCAGAGAGTGCTGGTCAATGCGCTGGGGGGTCAAGTTGGCAACTGGAGAATGTGGGAGAAGCCCGACCTTCCCCCTTTGGAAAGCAACTTCGTTGCAGCTTCCAAGCCGCCTGAAAACCCCACCACCAGGGCACTAGTCACTCCATAGATGCCTCTGAGGGGCAGTGAGGCTTTCCAAAAGAAACCAGATGCTTGCGATTCCTTTTTGGGAGCTCACCCCAGGAGCATACTGTAGCTAAATGGCCAACTAAATGTGACCTCTAGTCGCGAGGTAATGTGCACATTTTCTCATTACCAGAGCTAGTGGTGCACTGTTTCCAGGAAGTCTTACTCAATGGATGGCTTTAGCTTTAGTGTGCCTCACAGCTCTCAAGACGCTCACGTGGGCACTTCTTTCCAAGGAAGTACACTGTGTACTCAAAGCCTTCTGAGCACAACCCAGGGATACACAGCTCTGGGAACATCCCTCACTATGCAGTTGGAAGGGCCGGGAACTAAGGTGGTCTCTACGGCTAGCGCTCCACAGCTTTGAAACAGCCTCAGGACCGCGGTTCTTGGCAGGCTTTCGTTCCATGTGCGTCTGCCACGTTGAGGAAAGCTACGCTGCCCTGAAAGAAACCCCCGGGGCTCCAATTCAGTTTGGGGGCTCCTGCCCGACGTCTCTCTAAGTGACGCGGAAGCTGGACTTTAGGTCCAGCCCGAAATCAGGTAGAGAGTTACCCTGAGCATTGCTAGGCATTTGGAACATCCAAAGTCACCTAGGCCTACTGAGGGCATTCAGAGGATTATGCCGTTCACCACCTCCAGCACACACTGCCTCCAAAAGTTTCAGCGCCGAAGGCCGAAGTGTGTTCCAAGGGTCTCCCTTGGACTGTCAGAGAAGATAGGTGTGTGTGCTGGGTGATCCAGTCTGTTATTGAGAAGCCTGGAAAAAGGCAGTCTTTTCCCCATTTGAAAGGTAGATAGTGGCGGCCTCCAGGCTGACTGAAAGACAGCGCTGTTACCCGTCTTCTAGTCACCTCGAGGAATGCCTCAGTGAAGAAAGTGAGTTTCTCCTATGAAACCAGGGGGTCGCCAGTGCCTTGCTGGGAGCTCATCCCACGCTTGCCCTAGCTAAAGTGCGAAGTAAACGTGAGCCCTGGCCTCAAGGTAAGCACGAGTGTTTCTTATCCGCAAGGTTTTGTGTGCAGCCATCTCCATGAACCCTGACTCGATAGAGTGCTTTCAGTCCTCTATGGCTTTCCGTAGGCCTCAGAGAGTCACGTATGAATTCCACTCTGAGGGAAAGCGTGTGCGCTGTGAGTCCCCTTTTTGTTTCCCGAGCCACACAGCACAGAACGGACTGTTGGGGTCAACTCTTTCTATGCAGAGGGGAGGGCAATGAATTGCTTCTCGCTTGGAGAGCTTGATTTCTACAGCTGTAAGGCAGCCCCGGGACAACGTTTTTGCCAGGATTACAGTCAACGTGGCTCTCCCTCTGTGGGGGCCCTCTGAACGGCACTGAAAGAATCCCTGAGCCTAAAGTGCATCCTGGCAACTCTTACCTGTCATCTCTGTGTTGTGACGCCAGGTACACTGTAGGTCCAGCCTGACAGAAAGTACAGAAAAACCGGTACACTTGTGAGGCATTTGGACGATCCAAAGTCACCTAGGCCTGACTAAGTCATTAAGCGGCTAATGCTATTCAGGGCACGCAAAACACCCCGCGTCCAACGAAGTGTGATCCTCGAAAGGCCCAGTGTGGCTGAAAGTCTCCAGTAGTCAGTCAGAGAGTGCTGGTCAATGCGCTGGGGGGTCAAGTTGGCAACTGGAGAATGTGGGAGAAGCCCGACCTTCCCCCTTTGGAAAGCAACTTCGTTGCAGCTTCCAAGCCGCCTGAAAACCCCACCACCAGGGCACTAGTCACTCCACAGATGCCTCTGAGGGGCAGTGAGTCTTTCCAAAAGAAACCAGATGGTTGCGATTCCTTCCTGGGAGCTCACTCCAGGGGCATACTGTGGCTAAATGGCCAACTAAATGTGACCTCTAGTCGCGAGGTAATGTGCACATTTTCTCATTACCAGAGCTAGTGGTGCACTGTTTCCAGGAAGTCTTACTCAATGGATGGCTTTAGCTTTAGTGTGCCTCACAGCTCTCAAGACGCTCACGTGGGCACTTCTTTCCAAGGAAGTACACTGTGTACTCAAAGCCTTCTGAGCACAACCCAGGGATACACAGCTCTGGGAACATCCCTCACTATGCAGTTGGAAGGGCCGGGAACTGAGGTGGTCTCTACGGCTAGCGCTCCACAGCTTTGAAACAGCCTCAGGACCGCGGTTCTTGGCAGGCTTTCGTTCCATGTGCGTCTGCCACGTTGAGGAAAGCTACACTGCCCTGAAAGAAACCCCCGGGGCTCCAATTCAGTTTGGGGGCTCCTGCCCGACGTCTCTCTAAGTGACGCGGAAGCTGGACTTTAGGTCCAGCCCGAAATCAGGTAGAGAGTTACCCTGAGCATTGCTAGGCATTTGGAACATCCAAAGTCACCTAGGCCTACTGAGGGCATTCAGAGGATTATGCCGTTCACCACATGCAGCACACACTGCCTCCAAAAGTTTCAGCGCCGAAGGCCGAAGTGTGTTCCAAGGGTCTCCCTTGGACTGTCAGAGAAGATAGGTGTGTGTGCTGGGTGATCCAGTCTGTTATTGAGAAGCCTGGAAAAAGGCAGTCTTTTCCCCATTTGAAAGGTAGATAGTGGCGGCCTCCAGGCTGACTGAAAGACAGCGCTGTTACCCGTCTTCTAGTCACCTCGAGGAATGCCTCAGTGAAGAAAGTGAGTTTCTCCTATGAAACCAGGGGGTCGCCAGTGCCTTGCTGGGAGCTCATCCCACGCTTGCCCTAGCTAAAGTGCGAAGTAAACGTTAGCCCTGGCCTCAAGGTAAGCACGAGTGTTTCTTATCCGCAAGGTTTTGTGTGCAGCCACCTCCATGAACCCTGACTCGATAGAGTGCTTTCAGTCCTCTATGGCTTTCCGTAGGCCTCAGAGAGTCACGTATGAATTCCACTCTGAGGGAGAGCGTGTGCGCTGTGAGTCCCCTTTTTGTTTCCCGAGCCACACAGCACAGAACGGACTGTTGGGGTCAACTCTTTCTATGCAGAGGGGAGGGCAATGAACTGCTTCTCGCTTGGAGAGCTTGATTTCTACAGCTGTAAGGCAGCCCCGGGACAACGTTTTTGCCAGGATTACAGTCAACGTGGCTCTCCCTCTGTGGGGGCCCTCTGAACGGCACTGAAAGAATCCCTGAGCCTAAAGTGCATCCTGGCAACTCTTACCTGTCATCTCTGTGTTGTGACGCCAGGTACACTGTAGGTCCAGCCTGACAGAAAGTACAGAAAAACCGGTACACTTGTGAGGCATTTGGACGATCCAAAGTCACCTAGGCCTGACTAAGTCATTAAGCGGCTAATGCTATTCAGGGCACGCAAAACACCCCGCGTCCAACGAAGTGTGATCCTCGAAAGGCCCAGTGTGGCTGAAAGTCTCCAGTAGTCAGTCAGAGAGTGCTGGTCAATGCGCTGGGGGGTCAAGTTGGCAACTGGAGAATGTGGGAGAAGCCCGACCTTCCCCTTTTGGAAAGCAACTTCGTTGCAGCTTCCAAGCCCCCTGAAAACCCCACCACCAGAGCACTAGTCACTCCATAGATGCCTCTGAGGGGCAGTGAGGCTTTCCAAAAGAAACCAGGTGCTTGCGATTCCTTCCTGGGAGCTCACGCCAGGAGCATACTGTGGCTAAATGGCCAACTAAATGTGACCTCTAGTCGCGAGGTAATGTGCACATTTTCTCATTACCAGAGCTAGTGGTGCACTGTTTCCAGGAAGTCTAACTCAATGGATGGCATTAGCTTTAGTGTGCCTCACAGCTCTCAAGACGCTCACGTGGGCACTTCTTTCCAAGGAAGTACACTGTGTACTCAAAGCCTTCTGAGCACAACCCAGGGATACACAGCTCTGGGAACATCCCTCACTATGCAGTTGGAAGGGCCGGGAACTAAGGTGGTCTCTACGGCTAGCGCTCCACAGCTTTGAAACAGCCTCAGGACCGCGGTTCTTGGCAGGCTTTCGTTCCATGTGCGTCTGCCACGTTGAGGAAAGCTACGCTGCCCTGAAAGAAACCCCCGGGGCTCCAATTCAGTTTGGGGGCTCCTGCCCGACGTCTCTCTAAGTGACACGGAAGCTGGACTTTAGGTCCAGCCCGAAATCAGGTAGAGAGTTACCCTGAGCATTGCTAGGCATTTGGAACATCCAAAGTCACCTAGGCCTACTGAGGGCATTCAGAGGATTATGCCGTTCACCACCTGCAGCACACACTGCCTCCAAAAGTTTCAGCGCCGAAGGCCGAAGTGTGTTCCAAGGGTCTCCCTTGGACTGTCAGAGAAGATAGGTGTGTGTGCTGGGTGATCCAGTCTGTTATTGAGAAGCCTGGAAAAAGGCAGTCTTTTCCCCATTTGAAAGGTAGATAGTGGCGGCCTCCAGGCTGACTGAAAGACAGCGCTGTTACCCGTCTTCTAGTCACCTCGAGGAATGCCTCAGTGAAGAAAGTGAGTTTCTCCTATGAAACCAGGGGGTCGCCAGTGCCTTGCTGGGAGCTCATCCCACGCTTGCCCTAGCTAAAGTGCGAAGTAAACGTGAGCCCTGGCCTCAAGGTAAGCACGAGTGTTTCTTATCCGCAAGGTTTTGTGTGCAGCCATCTCCATGAACCCTGACTCGATAGAGTGCTTTCAGTCCTCTATGGCTTTCCGTAGGCCTCAGAGAGTCACGTATGAATTCCACTCTGAGGGAGAGCGTGTGCGCTGTGAGTCCCCTTTTTGTTTCCCGAGCCACACAGCACAGAACGGACTGTTGGGGTCAACTCTTTCTATGCAGAGCGGAGGGCAATGAACTGCTTCTCGCTTGGAGAGCTTGATTTCTACAGCTGTAAGGCAGCCCCGGGACAACGTTTTTGCCAGGATTACAGTCAACGTGGCTCTCCCTCTGTGGGGGCCCTCTGAACGGCACTGAAAGAATCCCTGAGCCTAAAGTGCATCCTGGCAACTCTTACCTGTCATCTCTGTGTTGTGACGCCAGGTACACTGTAGGTCCAGCCTGACAGAAAGTACAGAAAAACCGGTACACTTGTGAGGCATTTGGACGATCCAAAGTCACCTAGGCCTGACTAAGTCATTAAGCGGCTAATGCTATTCAGGGCACGCAAAACACCCCGCGTCCAACGAAGTGTGATCCTCGAAAGGCCCAGTGTGGCTGAAAGTCCCCAGTAGTCAGTCAGAGAGTGCTGGTCAATGCGCTGGGGGGTCAAGTTGGCAACTGGAGAATGTGGGAGAAGCCCGACCTTCCCCCTTTGGAAAGCAACTTCGTTGCAGCTTCCAAGCCGCCTGAAAACCCCACCACCAGGGCACTAGTCACTCCACAGATGCCTCTGAGGGGCAGTGAGTCTTTCCAAAAGAAACCAGATGCTTGCGATTCCTTCCTGGGAGCTCACCCCAGGAGCATACTGCAGCTAAATGGCCAACTAAATGTGACCTCTAGTCGCGAGGTAATGTGCACATTTTCTCATTACCAGAGCTAGTGGTGCACTGTTTCCAGGAAGTCTTACTCAATGGATGGCTTTAGCTTTAGTGTGCCTCACAGCTCTCAAGACGCTCACGTGGGCACTTCTTTCCAAGGAAGTACACTGTGTACTCAAAGCCTTCTGAGCACAACCCAGGGATACACAGCTCTTGGAACATCCCTCACTATGCAGTTGGAAGGGCCGGGAACTAAGGTGGTCTCTACGGCTAGCGCTCCACAGCTTTGAAACAGCCTCAGGACCGCGGTTCTTGGCAGGCTTTCGTTCCATGTGTGTCTGCCACGTTGAGGAAAGCTACGCTGCCCTGAAAGAAACCCCCGGGGCTCCAATTCAGTTTGGGGACTCCTGCCCGACGTCTCTCTAAGTGACGCGGAAGCTGGACTTTAGGTCCAGCCCGAAATCAGGTAGAGAGTTACCCTGAGCATTGCTAGGCATTTGGAACATCCAAAGTCACCTAGGCCTACTGAGGGCATTCAGAGGATTATGCCGTTCACCACATGCAGCACACACTGCCTCCAAAAGTTTCAGCGCCGAAGGCCGAAGTGTGTTCCAAGGGTCTCCCTTGGACTGTCAGAGAAGATAGGTGTGTGTGCTGGGTGATCCAGTCTGTTATTGAGAAGCCTGGAAAAAGGCAGTCTTTTCCCCATTTGAAAGGTAGATAGTGGCGGCCTCCAGGCTGACTGAAAGACAGCGCTGTTACCCGTCTTCTAGTCACCTCGAGGAATGCCTCAGTGAAGAAAGTGAGTTTCTCCTATGAAACCAGGGGGTCGCCAGTGCCTTGCTGGGAGCTCATCCCACGCTTGCCCTAGCTAAAGTGCGAAGTAAATGTGAGCCCTGTCCTCAAGGTAAGCACGAGTGTTTCCTATCCGCAAAGTTTTGTGTGCAGCCATCTCCATGAACCCTGACTCGATAGAGTGCTTTCAGTCCTCTACGGCTTTCGGTAGGCCTCAGAGAGTCGCGTATGAATTCCACTCTGAGGGAGAGCGTGTGCGCTGTCAGTCCCCTTTTTGTTTCCCGAGCCACACAGCAGAGAACGGACTGTTGGGGTCAACTCTTTCTATGCAGAGGGGAGGGCAATGAACTGCTTCTCGCTTGGAGAGCTTGATTTCTACAGCTGTAAGGCAGCCCCGGGACAACGTTTTTGCCAGGATTACAGTCAACGTGGCTCTCCCTCTGTGGGGGCCCTCTGAACGGCACTGAAAGAATCCCTGAGCCTAAAGTGCATCCTGGCAACTCTTACCTGTCATCTCTGTGTTGTGACGCCAGGTACACTGTAGGTTCAGCCTGACAGAAAGTACAGAAAAACCGGTACACTTGTGAGGCATTTGGACGATCCAAAGTCACCTAGGCCTGACTAAGTCATTAAGCGGCTAATGCTATTCAGGGCACGCAAAACACCCCGCGTCCAACGAAGTGTGATCCTCGAAAGGCCCAGTGTGGCTGAAAGTCTCCAGTAGTCAGTCAGAGAGTGCTGGTCAATGCGCTGTGGGGTCAAGTTGGCAACTGGAGAATGTGGGAGAAGCCCGACCTTCCCCCTTTGGAAAGCAACTTCGTTGCAGCTTCCAAGCCGCCTGAAAACCCCACCACCAGGGCACTAGTCACTCCACAGATGCCTCTGAGGGGCAGTGAGTCTTTCCAAAAGAAACCAGATGCTTGCGATTCCTTCCTGGGAGCTCACCCCAGGAGCATACTGTAGCTAAATGGCCAACTAAATGTGACCTCTAGTCGCGAGGTAATGTGCACATTTTCTCATTACCAGAGCTAGTGGTGCACTGTTTCCAGGAAGTCTTACTCAATGGATGGCTTTAGCTTTAGTGTGCCTCACAGCTCTCAAGACGCTCACGTGGGCACTTCTTTCCAAGGAAGTACACTGTGTACTCAAAGCCTTCTGAGCACAACCCAGGGATACACAGCTCTGGGAACATCCCTCACTATGCAGTTGGAAGGGCCGGGAACTAAGGTGGTCTCTACGGCTAGCGCTCCACAGCTTTGAAACAGCCTCAGGACCGCGGTTCTTGGCAGGCTTTCGTTCCATGTGTGTCTGCCACGTTGAGGAAAGCTACGCTGCCCTGAAAGAAACCCCCGGGGCTCCAATTCAGTTTCGGGGCTCCTGCCCGACGTCTCTCTAAGTGACGCGGAAGCTGGACTTTAGGTCCAGCCCGAAATCAGGTAGAGAGTTACCCTGAGCATTGCTAGGCATTTGGAACATCCAAAGTCACCTAGGCCTACTGAGGGCATTCAGAGGATTATGCCGTTCACCACATGCAGCACACACTGCCTCCAAAAGTTTCAGCGCCGAAGGCCGAAGTGTGTTCCAAGGGTCTCCCTTGGACTGTCAGAGAAGATAGGTGTGTGTGCTGGGTGATCCAGTCTGTTATTGAGAAGCCTGGAAAAAGGCAGCCTTTTCCCCATTTGAAAGGTAGATAGTGGCGGCCTCCAGGCTGACTGAAAGACAGCGCTGTTACCCGTCTTCTAGTCACCTCGAGGAATGCCTCAGTGAAGAAAGTGAGTTTCTCCTATGAAACCAGGGGGTCGCCAGTGCCTTGCTGGGAGCTCATCCCACGCTTGCCCTAGCTAAAGTGCGAAGTAAACGTGAGCCCTGGCCTCAAGGTAAGCACGAGTGTTTCTTATCCGCAAGGTTTTGTGTGCAGCCATCTCCATGAACCCTGACTCGATAGAGTGCTTTCAGTCCTCTATGGCTTTCCGTAGGCCTCAGAGAGTCACGTATGAATTCCACTCTGAGGGAGAGCGTGTGCGCTGTGAGTCCCCTTTTTGTTTCCCGAGCCACACAGCAGAGAACGGACTGTTGGGGTCAACTCTTTCTATGCAGAGGGGAGGGCAATGAACTGCTTCTCGCTTGGAGAGCTTGATTTCTACAGCTGTAAGGCAGCCCCGGGACAACGTTTTTGCCAGGATTACAGTCAACGTGGCTCTCCCTCTGTGGGGGCCCTCTGAACGGCACTGAAAGAATCCCTGAGCCTAAAGTGCATCCTGGCAACTCTTACCTGTCATCTCTGTGTTGTGACGCCAGGTACACTGTAGGTCCAGCCTGACAGAAAGTACAGAAAAACCGGTACACTTGTGAGGCATTTGGACGATCCAAAGTCACCTAGGCCTGACTAAGTCATTAAGCGGCTAATGCTATTCAGGGCACGCAAAACACCCCGCGTCCAACGAAGTGTGATCCTCGAAAGGCCCAGTGTGGCTGAAAGTCTCCAGTAGTCAGTCAGAGAGTGCTGGTCAATGCGCTGGGGGGTCAAGTTGGCAACTGGAGAATGTGGGAGAAGCCCGACCTTCCCCCTTTGGAAAGCAACTTCGTTGCAGCTTCCAAGCCGCCTGAAAACCCCACCACCAGGGCACTAGTCACTCCATAGATGCCTCTGAGGGGCAGTGAGGCTTTCCAAAAGAAACCAGATGCTTGCGATTCCTTTTTGGGAGCTCACCCCAGGAGCATACTGTAGCTAAATGGCCAACTAAATGTGACCTCTAGTCGCGAGGTAATGTGCACATTTTCTCATTACCAGAGCTAGTGGTGCACTGTTTCCAGGAAGTCTTACTCAATGGATGGCTTTAGCTTTAGTGTGCCTCACAGCTCTCAAGACGCTCACGTGGGCACTTCTTTCCAAGGAAGTACACTGTGTACTCAAAGCCTTCTGAGCACAACCCAGGGATACACAGCTCTGGGAACATCCCTCACTATGCAGTTGGAAGGGCCGGGAACTAAGGTGGTCTCTACGGCTAGCGCTCCACAGCTTTGAAACAGCCTCAGGACCGCGGTTCTTGGCAGGCTTTCGTTCCATGTGCGTCTGCCACGTTGAGGAAAGCTACGCTGCCCTGAAAGAAACCCCCGGGGCTCCAATTCAGTTTGGGGGCTCCTGCCCGACGTCTCTCTAAGTGACGCGGAAGCTGGACTTTAGGTCCAGCCCGAAATCAGGTAGAGAGTTACCCTGAGCATTGCTAGGCATTTGGAACATCCAAAGTCACCTAGGCCTACTGAGGGCATTCAGAGGATTATGCCGTTCACCACCTCCAGCACACACTGCCTCCAAAAGTTTCAGCGCCGAAGGCCGAAGTGTGTTCCAAGGGTCTCCCTTGGACTGTCAGAGAAGATAGGTGTGTGTGCTGGGTGATCCAGTCTGTTATTGAGAAGCCTGGAAAAAGGCAGTCTTTTCCCCATTTGAAAGGTAGATAGTGGCGGCCTCCAGGCTGACTGAAAGACAGCGCTGTTACCCGTCTTCTAGTCACCTCGAGGAATGCCTCAGTGAAGAAAGTGAGTTTCTCCTATGAAACCAGGGGGTCGCCAGTGCCTTGCTGGGAGCTCATCCCACGCTTGCCCTAGCTAAAGTGCGAAGTAAACGTGAGCCCTGGCCTCAAGGTAAGCACGAGTGTTTCTTATCCGCAAGGTTTTGTGTGCAGCCATCTCCATGAACCCTGACTCGATAGAGTGCTTTCAGTCCTCTATGGCTTTCCGTAGGCCTCAGAGAGTCACGTATGAATTCCACTCTGAGGGAAAGCGTGTGCGCTGTGAGTCCCCTTTTTGTTTCCCGAGCCACACAGCACAGAACGGACTGTTGGGGTCAACTCTTTCTATGCAGAGGGGAGGGCAATGAATTGCTTCTCGCTTGGAGAGCTTGATTTCTACAGCTGTAAGGCAGCCCCGGGACAACGTTTTTGCCAGGATTACAGTCAACGTGGCTCTCCCTCTGTGGGGGCCCTCTGAACGGCACTGAAAGAATCCCTGAGCCTAAAGTGCATCCTGGCAACTCTTACCTGTCATCTCTGTGTTGTGACGCCAGGTACACTGTAGGTCCAGCCTGACAGAAAGTACAGAAAAACCGGTACACTTGTGAGGCATTTGGACGATCCAAAGTCACCTAGGCCTGACTAAGTCATTAAGCGGCTAATGCTATTCAGGGCACGCAAAACACCCCGCGTCCAACGAAGTGTGATCCTCGAAAGGCCCAGTGTGGCTGAAAGTCTCCAGTAGTCAGTCAGAGAGTGCTGGTCAATGCGCTGGGGGGTCAAGTTGGCAACTGGAGAATGTGGGAGAAGCCCGACCTTCCCCCTTTGGAAAGCAACTTCGTTGCAGCTTCCAAGCCGCCTGAAAACCCCACCACCAGGGCACTAGTCACTCCACAGATGCCTCTGAGGGGCAGTGAGTCTTTCCAAAAGAAACCAGATGGTTGCGATTCCTTCCTGGGAGCTCACTCCAGGGGCATACTGTGGCTAAATGGCCAACTAAATGTGACCTCTAGTCGCGAGGTAATGTGCACATTTTCTCATTACCAGAGCTAGTGGTGCACTGTTTCCAGGAAGTCTTACTCAATGGATGGCTTTAGCTTTAGTGTGCCTCACAGCTCTCAAGACGCTCACGTGGGCACTTCTTTCCAAGGAAGTACACTGTGTACTCAAAGCCTTCTGAGCACAACCCAGGGATACACAGCTCTGGGAACATCCCTCACTATGCAGTTGGAAGGGCCGGGAACTGAGGTGGTCTCTACGGCTAGCGCTCCACAGCTTTGAAACAGCCTCAGGACCGCGGTTCTTGGCAGGCTTTCGTTCCATGTGCGTCTGCCACGTTGAGGAAAGCTACACTGCCCTGAAAGAAACCCCCGGGGCTCCAATTCAGTTTGGGGGCTCCTGCCCGACGTCTCTCTAAGTGACGCGGAAGCTGGACTTTAGGTCCAGCCCGAAATCAGGTAGAGAGTTACCCTGAGCATTGCTAGGCATTTGGAACATCCAAAGTCACCTAGGCCTACTGAGGGCATTCAGAGGATTATGCCGTTCACCACATGCAGCACACACTGCCTCCAAAAGTTTCAGCGCCGAAGGCCGAAGTGTGTTCCAAGGGTCTCCCTTGGACTGTCAGAGAAGATAGGTGTGTGTGCTGGGTGATCCAGTCTGTTATTGAGAAGCCTGGAAAAAGGCAGTCTTTTCCCCATTTGAAAGGTAGATAGTGGCGGCCTCCAGGCTGACTGAAAGACAGCGCTGTTACCCGTCTTCTAGTCACCTCGAGGAATGCCTCAGTGAAGAAAGTGAGTTTCTCCTATGAAACCAGGGGGTCGCCAGTGCCTTGCTGGGAGCTCATCCCACGCTTGCCCTAGCTAAAGTGCGAAGTAAACGTTAGCCCTGGCCTCAAGGTAAGCACGAGTGTTTCTTATCCGCAAGGTTTTGTGTGCAGCCACCTCCATGAACCCTGACTCGATAGAGTGCTTTCAGTCCTCTATGGCTTTCCGTAGGCCTCAGAGAGTCACGTATGAATTCCACTCTGAGGGAGAGCGTGTGCGCTGTGAGTCCCCTTTTTGTTTCCCGAGCCACACAGCACAGAACGGACTGTTGGGGTCAACTCTTTCTATGCAGAGGGGAGGGCAATGAACTGCTTCTCGCTTGGAGAGCTTGATTTCTACAGCTGTAAGGCAGCCCCGGGACAACGTTTTTGCCAGGATTACAGTCAACGTGGCTCTCCCTCTGTGGGGGCCCTCTGAACGGCACTGAAAGAATCCCTGAGCCTAAAGTGCATCCTGGCAACTCTTACCTGTCATCTCTGTGTTGTGACGCCAGGTACACTGTAGGTCCAGCCTGACAGAAAGTACAGAAAAACCGGTACACTTGTGAGGCATTTGGACGATCCAAAGTCACCTAGGCCTGACTAAGTCATTAAGCGGCTAATGCTATTCAGGGCACGCAAAACACCCCGCGTCCAACGAAGTGTGATCCTCGAAAGGCCCAGTGTGGCTGAAAGTCTCCAGTAGTCAGTCAGAGAGTGCTGGTCAATGCGCTGGGGGGTCAAGTTGGCAACTGGAGAATGTGGGAGAAGCCCGACCTTCCCCTTTTGGAAAGCAACTTCGTTGCAGCTTCCAAGCCCCCTGAAAACCCCACCACCAGAGCACTAGTCACTCCATAGATGCCTCTGAGGGGCAGTGAGGCTTTCCAAAAGAAACCAGGTGCTTGCGATTCCTTCCTGGGAGCTCACGCCAGGAGCATACTGTGGCTAAATGGCCAACTAAATGTGACCTCTAGTCGCGAGGTAATGTGCACATTTTCTCATTACCAGAGCTAGTGGTGCACTGTTTCCAGGAAGTCTAACTCAATGGATGGCATTAGCTTTAGTGTGCCTCACAGCTCTCAAGACGCTCACGTGGGCACTTCTTTCCAAGGAAGTACACTGTGTACTCAAAGCCTTCTGAGCACAACCCAGGGATACACAGCTCTGGGAACATCCCTCACTATGCAGTTGGAAGGGCCGGGAACTAAGGTGGTCTCTACGGCTAGCGCTCCACAGCTTTGAAACAGCCTCAGGACCGCGGTTCTTGGCAGGCTTTCGTTCCATGTGCGTCTGCCACGTTGAGGAAAGCTACGCTGCCCTGAAAGAAACCCCCGGGGCTCCAATTCAGTTTGGGGGCTCCTGCCCGACGTCTCTCTAAGTGACACGGAAGCTGGACTTTAGGTCCAGCCCGAAATCAGGTAGAGAGTTACCCTGAGCATTGCTAGGCATTTGGAACATCCAAAGTCACCTAGGCCTACTGAGGGCATTCAGAGGATTATGCCGTTCACCACCTGCAGCACACACTGCCTCCAAAAGTTTCAGCGCCGAAGGCCGAAGTGTGTTCCAAGGGTCTCCCTTGGACTGTCAGAGAAGATAGGTGTGTGTGCTGGGTGATCCAGTCTGTTATTGAGAAGCCTGGAAAAAGGCAGTCTTTTCCCCATTTGAAAGGTAGATAGTGGCGGCCTCCAGGCTGACTGAAAGACAGCGCTGTTACCCGTCTTCTAGTCACCTCGAGGAATGCCTCAGTGAAGAAAGTGAGTTTCTCCTATGAAACCAGGGGGTCGCCAGTGCCTTGCTGGGAGCTCATCCCACGCTTGCCCTAGCTAAAGTGCGAAGTAAACGTGAGCCCTGGCCTCAAGGTAAGCACGAGTGTTTCTTATCCGCAAGGTTTTGTGTGCAGCCATCTCCATGAACCCTGACTCGATAGAGTGCTTTCAGTCCTCTATGGCTTTCCGTAGGCCTCAGAGAGTCACGTATGAATTCCACTCTGAGGGAGAGCGTGTGCGCTGTGAGTCCCCTTTTTGTTTCCCGAGCCACACAGCACAGAACGGACTGTTGGGGTCAACTCTTTCTATGCAGAGCGGAGGGCAATGAACTGCTTCTCGCTTGGAGAGCTTGATTTCTACAGCTGTAAGGCAGCCCCGGGACAACGTTTTTGCCAGGATTACAGTCAACGTGGCTCTCCCTCTGTGGGGGCCCTCTGAACGGCACTGAAAGAATCCCTGAGCCTAAAGTGCATCCTGGCAACTCTTACCTGTCATCTCTGTGTTGTGACGCCAGGTACACTGTAGGTCCAGCCTGACAGAAAGTACAGAAAAACCGGTACACTTGTGAGGCATTTGGACGATCCAAAGTCACCTAGGCCTGACTAAGTCATTAAGCGGCTAATGCTATTCAGGGCACGCAAAACACCCCGCGTCCAACGAAGTGTGATCCTCGAAAGGCCCAGTGTGGCTGAAAGTCCCCAGTAGTCAGTCAGAGAGTGCTGGTCAATGCGCTGGGGGGTCAAGTTGGCAACTGGAGAATGTGGGAGAAGCCCGACCTTCCCCCTTTGGAAAGCAACTTCGTTGCAGCTTCCAAGCCGCCTGAAAACCCCACCACCAGGGCACTAGTCACTCCACAGATGCCTCTGAGGGGCAGTGAGTCTTTCCAAAAGAAACCAGATGCTTGCGATTCCTTCCTGGGAGCTCACCCCAGGAGCATACTGCAGCTAAATGGCCAACTAAATGTGACCTCTAGTCGCGAGGTAATGTGCACATTTTCTCATTACCAGAGCTAGTGGTGCACTGTTTCCAGGAAGTCTTACTCAATGGATGGCTTTAGCTTTAGTGTACCTCACAGCTCTCAAGATGCTCACGTGGGCACTTCTTTCCAAGGAAGTACACTGTGTACTCAAAGCCTTCTGAGCACAACCCAGGGATACACAGCTCTTGGAACATCCCTCACTATGCAGTTGGAAGGGCCGGGAACTAAGGTGGTCTCTACGGCTAGCGCTCCACAGCTTTGAAACAGCCTCAGGACCGCGGTTCTTGGCAGGCTTTCGTTCCATGTGTGTCTGCCACGTTGAGGAAAGCTACGCTGCCCTGAAAGAAACCCCCGGGGCTCCAATTCAGTTTGGGGACTCCTGCCCGACGTCTCTCTAAGTGACGCGGAAGCTGGACTTTAGGTCCAGCCCGAAATCAGGTAGAGAGTTACCCTGAGCATTGCTAGGCATTTGGAACATCCAAAGTCACCTAGGCCTACTGAGGGCATTGAGAGGATTATGCCGTTCACCACATGCAGCACACACTGCCTCCAAAAGTTTCAGCGCCGAAGGCCGAAGTGTGTTCCAAGGGTCTCCCTTGGACTGTCAGAGAAGATAGGTGTGTGTGCTGGGTGATCCAGTCTGTTATTGAGAAGCCTGGAAAAAGGCAGTCTTTTCCCCATTTGAAAGGTAGATAGTGGCGGCCTCCAGGCTGACTGAAAGACAGCGCTGTTACCCGTCTTCTAGTCACCTCGAGGAATGCCTCAGTGAAGAAAGTGAGTTTCTCCTATGAAACCAGGGGGTCGCCAGTGCCTTGCTGGGAGCTCATCCCACGCTTGCCCTAGCTAAAGTGCGAAGTAAATGTGAGCCCTGTCCTCAAGGTAAGCACGAGTGTTTCCTATCCGCAAAGTTTTGTGTGCAGCCATCTCCATGAACCCTGACTCGATAGAGTGCTTTCAGTCCTCTACGGCTTTCGGTAGGCCTCAGAGAGTCGCGTATGAATTCCACTCTGAGGGAGAGCGTGTGCGCTGTCAGTCCCCTTTTTGTTTCCCGAGCCACACAGCAGAGAACGGACTGTTGGGGTCAACTCTTTCTATGCAGAGGGGAGGGCAATGAACTGCTTCTCGCTTGGAGAGCTTGATTTCTACAGCTGTAAGGCAGCCCCGGGACAACGTTTTTGCCAGGATTACAGTCAACGTGGCTCTCCCTCTGTGGGGGCCCTCTGAACGGCACTGAAAGAATCCCTGAGCCTAAAGTGCATCCTGGCAACTCTTACCTGTCATCTCTGTGTTGTGACGCCAGGTACACTGTAGGTTCAGCCTGACAGAAAGTACAGAAAAACCGGTACACTTGTGAGGCATTTGGACGATCCAAAGTCACCTAGGCCTGACTAAGTCATTAAGCGGCTAATGCTATTCAGGGCACGCAAAACACCCCGCGTCCAACGAAGTGTGATCCTCGAAAGGCCCAGTGTGGCTGAAAGTCTCCAGTAGTCAGTCAGAGAGTGCTGGTCAATGCGCTGTGGGGTCAAGTTGGCAACTGGAGAATGTGGGAGAAGCCCGACCTTCCCCCTTTGGAAAGCAACTTCGTTGCAGCTTCCAAGCCGCCTGAAAACCCCACCACCAGGGCACTAGTCACTCCACAGATGCCTCTGAGGGGCAGTGAGTCTTTCCAAAAGAAACCAGATGCTTGCGATTCCTTCCTGGGAGCTCACCCCAGGAGCATACTGTAGCTAAATGGCCAACTAAATGTGACCTCTAGTCGCGAGGTAATGTGCACATTTTCTCATTACCAGAGCTAGTGGTGCACTGTTTCCAGGAAGTCTTACTCAATGGATGGCTTTAGCTTTAGTGTGCCTCACAGCTCTCAAGACGCTCACGTGGGCACTTCTTTCCAAGGAAGTACACTGTGTACTCAAAGCCTTCTGAGCACAACCCAGGGATACACAGCTCTGGGAACATCCCTCACTATGCAGTTGGAAGGGCCGGGAACTAAGGTGGTCTCTACGGCTAGCGCTCCACAGCTTTGAAACAGCCTCAGGACCGCGGTTCTTGGCAGGCTTTCGTTCCATGTGTGTCTGCCACGTTGAGGAAAGCTACGCTGCCCTGAAAGAAACCCCCGGGGCTCCAATTCAGTTTCGGGGCTCCTGCCCGACGTCTCTCTAAGTGACGCGGAAGCTGGACTTTAGGTCCAGCCCGAAATCAGGTAGAGAGTTACCCTGAGCATTGCTAGGCATTTGGAACATCCAAAGTCACCTAGGCCTACTGAGGGCATTCAGAGGATTATGCCGTTCACCACATGCAGCACACACTGCCTCCAAAAGTTTCAGCGCCGAAGGCCGAAGTGTGTTCCAAGGGTCTCCCTTGGACTGTCAGAGAAGATAGGTGTGTGTGCTGGGTGATCCAGTCTGTTATTGAGAAGCCTGGAAAAAGGCAGCCTTTTCCCCATTTGAAAGGTAGATAGTGGCGGCCTCCAGGCTGACTGAAAGACAGCGCTGTTACCCGTCTTCTAGTCACCTCGAGGAATGCCTCAGTGAAGAAAGTGAGTTTCTCCTATGAAACCAGGGGGTCGCCAGTGCCTTGCTGGGAGCTCATCCCACGCTTGCCCTAGCTAAAGTGCGAAGTAAACGTGAGCCCTGGCCTCAAGGTAAGCACGAGTGTTTCTTATCCGCAAGGTTTTGTGTGCAGCCATCTCCATGAACCCTGACTCGATAGAGTGCTTTCAGTCCTCTATGGCTTTCCGTAGGCCTCAGAGAGTCACGTATGAATTCCACTCTGAGGGAGAGCGTGTGCGCTGTGAGTCCCCTTTTTGTTTCCCGAGCCACACAGCAGAGAACGGACTGTTGGGGTCAACTCTTTCTATGCAGAGGGGAGGGCAATGAACTGCTTCTCGCTTGGAGAGCTTGATTTCTACAGCTGTAAGGCAGCCCCGGGACAACGTTTTTGCCAGGATTACAGTCAACGTGGCTCTCCCTCTGTGGGGGCCCTCTGAACGGCACTGAAAGAATCCCTGAGCCTAAAGTGCATCCTGGCAACTCTTACCTGTCATCTCTGTGTTGTGACGCCAGGTACACTGTAGGTCCAGCCTGACAGAAAGTACAGAAAAACCGGTACACTTGTGAGGCATTTGGACGATCCAAAGTCACCTAGGCCTGACTAAGTCATTAAGCGGCTAATGCTATTCAGGGCACGCAAAACACCCCGCGTCCAACGAAGTGTGATCCTCGAAAGGCCCAGTGTGGCTGAAAGTCTCCAGTAGTCAGTCAGAGAGTGCTGGTCAATGCGCTGGGGGGTCAAGTTGGCAACTGGAGAATGTGGGAGAAGCCCGACCTTCCCCCTTTGGAAAGCAACTTCGTTGCAGCTTCCAAGCCGCCTGAAAACCCCACCACCAGGGCACTAGTCACTCCATAGATGCCTCTGAGGGGCAGTGAGGCTTTCCAAAAGAAACCAGATGCTTGCGATTCCTTTTTGGGAGCTCACCCCAGGAGCATACTGTAGCTAAATGGCCAACTAAATGTGACCTCTAGTCGCGAGGTAATGTGCACATTTTCTCATTACCAGAGCTAGTGGTGCACTGTTTCCAGGAAGTCTTACTCAATGGATGGCTTTAGCTTTAGTGTGCCTCACAGCTCTCAAGACGCTCACGTGGGCACTTCTTTCCAAGGAAGTACACTGTGTACTCAAAGCCTTCTGAGCACAACCCAGGGATACACAGCTCTGGGAACATCCCTCACTATGCAGTTGGAAGGGCCGGGAACTAAGGTGGTCTCTACGGCTAGCGCTCCACAGCTTTGAAACAGCCTCAGGACCGCGGTTCTTGGCAGGCTTTCGTTCCATGTGCGTCTGCCACGTTGAGGAAAGCTACGCTGCCCTGAAAGAAACCCCCGGGGCTCCAATTCAGTTTGGGGGCTCCTGCCCGACGTCTCTCTAAGTGACGCGGAAGCTGGACTTTAGGTCCAGCCCGAAATCAGGTAGAGAGTTACCCTGAGCATTGCTAGGCATTTGGAACATCCAAAGTCACCTAGGCCTACTGAGGGCATTCAGAGGATTATGCCGTTCACCACCTCCAGCACACACTGCCTCCAAAAGTTTCAGCGCCGAAGGCCGAAGTGTGTTCCAAGGGTCTCCCTTGGACTGTCAGAGAAGATAGGTGTGTGTGCTGGGTGATCCAGTCTGTTATTGAGAAGCCTGGAAAAAGGCAGTCTTTTCCCCATTTGAAAGGTAGATAGTGGCGGCCTCCAGGCTGACTGAAAGACAGCGCTGTTACCCGTCTTCTAGTCACCTCGAGGAATGCCTCAGTGAAGAAAGTGAGTTTCTCCTATGAAACCAGGGGGTCGCCAGTGCCTTGCTGGGAGCTCATCCCACGCTTGCCCTAGCTAAAGTGCGAAGTAAACGTGAGCCCTGGCCTCAAGGTAAGCACGAGTGTTTCTTATCCGCAAGGTTTTGTGTGCAGCCATCTCCATGAACCCTGACTCGATAGAGTGCTTTCAGTCCTCTATGGCTTTCCGTAGGCCTCAGAGAGTCACGTATGAATTCCACTCTGAGGGAAAGCGTGTGCGCTGTGAGTCCCCTTTTTGTTTCCCGAGCCACACAGCACAGAACGGACTGTTGGGGTCAACTCTTTCTATGCAGAGGGGAGGGCAATGAATTGCTTCTCGCTTGGAGAGCTTGATTTCTACAGCTGTAAGGCAGCCCCGGGACAACGTTTTTGCCAGGATTACAGTCAACGTGGCTCTCCCTCTGTGGGGGCCCTCTGAACGGCACTGAAAGAATCCCTGAGCCTAAAGTGCATCCTGGCAACTCTTACCTGTCATCTCTGTGTTGTGACGCCAGGTACACTGTAGGTCCAGCCTGACAGAAAGTACAGAAAAACCGGTACACTTGTGAGGCATTTGGACGATCCAAAGTCACCTAGGCCTGACTAAGTCATTAAGCGGCTAATGCTATTCAGGGCACGCAAAACACCCCGCGTCCAACGAAGTGTGATCCTCGAAAGGCCCAGTGTGGCTGAAAGTCTCCAGTAGTCAGTCAGAGAGTGCTGGTCAATGCGCTGGGGGGTCAAGTTGGCAACTGGAGAATGTGGGAGAAGCCCGACCTTCCCCCTTTGGAAAGCAACTTCGTTGCAGCTTCCAAGCCGCCTGAAAACCCCACCACCAGGGCACTAGTCACTCCACAGATGCCTCTGAGGGGCAGTGAGTCTTTCCAAAAGAAACCAGATGGTTGCGATTCCTTCCTGGGAGCTCACTCCAGGGGCATACTGTGGCTAAATGGCCAACTAAATGTGACCTCTAGTCGCGAGGTAATGTGCACATTTTCTCATTACCAGAGCTAGTGGTGCACTGTTTCCAGGAAGTCTTACTCAATGGATGGCTTTAGCTTTAGTGTGCCTCACAGCTCTCAAGACGCTCACGTGGGCACTTCTTTCCAAGGAAGTACACTGTGTACTCAAAGCCTTCTGAGCACAACCCAGGGATACACAGCTCTGGGAACATCCCTCACTATGCAGTTGGAAGGGCCGGGAACTGAGGTGGTCTCTACGGCTAGCGCTCCACAGCTTTGAAACAGCCTCAGGACCGCGGTTCTTGGCAGGCTTTCGTTCCATGTGCGTCTGCCACATTGAGGAAAGCTACACTGCCCTGAAAGAAACCCCCGGGGCTCCAATTCAGTTTGGGGGCTCCTGCCCGACGTCTCTCTAAGTGACGCGGAAGCTGGACTTTAGGTCCAGCCCGAAATCAGGTAGAGAGTTACCCTGAGCATTGCTAGGCATTTGGAACATCCAAAGTCACCTAGGCCTACTGAGGGCATTCAGAGGATTATGCCGTTCACCACATGCAGCACACACTGCCTCCAAAAGTTTCAGCGCCGAAGGCCGAAGTGTGTTCCAAGGGTCTCCCTTGGACTGTCAGAGAAGATAGGTGTGTGTGCTGGGTGATCCAGTCTGTTATTGAGAAGCCTGGAAAAAGGCAGTCTTTTCCCCATTTGAAAGGTAGATAGTGGCGGCCTCCAGGCTGACTGAAAGACAGCGCTGTTACCCGTCTTCTAGTCACCTCGAGGAATGCCTCAGTGAAGAAAGTGAGTTTCTCCTATGAAACCAGGGGGTCGCCAGTGCCTTGCTGGGAGCTCATCCCACGCTTGCCCTAGCTAAAGTGCGAAGTAAACGTTAGCCCTGGCCTCAAGGTAAGCACGAGTGTTTCTTATCCGCAAGGTTTTGTGTGCAGCCACCTCCATGAACCCTGACTCGATAGAGTGCTTTCAGTCCTCTATGGCTTTCCGTAGGCCTCAGAGAGTCACGTATGAATTCCACTCTGAGGGAGAGCGTGTGCGCTGTGAGTCCCCTTTTTGTTTCCCGAGCCACACAGCACAGAACGGACTGTTGGGGTCAACTCTTTCTATGCAGAGGGGAGGGCAATGAACTGCTTCTCGCTTGGAGAGCTTGATTTCTACAGCTGTAAGGCAGCCCCGGGACAACGTTTTTGCCAGGATTACAGTCAACGTGGCTCTCCCTCTGTGGGGGCCCTCTGAACGGCACTGAAAGAATCCCTGAGCCTAAAGTGCATCCTGGCAACTCTTACCTGTCATCTCTGTGTTGTGACGCCAGGTACACTGTAGGTCCAGCCTGACAGAAAGTACAGAAAAACCGGTACACTTGTGAGGCATTTGGACGATCCAAAGTCACCTAGGCCTGACTAAGTCATTAAGCGGCTAATGCTATTCAGGGCACGCAAAACACCCCGCGTCCAACGAAGTGTGATCCTCGAAAGGCCCAGTGTGGCTGAAAGTCTCCAGTAGTCAGTCAGAGAGTGCTGGTCAATGCGCTGTGGGGTCAAGTTGGCAACTGGAGAATGTGGGAGAAGCCCGACCTTCCCCCTTTGGAAAGCAACTTCGTTGCAGCTTCCAAGCCGCCTGAAAACCCCACCACCAGGGCACTAGTCACTCCACAGATGCCTCTGAGGGGCAGTGAGTCTTTCCAAAAGAAACCAGATGCTTGCGATTCCTTCCTGGGAGCTCACCCCAGGAGCATACTGTAGCTAAATGGCCAACTAAATGTGACCTCTAGTCGCGAGGTAATGTGCACATTTTCTCATTACCAGAGCTAGTGGTGCACTGTTTCCAGGAAGTCTTACTCAATGGATGGCTTTAGCTTTAGTGTGCCTCACAGCTCTCAAGACGCTCACGTGGGCACTTCTTTCCAAGGAAGTACACTGTGTACTCAAAGCCTTCTGAGCACAACCCAGGGATACACAGCTCTGGGAACATCCCTCACTATGCAGTTGGAAGGGCCGGGAACTAAGGTGGTCTCTACGGCTAGCGCTCCACAGCTTTGAAACAGCCTCAGGACCGCGGTTCTTGGCAGGCTTTCGTTCCATGTGTGTCTGCCACGTTGAGGAAAGCTACGCTGCCCTGAAAGAAACCCCCGGGGCTCCAATTCAGTTTCGGGGCTCCTGCCCGACGTCTCTCTAAGTGACGCGGAAGCTGGACTTTAGGTCCAGCCCGAAATCAGGTAGAGAGTTACCCTGAGCATTGCTAGGCATTTGGAACATCCAAAGTCACCTAGGCCTACTGAGGGCATTCAGAGGATTATGCCGTTCACCACATGCAGCACACACTGCCTCCAAAAGTTTCAGCGCCGAAGGCCGAAGTGTGTTCCAAGGGTCTCCCTTGGACTGTCAGAGAAGATAGGTGTGTGTGCTGGGTGATCCAGTCTGTTATTGAGAAGCCTGGAAAAAGGCAGCCTTTTCCCCATTTGAAAGGTAGATAGTGGCGGCCTCCAGGCTGACTGAAAGACAGCGCTGTTACCCGTCTTCTAGTCACCTCGAGGAATGCCTCAGTGAAGAAAGTGAGTTTCTCCTATGAAACCAGGGGGTCGCCAGTGCCTTGCTGGGAGCTCATCCCACGCTTGCCCTAGCTAAAGTGCGAAGTAAACGTGAGCCCTGGCCTCAAGGTAAGCACGAGTGTTTCTTATCCGCAAGGTTTTGTGTGCAGCCATCTCCATGAACCCTGACTCGATAGAGTGCTTTCAGTCCTCTATGGCTTTCCGTAGGCCTCAGAGAGTCACGTATGAATTCCACTCTGAGGGAGAGCGTGTGCGCTGTGAGTCCCCTTTTTGTTTCCCGAGCCACACAGCAGAGAACGGACTGTTGGGGTCAACTCTTTCTATGCAGAGGGGAGGGCAATGAACTGCTTCTCGCTTGGAGAGCTTGATTTCTACAGCTGTAAGGCAGCCCCGGGACAACGTTTTTGCCAGGATTACAGTCAACGTGGCTCTCCCTCTGTGGGGGCCCTCTGAACGGCACTGAAAGAATCCCTGAGCCTAAAGTGCATCCTGGCAACTCTTACCTGTCATCTCTGTGTTGTGACGCCAGGTACACTGTAGGTCCAGCCTGACAGAAAGTACAGAAAAACCGGTACACTTGTGAGGCATTTGGACGATCCAAAGTCACCTAGGCCTGACTAAGTCATTAAGCGGCTAATGCTATTCAGGGCACGCAAAACACCCCGCGTCCAACGAAGTGTGATCCTCGAAAGGCCCAGTGTGGCTGAAAGTCTCCAGTAGTCAGTCAGAGAGTGCTGGTCAATGCGCTGGGGGGTCAAGTTGGCAACTGGAGAATGTGGGAGAAGCCCGACCTTCCCCCTTTGGAAAGCAACTTCGTTGCAGCTTCCAAGCCGCCTGAAAACCCCACCACCAGGGCACTAGTCACTCCATAGATGCCTCTGAGGGGCAGTGAGGCTTTCCAAAAGAAACCAGATGCTTGCGATTCCTTTTTGGGAGCTCACCCCAGGAGCATACTGTAGCTAAATGGCCAACTAAATGTGACCTCTAGTCGCGAGGTAATGTGCACATTTTCTCATTACCAGAGCTAGTGGTGCACTGTTTCCAGGAAGTCTTACTCAATGGATGGCTTTAGCTTTAGTGTGCCTCACAGCTCTCAAGACGCTCACGTGGGCACTTCTTTCCAAGGAAGTACACTGTGTACTCAAAGCCTTCTGAGCACAACCCAGGGATACACAGCTCTGGGAACATCCCTCACTATGCAGTTGGAAGGGCCGGGAACTAAGGTGGTCTCTACGGCTAGCGCTCCACAGCTTTGAAACAGCCTCAGGACCGCGGTTCTTGGCAGGCTTTCGTTCCATGTGCGTCTGCCACGTTGAGGAAAGCTACGCTGCCCTGAAAGAAACCCCCGGGGCTCCAATTCAGTTTGGGGGCTCCTGCCCGACGTCTCTCTAAGTGACGCGGAAGCTGGACTTTAGGTCCAGCCCGAAATCAGGTAGAGAGTTACCCTGAGCATTGCTAGGCATTTGGAACATCCAAAGTCACCTAGGCCTACTGAGGGCATTCAGAGGATTATGCCGTTCACCACCTCCAGCACACACTGCCTCCAAAAGTTTCAGCGCCGAAGGCCGAAGTGTGTTCCAAGGGTCTCCCTTGGACTGTCAGAGAAGATAGGTGTGTGTGCTGGGTGATCCAGTCTGTTATTGAGAAGCCTGGAAAAAGGCAGTCTTTTCCCCATTTGAAAGGTAGATAGTGGCGGCCTCCAGGCTGACTGAAAGACAGCGCTGTTACCCGTCTTCTAGTCACCTCGAGGAATGCCTCAGTGAAGAAAGTGAGTTTCTCCTATGAAACCAGGGGGTCGCCAGTGCCTTGCTGGGAGCTCATCCCACGCTTGCCCTAGCTAAAGTGCGAAGTAAACGTGAGCCCTGGCCTCAAGGTAAGCACGAGTGTTTCTTATCCGCAAGGTTTTGTGTGCAGCCATCTCCATGAACCCTGACTCGATAGAGTGCTTTCAGTCCTCTATGGCTTTCCGTAGGCCTCAGAGAGTCACGTATGAATTCCACTCTGAGGGAAAGCGTGTGCGCTGTGAGTCCCCTTTTTGTTTCCCGAGCCACACAGCACAGAACGGACTGTTGGGGTCAACTCTTTCTATGCAGAGGGGAGGGCAATGAATTGCTTCTCGCTTGGAGAGCTTGATTTCTACAGCTGTAAGGCAGCCCCGGGACAACGTTTTTGCCAGGATTACAGTCAACGTGGCTCTCCCTCTGTGGGGGCCCTCTGAACGGCACTGAAAGAATCCCTGAGCCTAAAGTGCATCCTGGCAACTCTTACCTGTCATCTCTGTGTTGTGACGCCAGGTACACTGTAGGTCCAGCCTGACAGAAAGTACAGAAAAACCGGTACACTTGTGAGGCATTTGGACGATCCAAAGTCACCTAGGCCTGACTAAGTCATTAAGCGGCTAATGCTATTCAGGGCACGCAAAACACCCCGCGTCCAACGAAGTGTGATCCTCGAAAGGCCCAGTGTGGCTGAAAGTCTCCAGTAGTCAGTCAGAGAGTGCTGGTCAATGCGCTGGGGGGTCAAGTTGGCAACTGGAGAATGTGGGAGAAGCCCGACCTTCCCCCTTTGGAAAGCAACTTCGTTGCAGCTTCCAAGCCGCCTGAAAACCCCACCACCAGGGCACTAGTCACTCCACAGATGCCTCTGAGGGGCAGTGAGTCTTTCCAAAAGAAACCAGATGGTTGCGATTCCTTCCTGGGAGCTCACTCCAGGGGCATACTGTGGCTAAATGGCCAACTAAATGTGACCTCTAGTCGCGAGGTAATGTGCACATTTTCTCATTACCAGAGCTAGTGGTGCACTGTTTCCAGGAAGTCTTACTCAATGGATGGCTTTAGCTTTAGTGTGCCTCACAGCTCTCAAGACGCTCACGTGGGCACTTCTTTCCAAGGAAGTACACTGTGTACTCAAAGCCTTCTGAGCACAACCCAGGGATACACAGCTCTGGGAACATCCCTCACTATGCAGTTGGAAGGGCCGGGAACTGAGGTGGTCTCTACGGCTAGCGCTCCACAGCTTTGAAACAGCCTCAGGACCGCGGTTCTTGGCAGGCTTTCGTTCCATGTGCGTCTGCCACATTGAGGAAAGCTACACTGCCCTGAAAGAAACCCCCGGGGCTCCAATTCAGTTTGGGGGCTCCTGCCCGACGTCTCTCTAAGTGACGCGGAAGCTGGACTTTAGGTCCAGCCCGAAATCAGGTAGAGAGTTACCCTGAGCATTGCTAGGCATTTGGAACATCCAAAGTCACCTAGGCCTACTGAGGGCATTCAGAGGATTATGCCGTTCACCACATGCAGCACACACTGCCTCCAAAAGTTTCAGCGCCGAAGGCCGAAGTGTGTTCCAAGGGTCTCCCTTGGACTGTCAGAGAAGATAGGTGTGTGTGCTGGGTGATCCAGTCTGTTATTGAGAAGCCTGGAAAAAGGCAGTCTTTTCCCCATTTGAAAGGTAGATAGTGGCGGCCTCCAGGCTGACTGAAAGACAGCGCTGTTACCCGTCTTCTAGTCACCTCGAGGAATGCCTCAGTGAAGAAAGTGAGTTTCTCCTATGAAACCAGGGGGTCGCCAGTGCCTTGCTGGGAGCTCATCCCACGCTTGCCCTAGCTAAAGTGCGAAGTAAACGTTAGCCCTGGCCTCAAGGTAAGCACGAGTGTTTCTTATCCGCAAGGTTTTGTGTGCAGCCACCTCCATGAACCCTGACTCGATAGAGTGCTTTCAGTCCTCTATGGCTTTCCGTAGGCCTCAGAGAGTCACGTATGAATTCCACTCTGAGGGAGAGCGTGTGCGCTGTGAGTCCCCTTTTTGTTTCCCGAGCCACACAGCACAGAACGGACTGTTGGGGTCAACTCTTTCTATGCAGAGGGGAGGGCAATGAACTGCTTCTCGCTTGGAGAGCTTGATTTCTACAGCTGTAAGGCAGCCCCGGGACAACGTTTTTGCCAGGATTACAGTCAACGTGGCTCTCCCTCTGTGGGGGCCCTCTGAACGGCACTGAAAGAATCCCTGAGCCTAAAGTGCATCCTGGCAACTCTTACCTGTCATCTCTGTGTTGTGACGCCAGGTACACTGTAGGTCCAGCCTGACAGAAAGTACAGAAAAACCGGTACACTTGTGAGGCATTTGGACGATCCAAAGTCACCTAGGCCTGACTAAGTCATTAAGCGGCTAATGCTATTCAGGGCACGCAAAACACCCCGCGTCCAACGAAGTGTGATCCTCGAAAGGCCCAGTGTGGCTGAAAGTCTCCAGTAGTCAGTCAGAGAGTGCTGGTCAATGCGCTGGGGGGTCAAGTTGGCAACTGGAGAATGTGGGAGAAGCCCGACCTTCCCCCTTTGGAAAGCAACTTCGTTGCAGCTTCCAAGCCGCCTGAAAACCCCACCACCAGGGCACTAGTCACTCCATAGATGCCTCTGAGGGGCAGTGAGGCTTTCCAAAAGAAACCAGATGCTTGCGATTCCTTTTTGGGAACTCACCCCAGGAGCATACTGTAGCTAAATGGCCAACTAAATGTGACCTCTAGTCGCGAGGTAATGTGCACATTTTCTCATTACCAGAGCTAGTGGTGCACTGTTTCCAGGAAGTCTTACTCAATGGATGGCTTTAGCTTTAGTGTGCCTCGCAGCTCTCAAGACGCTCACGTGGGCACTTCTTTCCAAGGAAGTACACTGTGTACTCAAAGCCTTCTGAGCACAACCCAGGGATACACAGCTCTGGGAACATCCCTCACTATGCAGTTGGAAGGGCCGGGAACTAAGGTGGTCTCTACGGCTAGCGCTCCACAGCTTTGAAACAGCCTCAGGACCACAGTTCTTGGCAGGCTTTCGTTCCATGTGCATCTGCCACGTTGAGGAAAGCTACGCTGCCCTGAAAGAAACCCCCGGGGCTCCAATTCAGTTTGGGGGCTCCTGCCCGACGTCTCTCTAAGTGACGCGGAAGCTGGACTTTAGGTCCAGCCCGAAATCAGGTAGAGAGTTACCCTGAGCATTGCTAGGCATTTGGAACATCCAAAGTCACCTAGGCCTACTGAGGGCATTCAGAGGATTATGCCGTTCACCACATGCAGCACACACTGCCTCCAAAAGTTTCAGCGCCGAAGGCCGAAGTGTGTTCCAAGGGTCTCCCTTGGACTGTCAGAGAAGATAGGTGTGTGTGCTGGGTGATCCAGTCTGTTATTGAGAAGCCTGGAAAAAGGCAGTCTTTTCCCCATTTGAAAGGTAGATAGTGGCGGCCTCCAGTCTGACTGAAAGACAGCGCTGTTACCCGTCTTCTAGTCACCTCGAGGAATGCCTCAGTGAAGAAAGTGAGTTTCTCCTATGAAACCAGGGGGTCGCCAGTGCCTTGCTGGGAGCTCATCCCACGCTTGCCCTAGCTAAAGTGCGAAGTAAACGTGAGCCCTGGCCTCAAGGTAAGCACGAGTGTTTCTTATCCGCAAAGTTTTCTGTGCAGCCACCTCCATGAACCCTGACTCGATAGAGTGCTTTCAGTCCTCTACGGCTTTCCGTAGGCCTCAGAGAGTCGCGTATGAATTCCACTCTGAGGGAGAGCGTGTGCGCTGTGAGTCCCCTTTTTGTTTCCCGAGCCACACAGCACAGAACGGACTGTTGGGGTCAACTCTTTCTATGCAGAGGGGAGGGCAATGAACTGCTTCTCGCTTGGAGAGCTTGATTTCTACAGCTGTAAGGCAGCCCCGGGACAACGTTTTTGCCAGGATTACAGTCAACGTGGCTCTCCCTCTGTGGGGGCCCTCTGAACGGCACTGAAAGAATCCCTGAGCCTAAAGTGCATCCTGGCAACTCTTACCTGTCATCTCTGTGTTGTGACGCCAGGTACACTGTAGGTCCAGCCTGACAGAAAGTACAGAAAAACCGGTACACTTGTGAGGCATTTGGACGATCCAAAGTCACCTAGGCCTGACTAAGTCATTAAGCGGCTAATGCTATTCAGGGCACGCAAAACACCCCGCGTCCAACGAAGTGTGATCCTCGAAAGGCCCAGTGTGGCTGAAAGTCTCCAGTAGTCAGTCAGAGAGTGCTGGTCAATGCGCTGGGGGGTCAAGTTGGCAACTGGAGAATGTGGGAGAAGCCCGACCTTCCCCCTTTGGAAAGCAACTTCGTTGCAGCTTCCAAGCCGCCTGAAAACCCCACCACCAGGGCACTAGTCACTCCATAGATGCCTCTGAGGGGCAGTGAGGATTTCCAAAAGAAACCAGGTGCTTGCGATTCCTTCCTGGGAGCTCACGCCAGGAGCATACTGTGGCTAAATGGCCAACTAAATGTGACCTCTATTCGCGAGGTAATGTGCACATTTTCACATTACCAGAGCTAGTGGTGCACTGTTTCCAGGAAGTCTAACTCAATGGATGGCATTAGCTTTAGTGTGCCTCACAGCTCTCAAGACGCTCACGTGCGCACTTCTTTCCAAGGAAGTACACTGTGTACTCAAAGCCTTCTGAGCACAACCCAGGGATACACAGCTCTGGGAACATCCCTCACTATGCAGTTGGAAGGGCCGGGAACTAAGGTGGTCTCTACGGCTAGCGCTCCACAGCTTTGAAACAGCCTCAGGACCGCGGTTCTTGGCAGGCTTTCGTTCCATGTGCGTCTGCCACGTTGAGGAAAGCTACGCTGCCCTGAAAGAAACCCCCGGGGCTCCAATTCAGTTTGGGGGCTCCTGCCCGACGTCTCTCTAAGTGACACGGAAGCTGGACTTTAGGTCCAGCCCGAAATCAGGTAGAGAGTTACCCTGAGCATTGCTAGGCATTTGGAACATCCAAAGTCACCTAGGCCTACTGAGGGCATTCAGAGGATTATGCCGTTCACCACACGCAGCACACACTGCCTCCAAAAGTTTCAGCGCCGAAGGCCGAAGTGTTCCAAGGGTCTCCCTTGGACTGTCAGAGAAGATAGGTGTGTGTGCTGGGTGATCCAGTCTGTTATTGAGAAGCCTGGAAAAAGGCAGTCTTTTCCCCATTTGAAAGGTAGATAGTGGCGGCCTCCAGGCTGACTGAAAGACAGCGCTGTTACCCGTCTTCTAGTCACCTCGAGGAATGCCTCAGTGAAGAAAGTGAGTTTCTCCTATGAAACCAGGGGGTCGCCAGTGCCTTGCTGGGAGCTCATCCCACGCTTGCCCTAGCTAAAGTGCGAAGTAAACGTGAGCCCTGGCCTCAAGGTAAGCACGAGTGTTTCTTATCCGCAAGGTTTTGTGTGCAGCCATCTCCATGAACCCTGACTCGATAGAGTGCTTTCAGTCCTCTATGGCTTTCCGTAGGCCTCAGAGAGTCACGTATGAGTTCCACTCTGAGGGAGAGCGTGTGCGCTGTGAGTCCCCTTTTTGTTTCCCGAGCCACACAGCACAGAACGGACTGTTGAGGTCAACTCTTTCTATGCAGAGGGGAGGGCAATGAACTGCTTCTCGCTTGGAGAGCTTGATTTCTACAGCTGTAAGGCAGCCCCGGGACAACGTTTTTGCCAGGATTACAGTCAACGTGGCTCTCCCTCTGTGGGGGCCCTCTGAACGGCACTGAAAGAATCCCTGAGCCTAAAGTGCATCCTGGCAACTCTTACCTGTCATCTCTGTGTTGTGACGCCAGGTACACTGTAGGTCCAGCCTGACAGAAAGTACAGAAAAACCGGTACACTTGTGAGGCATTTGGACGATCCAAAGTCACCTAGGCCTGACTAAGTCATTAAGCGGCTAATGCTATTCAGGGCACGCAAAACACCCCGCGTCCAACGAAGTGTGATCCTCGAAAGGCCCAGTGTGGCTGAAAGTCTCCAGTAGTCAGTCAGAGAGTGCTGGTCAATGCGCTGGGGGGTCAAGTTGGCAACTGGAGAATGTGGGAGAAGCCCGACCTTCCCCCTTTGGAAAGCAACTTCGTTGCAGCTTCCAAGCCGCCTGAAAACCCCACCACCAGGGCACTAGTCACTCCACAGATGCCTCTGAGGGGCAGTGAGTCTTTCCAAAAGAAACCAGATGCTTGCGATTCCTTCCTGGGAGCTCACCCCAGGAGCATACTGTAGCTAAATGGCCAACTAAATGTGACCTCTAGTCGCAAGGTAATGTGCACATTTTCTCATTACCAGAGCTAGTGGTGCACTGTTTCCAGGAAGTCTTACTCAATGGATGGCTTTAGCTTTAGTGTGCCTCACAGCTCTCAAGACGCTCACGTGGGCACTTCTTTCCAAGGAAGTACACTGTGTACTCAAAGCCTTCTGAGCACAACCCAGGGATACACAGCTCTGGGAACATCCCTCACTATGCAGTTGGAAGGGCCGGGAACTGAGGTGGTCTCTACGGCTAGCGCTCCACAGCTTTGAAACAGCCTCAGGACCGCGGTTCTTGGCAGGCTTTCGTTCCATGTGTGTCTCCCACGTTGAGGAAAGCTACGCTGCCCTGAAAGAAACCCCCGGGGCTCCAATTCAGTTTGGGGGCTCCTGCCCGACGTCTCTCTAAGTGACGCGGAAGCTGGACTTTAGGTCCAGCCCGAAATCAGGTAGAGAGTTACCCTGAGCATTGCTAGGCATTTGGAACATCCAAAGTCACCTAGGCCTACTGAGGGCATTCAGAGGATTATGCCGTTCACCACATGCAGCACACACTGCCTCCAAAAGTTTCAGCGCCGAAGGCCGAAGTGTGTTCCAAGGGTCTCCCTTGGACTGTCAGAGAAGATAGGTGTGTGTGCTGGGTGATCCAGTCTGTTATTGAGAAGCCTGGAAAAAGGCAGCCTTTTCCCCATTTGAAAGGTAGATAGTGGCGGCCTCCAGGCTGACTGAAAGACAGCGCTGTTACCCGTCTTCTAGTCACCTCGAGGAATGCCTCAGTGAAGAAAGTGAGTTTCTCCTATGAAACCAGGGGGTCGCCAGTGCCTTGCTGGGAGCTCATCCCACGCTTGCCCTAGCTAAAGTGCGAAGTAAACGTGAGCCCTGGCCTCAAGGTAAGCACGAGTGTTTCTTATCCGCAAGGTTTTGTGTGCAGCCACCTCCATGAACCCTGACTCGATAGAGTGCTTTCAGTCCTCTATGGCTTTCCGTAGGCCTCAGAGAGTCACGTATGAATTCCACTCTGAGGGAGAGCGTGTGCGCTGTGAGTCCCCTTTTTGTTTCCCGAGCCACACAGCACAGAACGGACTGTTGGGGTCAACTCTTTCTATGCAGAGGGGAGGGCAATGAACTGCTTCTCGCTTGGAGAGCTTGATTTCTACAGCTGTAAGGCAGCCCCGGGACAACGTTTTTGCCAGGATTACAGTCAACGTGGCTCTCCCTCTGTGGGGGCCCTCTGAACGGCACTGAAAGAATCCCTGAGCCTAAAGTGCATCCTGGCAACTCTTACCTGTCATCTCTGTGTTGTGACGCCAGGTACACTGTAGGTCCAGCCTGACAGAAAGTACAGAAAAACCGGTACACTTGTGAGGCATTTGGACGATCCAAAGTCACCTAGGCCTGACTAAGTCATTAAGCGGCTAATGCTATTCAGGGCACGCAAAACACCCCGCGTCCAACGAAGTGTGATCCTCGAAAGGCCCAGTGTGGCTGAAAGTCTCCAGTAGTCAGTCAGAGAGTGCTGGTCAATGCGCTGGGGGGTCAAGTTGGCAACTGGAGAATGTGGGAGAAGCCCGACCTTCCCCCTTTGGAAAGCAACTTCGTTGCAGCTTCCAAGCCGCCTGAAAACCCCACCACCAGGGCACTAGTCACTCCATAGATGCCTCTGAGGGGCAGTGAGGCTTTCCAAAAGAAACCAGATGCTTGCGATTCCTTTTTGGGAGCTCACCCCAGGAGCATACTGTAGCTAAATGGCCAACTAAATGTGACCTCTAGTCGCGAGGTAATGTGCACATTTTCTCATTACCAGAGCTAGTGGTGCACTGTTTCCAGGAAGTCTTACTCAATGGATGGCTTTAGCTTTAGTGTGCCTCACAGCTCTCAAGACGCTCACGTGGGCACTTCTTTCCAAGGAAGTACACTGTGTACTCAAAGCCTTCTGAGCACAACCCAGGGATACACAGCTCTGGGAACATCCCTCACTATGCAGTTGGAAGGGCCGGGAACTAAGGTGGTCTCTACGGCTAGCGCTCCACAGCTTTGAAACAGCCTCAGGACCGCGGTTCTTGGCAGGCTTTCGTTCCATGTGCGTCTGCCACGTTGAGGAAAGCTACGCTGCCCTGAAAGAAACCCCCGGGGCTCCAATTCAGTTTGGGGGCTCCTGCCCGACGTCTCTCTAAGTGACGCGGAAGCTGGACTTTAGGTCCAGCCCGAAATCAGGTAGAGAGTTACCCTGAGCATTGCTAGGCATTTGGAACATCCAAAGTCACCTAGGCCTACTGAGGGCATTCAGAGGATTATGCCGTTCACCACCTCCAGCACACACTGCCTCCAAAAGTTTCAGCGCCGAAGGCCGAAGTGTGTTCCAAGGGTCTCCCTTGGACTGTCAGAGAAGATAGGTGTGTGTGCTGGGTGATCCAGTCTGTTATTGAGAAGCCTGGAAAAAGGCAGTCTTTTCCCCATTTGAAAGGTAGATAGTGGCGGCCTCCAGGCTGACTGAAAGACAGCGCTGTTACCCGTCTTCTAGTCACCTCGAGGAATGCCTCAGTGAAGAAAGTGAGTTTCTCCTATGAAACCAGGGGGTCGCCAGTGCCTTGCTGGGAGCTCATCCCACGCTTGCCCTAGCTAAAGTGCGAAGTAAACGTGAGCCCTGGCCTCAAGGTAAGCACGAGTGTTTCTTATCCGCAAGGTTTTGTGTGCAGCCATCTCCATGAACCCTGACTCGATAGAGTGCTTTCAGTCCTCTATGGCTTTCCGTAGGCCTCAGAGAGTCACGTATGAATTCCACTCTGAGGGAAAGCGTGTGCGCTGTGAGTCCCCTTTTTGTTTCCCGAGCCACACAGCACAGAACGGACTGTTGGGGTCAACTCTTTCTATGCAGAGGGGAGGGCAATGAATTGCTTCTCGCTTGGAGAGCTTGATTTCTACAGCTGTAAGGCAGCCCCGGGACAACGTTTTTGCCAGGATTACAGTCAACGTGGCTCTCCCTCTGTGGGGGCCCTCTGAACGGCACTGAAAGAATCCCTGAGCCTAAAGTGCATCCTGGCAACTCTTACCTGTCATCTCTGTGTTGTGACGCCAGGTACACTGTAGGTCCAGCCTGACAGAAAGTACAGAAAAACCGGTACACTTGTGAGGCATTTGGACGATCCAAAGTCACCTAGGCCTGACTAAGTCATTAAGCGGCTAATGCTATTCAGGGCACGCAAAACACCCCGCGTCCAACGAAGTGTGATCCTCGAAAGGCCCAGTGTGGCTGAAAGTCTCCAGTAGTCAGTCAGAGAGTGCTGGTCAATGCGCTGGGGGGTCAAGTTGGCAACTGGAGAATGTGGGAGAAGCCCGACCTTCCCCCTTTGGAAAGCAACTTCGTTGCAGCTTCCAAGCCGCCTGAAAACCCCACCACCAGGGCACTAGTCACTCCATAGATGCCTCTGAGGGGCAGTGAGGCTTTCCAAAAGAAACCAGGTGCTTGCGATTCCTTCCTGGGAGCTCACCCCAGGAGCATACTGTAGCTAAATGGCCAACTAAATGTGACCTCTAGTCGCGAGGTAATGTGCACATTTTCACATTACCAGAGCTAGTGGTGCACTGTTTCCAGGAAGTCTAACTCAATGGATGGCAATAGCTTTAGTGTGCCTCACAGCTCTCAAGACGCTCACGTGGGCACTTCTTTCCAAGGAAGTACACTGTGTACTCAAAGCCTTCTGAGCACAACCCAGGGATACACAGCTCTGGGAACATCCCTCACTATGCAGTTGGAAGGGCCGGGAACTAAGGTGGTCTCTACGGCTAGCGTTCCACAGCTTTGAAACAGCCTCAGGACCGCGGTTCTTGGCAGGCTTTCGTTCCATGTGCGTCTGCCACGTTGAGGAAAGCTACGCTGCCCTGAAAGAAATCCCCGGGGCTCCAATTCAGTTTGGGGGCTCCTGCCCGACGTCTCTCTAAGTGACGCGGAAGCTGGACTTTAGGTCCAGCCCGAAATCAGGTAGAGAGTTACCCTGAGCATTGCTAGGCATTTGGAACATCCAAAGTCACCTAGGCCTACTGAGGGCATTCAGAGGATTATGCCGTTCACCACATGCAGCACACACTGCCTCCAAAAGTTTCAGCGCCGAAGGCCGAAGTGTGTTCCAAGGGTCTCCCTTGGACTGTCAGAGAAGATAGGTGTGTGTGCTGGGTGATCCAGTCTGTTATTGAGAAGCCTGGAAAAAGGCAGTCTTTTCCCCATTTGAAAAGTAGATAGTGGCGGCCTCCAGGCTGACTGAAAGACAGCGCTGTTACCCGTCTTCTAGTCACCTCGAGGAATGCCTCAGTGAAGAAAGTGAGTTTCTCCTATGAAACCAGGGGGTCGCCAGTGCCTTGCTGGGAGCTCATCCCACGCTTGCCCTAGCTAAAGTGCGAAGTAAACGTGAGCCCTGGCCTCAAGGTAAGCACGAGTGTTTCTTATCCGCAAGGTTTTGTGTGCAGCCATCTCCATGAACCCTGACTCGATAGAGTGCTTTCAGTCCTCTATGGCTTTCCGTAGGCCTCAGAGAGTCACGTATGAGTTCCACTCTGAGGGAGAGCGTGTGCGCTGTGAGTCCCCTTTTTGTTTCCCGAGCCACACAGCACAGAACGGACTGTTGAGGTCAACTCTTTCTATGCAGAGGGGAGGGCAATGAACTGCTTCTCGCTTGGAGAGCTTGATTTCTACAGCTGTAAGGCAGCCCCGGGACAACGTTTTTGCCAGGATTACAGTCAACGTGGCTCTCCCTCTGTGGGGGCCCTCTGAACGGCACTGAAAGAATCCCTGAGCCTAAAGTGCATCCTGGCAACTCTTACCTGTCATCTCTGTGTTGTGACGCCAGGTACACTGTAGGTCCAGCCTGACAGAAAGTACAGAAAAACCGGTACACTTGTGAGGCATTTGGACGATCCAAAGTCACCTAGGCCTGACTAAGTCATTAAGCGGCTAATGCTATTCAGGGCACGCAAAACACCCCGCGTCCAACGAAGTGTGATCCTCGAAAGGCCCAGTGTGGCTGAAAGTCTCCAGTAGTCAGTCAGAGAGTGCTGGTCAATGCGCTGGGGGGTCAAGTTGGCAACTGGAGAATGTGGGAGAAGCCCGACCTTCCCCCTTTGGAAAGCAACTTCGTTGCAGCTTCCAAGCCGCCTGAAAACCCCACCACCAGGGCACTAGTCACTCCACAGATGCCTCTGAGGGGCAGTGAGTCTTTCCAAAAGAAACCAGATGCTTGCGATTCCTTCCTGGGAGCTCACCCCAGGAGCATACTGTAGCTAAATGGCCAACTAAATGTGACCTCTAGTCGCAAGGTAATGTGCACATTTTCTCATTACCAGAGCTAGTGGTGCACTGTTTCCAGGAAGTCTTACTCAATGGATGGCTTTAGCTTTAGTGTGCCTCACAGCTCTCAAGACGCTCACGTGGGCACTTCTTTCCAAGGAAGTACACTGTGTACTCAAAGCCTTCTGAGCACAACCCAGGGATACACAGCTCTGGGAACATCCCTCACTATGCAGTTGGAAGGGCCGGGAACTGAGGTGGTCTCTACGGCTAGCGCTCCACAGCTTTGAAACAGCCTCAGGACCGCGGTTCTTGGCAGGCTTTCGTTCCATGTGTGTCTCCCACGTTGAGGAAAGCTACGCTGCCCTGAAAGAAACCCCCGGGGCTCCAATTCAGTTTGGGGGCTCCTGCCCGACGTCTCTCTAAGTGACGCGGAAGCTGGACTTTAGGTCCAGCCCGAAATCAGGTAGAGAGTTACCCTGAGCATTGCTAGGCATTTGGAACATCCAAAGTCACCTAGGCCTACTGAGGGCATTCAGAGGATTATGCCGTTCACCACATGCAGCACACACTGCCTCCAAAAGTTTCAGCGCCGAAGGCCGAAGTGTGTTCCAAGGGTCTCCCTTGGACTGTCAGAGAAGATAGGTGTGTGTGCTGGGTGATCCAGTCTGTTATTGAGAAGCCTGGAAAAAGGCAGCCTTTTCCCCATTTGAAAGGTAGATAGTGGCGGCCTCCAGGCTGACTGAAAGACAGCGCTGTTACCCGTCTTCTAGTCACCTCGAGGAATGCCTCAGTGAAGAAAGTGAGTTTCTCCTATGAAACCAGGGGGTCGCCAGTGCCTTGCTGGGAGCTCATCCCACGCTTGCCCTAGCTAAAGTGCGAAGTAAACGTGAGCCCTGGCCTCAAGGTAAGCACGAGTGTTTCTTATCCGCAAGGTTTTGTGTGCAGCCATCTCCATGAACCCTGACTCGATAGAGTGCTTTCAGTCCTCTATGGCTTTCCGTAGGCCTCAGAGAGTCACGTATGAATTCCACTCTGAGGGAGAGCGTGTGCGCTGTGAGTCCCCTTTTTGTTTCCCGAGCCACACAGCACAGAACGGACTGTTGGGGTCAACTCTTTCTATGCAGAGGGGAGGGCAATGAACTGCTTCTCGCTTGGAGAGCTTGATTTCTACAGCTGTAAGGCAGCCCCGGGACAACGTTTTTGCCAGGATTACAGTCAACGTGGCTCTCCCTCTGTGGGGGCCCTCTGAACGGCACTGAAAGAATCCCTGAGCCTAAAGTGCATCCTGGCAACTCTTACCTGTCATCTCTGTGTTGTGACGCCAGGTACACTGTAGGTCCAGCCTGACAGAAAGTACAGAAAAACCGGTACACTTGTGAGGCATTTGGACGATCCAAAGTCACCTAGGCCTGACTAAGTCATTAAGCGGCTAATGCTATTCAGGGCACGCAAAACACCCCGCGTCCAACGAAGTGTGATCCTCGAAAGGCCCAGTGTGGCTGAAAGTCTCCAGTAGTCAGTCAGAGAGTGCTGGTCAATGCGCTGGGGGGTCAAGTTGGCAACTGGAGAATGTGGGAGAAGCCCGACCTTCCCCCTTTGGAAAGCAACTTCGTTGCAGCTTCCAAGCCGCCTGAAAACCCCACCACCAGGGCACTAGTCACTCCATAGATGCCTCTGAGGGGCAGTGAGGCTTTCCAAAAGAAACCAGATGCTTGCGATTCCTTTTTGGGAGCTCACGCCAGGAGCATACTGTAGCTAAATGGCCAACTAAATGTGACCTCTAGTCGCGAGGTAATGTGCACATTTTCTCATTACCAGAGCTAGTGGTGCACTGTTTCCAGGAAGTCTTACTCAATGGATGGCTTTAGCTTTAGTGTGCCTCACAGCTCTCAAGACGCTCACGTGGGCACTTCTTTCCAAGGAAGTACACTGTGTACTCAAAGCCTTCTGAGCACAACCCAGGGATACACAGCTCTGGGAACATCCCTCACTATGCAGTTGGAAGGGCCGGGAACTAAGGTGGTCTCTACGGCTAGCGCTCCACAGCTTTGAAACAGCCTCAGGACCGCGGTTCTTGGCAGGCTTTCGTTCCATGTGCGTCTGCCACGTTGAGGAAAGCTACGCTGCCCTGAAAGAAACCCCCGGGGCTCCAATTCAGTTTGGGGGCTCCTGCCCGACGTCTCTCTAAGTGACGCGGAAGCTGGACTTTAGGTCCAGCCCGAAATCAGGTAGAGAGTTACCCTGAGCATTGCTAGGCATTTGGAACATCCAAAGTCACCTAGGCCTACTGAGGGCATTCAGAGGATTATGCCGTTCACCACCTCCAGCACACACTGCCTCCAAAAGTTTCAGCGCCGAAGGCCGAAGTGTGTTCCAAGGGTCTCCCTTGGACTGTCAGAGAAGATAGGTGTGTGTGCTGGGTGATCCAGTCTGTTATTGAGAAGCCTGGAAAAAGGCAGTCTTTTCCCCATTTGAAAGGTAGATAGTGGCGGCCTCCAGGCTGACTGAAAGACAGCGCTGTTACCCGTCTTCTAGTCACCTCGAGGAATGCCTCAGTGAAGAAAGTGAGTTTCTCCTATGAAACCAGGGGGTCGCCAGTGCCTTGCTGGGAGCTCATCCCACGCTTGCCCTAGCTAAAGTGCGAAGTAAACGTGAGCCCTGGCCTCAAGGTAAGCACGAGTGTTTCTTATCCGCAAGGTTTTGTGTGCAGCCATCTCCATGAACCCTGACTCGATAGAGTGCTTTCAGTCCTCTATGGCTTTCCGTAGGCCTCAGAGAGTCACGTATGAATTCCACTCTGAGGGAAAGCGTGTGCGCTGTGAGTCCCCTTTTTGTTTCCCGAGCCACACAGCACAGAACGGACTGTTGGGGTCAACTCTTTCTATGCAGAGGGGAGGGCAATGAATTGCTTCTCGCTTGGAGAGCTTGATTTCTACAGCTGTAAGGCAGCCCCGGGACAACGTTTTTGCCAGGATTACAGTCAACGTGGCTCTCCCTCTGTGGGGGCCCTCTGAACGGCACTGAAAGAATCCCTGAGCCTAAAGTGCATCCTGGCAACTCTTACCTGTCATCTCTGTGTTGTGACGCCAGGTACACTGTAGGTCCAGCCTGACAGAAAGTACAGAAAAACCGGTACACTTGTGAGGCATTTGGACGATCCAAAGTCACCTAGGCCTGACTAAGTCATTAAGCGGCTAATGCTATTCAGGGCACGCAAAACACCCCGCGTCCAACGAAGTGTGATCCTCGAAAGGCCCAGTGTGGCTGAAAGTCTCCAGTAGTCAGTCAGAGAGGGCTGGTCAATGCGCTGGGGGGTCAAGTTGGCAACTGGAGAATGTGGGAGAAGCCCGACCTTCCCCCTTTGGAAAGCAACTTCGTTGCAGCTTCCAGGCCGCCTGAAAACCCCACCACCAGGGCACTAGTCACTCCATAGATGCCTCTGAGGGGCAGTGAGGCTTTCCAAAAGAAACCAGATGCTTGCGATTCCTTTTTGGGACCTCACCCCAGGAGCATACTGTAGCTAAATGGCCAACTAAATGTGACCTCTAGTCGCGAGGTAATGTGCACATTTTCTCATTACCAGAGCTAGTGGTGCACTGTTTCCAGGAAGTCTTACTCAATGGATGGCTTTAGCTTTAGTGTGCCTCGCAGCTCTCAAGACGCTCACGTGGGCACTTCTTTCCAAGGAAGTACACTGTGTACTCAAAGCCTTCTGAGCACAACCCAGGGATACACAGCTCTGGGAACATCCCTCACTATGCAGTTGGAAGGGCCGGGAACTAAGGTGGTCTCTACGGCTAGCGCTCCACAGCTTTGAAACAGCCTCAGGACCACAGTTCTTGGCAGGCTTTCGTTCCATGTGCATCTGCCACGTTGAGGAAAGCTACGCTGCCCTGAAAGAAACCCCCGGGGCTCCAATTCAGTTTGGGGGCTCCTGCCCGACGTCTCTCTAAGTGACGCGGAAGCTGGACTTTAGGTCCAGCCCGAAATCAGGTAGAGAGTTACCCTGAGCATTGCTAGGCATTTGGAACATCCAAAGTCACCTAGGCCTACTGAGGGCATTCAGAGGATTATGCCGTTCACCACCTCCAGCACACACTGCCTCCAAAAGTTTCAGCGCCGAAGGCCGAAGTGTGTTCCAAGGGTCTCCCTTGGACTGTCAGAGAAGATAGGTGTGTGTGCTGGGTGATCCAGTCTGTTATTGAGAAGCCTGGAAAAAGGCAGTCTTTTCCCCATTTGAAAGGTAGATAGTGGCGGCCTCCAGGCTGACTGAAAGACAGCGCTGTTACCCGTCTTCTAGTCACCTCGAGGAATGCCTCAGTGAAGAAAGTGAGTTTCTCCTATGAAACCAGGGGGTCGCCAGTGCCTTGCTGGGAGCTCATCCCACGCTTGCCCTAGCTAAAGTGCGAAGTAAACGTGAGCCCTGGCCTCAAGGTAAGCACGAGTGTTTCTTATCCGCAAGGTTTTGTGTGCAGCCATCTCCATGAACCCTGACTCGATAGAGTGCTTTCAGTCCTCTATGGCTTTCCGTAGGCCTCAGAGAGTCACGTATGAATTCCACTCTGAGGGAAAGCGTGTGCGCTGTGAGTCCCCTTTTTGTTTCCCGAGCCACACAGCACAGAACGGACTGTTGGGGTCAACTCTTTCTATGCAGAGGGGAGGGCAATGAATTGCTTCTCGCTTGGAGAGCTTGATTTCTACAGCTGTAAGGCAGCCCCGGGACAACGTTTTTGCCAGGATTACAGTCAACGTGGCTCTCCCTCTGTGGGGGCCCTCTGAACGGCACTGAAAGAATCCCTGAGCCTAAAGTGCATCCTGGCAACTCTTACCTGTCATCTCTGTGTTGTGACGCCAGGTACACTGTAGGTCCAGCCTGACAGAAAGTACAGAAAAACCGGTACACTTGTGAGGCATTTGGACGATCCAAAGTCACCTAGGCCTGACTAAGTCATTAAGCGGCTAATGCTATTCAGGGCACGCAAAACACCCCGCGTCCAACGAAGTGTGATCCTCGAAAGGCCCAGTGTGGCTGAAAGTCTCCAGTAGTCAGTCAGAGAGTGCTGGTCAATGCGCTGGGGGGTCAAGTTGGCAACTGGAGAATGTGGGAGAAGCCCGACCTTCCCCCTTTGGAAAGCAACTTCGTTGCAGCTTCCAAGCCGCCTGAAAACCCCACCACCAGGGCACTAGTCACTCCACAGATGCCTCTGAGGGGCAGTGAGTCTTTCCAAAAGAAACCAGATGGTTGCGATTCCTTCCTTGGAGCTCACTCCAGGGGCATACTGTGGCTAAATGGCCAACTAAATGTGACCTCTAGTCGCGAGGTAATGTGCACATTTTCTCATTACCAGAGCTAGTGGTGCACTGTTTCCAGGAAGTCTTACTCAATGGATGGCTTTAGCTTTAGTGTGCCTCACAGCTCTCAAGACGCTCACGTGGGCACTTCTTTCCAAGGAAGTACACTGTGTACTCAAAGCCTTCTGAGCACAACCCAGGGATACACAGCTCTGGGAACATCCCTCACTATGCAGTTGGAAGGGCCGGGAACTGAGGTGGTCTCTACGGCTAGCGCTCCACAGCTTTGAAACAGCCTCAGGACCGCGGTTCTTGGCAGGCTTTCGTTCCATGTGCGTCTGCCACGTTGAGGAAAGCTACGCTGCCCTGAAAGAAACCCCCGGGGCTCCAATTCAGTTTGGGGGCTCCTGCCCGACGTCTCTCTAAGTGACGCGGAAGCTGGACTTTAGGTCCAGCCCGAAATCAGGTAGAGAGTTACCCTGAGCATTGCTAGGCATTTGGAACATCCAAAGTCACCTAGGCCTACTGAGGGCATTCAGAGGATTATGCCGTTCACCACATGCAGCACACACTGCCTCCAAAAGTTTCAGCGCCGAAGGCCGAAGTGTGTTCCAAGGGTCTCCCTTGGACTGTCAGAGAAGATAGGTGTGTGTGCTGGGTGATCCAGTCTGTTATTGAGAAGCCTGGAAAAAGGCAGTCTTTTCCCCATTTGAAAGGTAGATAGTGGCGGCCTCCAGGCTGACTGAAAGACAGCGCTGTTACCCGTCTTCTAGTCACCTCGAGGAATGCCTCAGTGAAGAAAGTGAGTTTCTCCTATGAAACCAGGGGGTCGCCAGTGCCTTGCTGGGAGCTCATCCCACGCTTGCCCTAGCTAAAGTGCGAAGTAAACGTGAGCCCTGGCCTCAAGGTAAGCACGAGTGTTTCTTATCCGCAAGGTTTTGTGTGCAGCCACCTCCATGAACCCTGACTCGATAGAGTGCTTTCAGTCCTCTATGGCTTTCCGTAGGCCTCAGAGAGTCACGTATGAATTCCACTCTGAGGGAGAGCGTGTGCGCTGTGAGTCCCCTTTTTGTTTCCCGAGCCACACAGCAGAGAACGGACTGTTGGGGTCAACTCTTTCTATGCAGAGGGGAGGGCAATGAACTGCTTCTCGCTTGGAGAGCTTGATTTCTACAGCTGTAAGGCAGCCCCGGGACAACGTTTTTGCCAGGATTACAGTCAACGTGGCTCTCCCTCTGTGGGGGCCCTCTGAACGGCACTGAAAGAATCCCTGAGCCTAAAGTGCATCCTGGCAACTCTTACCTGTCATCTCTGTGTTGTGACGCCAGGTACACTGTAGGTCCAGCCTGACAGAAAGGACAGAAAAACCGGTACACTTGTGAGGCATTTGGACGATCCAAAGTCACCTAGGCCTGACTAAGTCATTAAGCGGCTAATGCTATTCAGGGCACGCAAAACACCCCGCGTCCAACGAAGTGTGATCCTCGAAAGGCCCAGTGTGGCTGAAAGTCTCCAGTAGTCAGTCAGAGAGTGCTGGTCAATGCGCTGGGGGGTCAAGTTGGCAACTGGAGAATGTGGGAGAAGCCCGACCTTCCCCCTTTGGAAAGCAACTTCGTTGCAGCTTCCAAGCCGCCTGAAAACCCCACCACCAGGGCACTAGTCACTCCATAGATGCCTCTGAGGGGCAGTGAGGCTTTCCAAAAGAAACCAGATGCTTGCGATTCCTTTTTGGGAACTCACCCCAGGAGCATACTGTGGCTAAATGGCCAACTAAATGTGACCTCTAGTCGCGAGGTAATGTGCACATTTTCTCATTACCAGAGCTAGTGGTGCACTGTTTCCAGGAAGTCTTACTCAATGGATGGCTTTAGCTTTAGTGTGCCTCGCAGCTCTCAAGACGCTCACGTGGGCACTTCTTTCCAAGGAAGTACACTGTGTACTCAAAGCCTTCTGAGCACAACCCAGGGATACACAGCTCTGGGAACATCCCTCACTATGCAGTTGGAAGGGCCGGGAACTAAGGTGGTCTCTACGGCTAGCGCTCCACAGCTTTGAAACAGCCTCAGGACCACGGTTCTTGGCAGGCTTTCGTTCCATGTGCATCTGCCACGTTGAGGAAAGCTACGCTGCCCTGAAAGAAACCCCCGGGGCTCCAATTCAGTTTGGGGGCTCCTGCCCGACGTCTCTCTAAGTGACGCGGAAGCTGGACTTTAGGTCCAGCCCGAAATCAGGTAGAGAGTTACCCTGAGCATTGCTAGGCATTTGGAACATCCAAAGTCACCTAGGCCTACTGAGGGCATTCAGAGGATTATGCCGTTCACCACATGCAGCACACACTGCCTCCAAAAGTTTCAGCGCCGAAGGCCGAAGTGTGTTCCAAGGGTCTCCCTTGGACTGTCAGAGAAGATAGGTGTGTGTGCTGGGTGATCCAGTCTGTTATTGAGAAGCCTGGAAAAAGGCAGTCTTTTCCCCATTTGAAAGGTAGATAGTGGCGGCCTCCAGGCTGACTGAAAGACAGCGCTGTTACCCGTCTTCTAGTCACCTCGAGGAATGCCTCAGTGAAGAAAGTGAGTTTCTCCTATGAAACCAGGGGGTCGCCAGTGCCTTGCTGGGAGCTCATCCCACGCTTGCCCTAGCTAAAGTGCGAAGTAAACGTGAGCCCTGGCCTCAAGGTAAGCACGAGTGTTTCTTATCCGCAAAGTTTTCTGTGCAGCCACCTCCATGAACCCTGACTCGATAGAGTGCTTTCAGTCCTCTACGGCTTTCCGTAGGCCTCAGAGAGTCGCGTATGAATTCCACTCTGAGGGAGAGCGTGTGCGCTGTGAGTCCCCTTTTTGTTTCCCGAGCCACACAGCACAGAACGGACTGTTGGGGTCAACTCTTTCTATGCAGAGGGGAGGGCAATGAACTGCTTCTCGCTTGGAGAGCTTGATTTCTACAGCTGTAAGGCAGCCCCGGGACAACGTTTTTGCCAGGATTACAGTCAACGTGGCTCTCCCTCTGTGGGGGCCCTCTGAACGGCACTGAAAGAATCCCTGAGCCTAAAGTGCATCCTGGCAACTCTTACCTGTCATCTCTGTGTTGTGACGCCAGGTACACTGTAGGTCCAGCCTGACAGAAAGTACAGAAAAACCGGTACACTTGTGAGGCATTTGGACGATCCAAAGTCACCTAGGCCTGACTAAGTCATTAAGCGGCTAATGCTATTCAGGGCACGCAAAACACCCCGCGTCCAACGAAGTGTGATCCTCGAAAGGCCCAGTGTGGCTGAAAGTCTCCAGTAGTCAGTCAGAGAGTGCTGGTCAATGCGCTGGGGGGTCAAGTTGGCAACTGGAGAATGTGGGAGAAGCCCGACCTTCCCCCTTTGGAAAGCAACTTCGTTGCAGCTTCCAAGCCGCCTGAAAACCCCACCACCAGGGCACTAGTCACTCCATAGATGCCTCTGAGGGGCAGTGAGGATTTCCAAAAGAAACCAGGTGCTTGCGATTCCTTCCTGGGAGCTCACGCCAGGAGCATACTGTGGCTAAATGGCCAACTAAATGTGACCTCTATTCGCGAGGTAATGTGCACATTTTCACATTACCAGAGCTAGTGGTGCACTGTTTCCAGGAAGTCTAACTCAATGGATGGCATTAGCTTTAGTGTGCCTCACAGCTCTCAAGACGCTCACGTGGGCACTTCTTTCCAAGGAAGTACACTGTGTACTCAAAGCCTTCTGAGCACAACCCAGGGATACACAGCTCTGGGAACATCCCTCACTATGCAGTTGGAAGGGCCGGGAACTAAGGTGGTCTCTACGGCTAGCGCTCCACAGCTTTGAAACAGCCTCAGGACCGCGGTTCTTGGCAGGCTTTCGTTCCATGTGCGTCTGCCACGTTGAGGAAAGCTACGCTGCCCTGAAAGAAACCCCCGGGGCTCCAATTCAGTTTGGGGGCTCCTGCCCGACGTCTCTCTAAGTGACACGGAAGCTGGACTTTAGGTCCAGCCCGAAATCAGGTAGAGAGTTACCCTGAGCATTGCTAGGCATTTGGAACATCCAAAGTCACCTAGGCCTACTGAGGGCATTCAGAGGATTATGCCGTTCACCACCTGCAGCACACACTGCCTCCAAAAGTTTCAGCGCCGAAGGCCGAAGTGTTCCAAGGGTCTCCCTTGGACTGTCAGAGAAGATAGGTGTGTGTGCTGGGTGATCCAGTCTGTTATTGAGAAGCCTGGAAAAAGGCAGTCTTTTCCCCATTTGAAAGGTAGATAGTGGCGGCCTCCAGGCTGACTGAAAGACAGCGCTGTTACCCGTCTTCTAGTCACCTCGAGGAATGCCTCAGTGAAGAAAGTGAGTTTCTCCTATGAAACCAGGGGGTCGCCAGTGCCTTGCTGGGAGCTCATCCCACGCTTGCCCTAGCTAAAGTGCGAAGTAAACGTGAGCCCTGGCCTCAAGGTAAGCACGAGTGTTTCTTATCCGCAAGGTTTTGTGTGCAGCCATCTCCATGAACCCTGACTCGATAGAGTGCTTTCAGTCCTCTATGGCTTTCCGTAGGCCTCAGAGAGTCACGTATGAGTTCCACTCTGAGGGAGAGCGTGTGCGCTGTGAGTCCCCTTTTTGTTTCCCGAGCCACACAGCAGAGAACGGACTGTTGGGGTCAACTCTTTCTATGCAGAGGGGAGGGCAATGAACTGCTTCTCGCTTGGAGAGCTTGATTTCTACAGCTGTAAGGCAGCCCCGGGACAACGTTTTTGCCAGGATTACAGTCAACGTGGCTCTCCCTCTGTGGGGGCCCTCTGAACGGCACTGAAAGAATCCCTGAGCCTAAAGTGCATCCTGGCAACTCTTACCTGTCATCTCTGTGTTGTGACGCCAGGTACACTGTAGGTCCAGCCTGACAGAAAGTACAGAAAAACCGGTACACTTGTGAGGCATTTGGACGATCCAAAGTCACCTAGGCCTGACTAAGTCATTAAGCGGCTAATGCTATTCAGGGCACGCAAAACACCCCGCGTCCAACGAAGTGTGATCCTCGAAAGGCCCAGTGTGGCTGAAAGTCTCCAGTAGTCAGTCAGAGAGTGCTGGTCAATGCGCTGGGGGGTCAAGTTGGCAACTGGAGAATGTGGGAGAAGCCCGACCTTCCCCCTTTGGAAAGCAACTTCGTTGCAGCTTCCAAGCCGCCTGAAAACCCCACCACCAGGGCACTAGTCACTCCACAGATGCCTCTGAGGGGCAGTGAGTCTTTCCAAAAGAAACCAGATGCTTGCGATTCCTTCCTGGGAGCTCACCCCAGGAGCATACTGTAGCTAAATGGCCAACTAAATGTGACCTCTAGTCGCGAGGTAATGTGCACATTTTCTCATTACCAGAGCTAGTGGTGCACTGTTTCCAGGAAGTCTTACTCAATGGATGGCTTTAGCTTTAGTGTGCCTCGCAGCTCTCAAGACGCTCACGTGGGCACTTCTTTCCAAGGAAGTACACTGTGTACTCAAAGCCTTCTGAGCACAACCCAGGGATACACAGCTCTGGGAACATCCCTCACTATGCAGTTGGAAGGGCCGGGAACTAAGGTGGTCTCTACGGCTAGCGCTCCACAGCTTTGAAACAGCCTCAGGACCACGGTTCTTGGCAGGCTTTCGTTCCATGTGCATCTGCCACGTTGAGGAAAGCTACGCTGCCCTGAAAGAAACCCCCGGGGCTCCAATTCAGTTTGGGGGCTCCTGCCCGACGTCTCTCTAAGTGACGCGGAAGCTGGACTTTAGGTCCAGCCCGAAATCAGGTAGAGAGTTACCCTGAGCATTGCTAGGCATTTGGAACATCCAAAGTCACCTAGGCCTACTGAGGGCATTCAGAGGATTATGCCGTTCACCACATGCAGCACACACTGCCTCCAAAAGTTTCAGCGCCGAAGGCCGAAGTGTGTTCCAAGGGTCTCCCTTGGACTGTCAGAGAAGATAGGTGTGTGTGCTGGGTGATCCAGTCTGTTATTGAGAAGCCTGGAAAAAGGCAGTCTTTTCCCCATTTGAAAGGTAGATAGTGGCGGCCTCCAGGCTGACTGAAAGACAGCGCTGTTACCCGTCTTCTAGTCACCTCGAGGAATGCCTCAGTGAAGAAAGTGAGTTTCTCCTATGAAACCAGGGGGTCGCCAGTGCCTTGCTGGGAGCTCATCCCACGCTTGCCCTAGCTAAAGTGCGAAGTAAACGTGAGCCCTGGCCTCAAGGTAAGCACGAGTGTTTCTTATCCGCAAAGTTTTCTGTGCAGCCACCTCCATGAACCCTGACTCGATAGAGTGCTTTCAGTCCTCTACGGCTTTCCGTAGGCCTCAGAGAGTCGCGTATGAATTCCACTCTGAGGGAGAGCGTGTGCGCTGTGAGTCCCCTTTTTGTTTCCCGAGCCACACAGCACAGAACGGACTGTTGGGGTCAACTCTTTCTATGCAGAGGGGAGGGCAATGAACTGCTTCTCGCTTGGAGAGCTTGATTTCTACAGCTGTAAGGCAGCCCCGGGACAACGTTTTTGCCAGGATTACAGTCAACGTGGCTCTCCCTCTGTGGGGGCCCTCTGAACGGCACTGAAAGAATCCCTGAGCCTAAAGTGCATCCTGGCAACTCTTACCTGTCATCTCTGTGTTGTGACGCCAGGTACACTGTAGGTCCAGCCTGACAGAAAGTACAGAAAAACCGGTACACTTGTGAGGCATTTGGACGATCCAAAGTCACCTAGGCCTGACTAAGTCATTAAGCGGCTAATGCTATTCAGGGCACGCAAAACACCCCGCGTCCAACGAAGTGTGATCCTCGAAAGGCCCAGTGTGGCTGAAAGTCTCCAGTAGTCAGTCAGAGAGTGCTGGTCAATGCGCTGGGGGGTCAAGTTGGCAACTGGAGAATGTGGGAGAAGCCCGACCTTCCCCCTTTGGAAAGCAACTTCGTTGCAGCTTCCAAGCCGCCTGAAAACCCCACCACCAGGGCACTAGTCACTCCATAGATGCCTCTGAGGGGCAGTGAGGATTTCCAAAAGAAACCAGGTGCTTGCGATTCCTTCCTGGGAGCTCACGCCAGGAGCATACTGTGGCTAAATGGCCAACTAAATGTGACCTCTATTCGCGAGGTAATGTGCACATTTTCACATTACCAGAGCTAGTGGTGCACTGTTTCCAGGAAGTCTAACTCAATGGATGGCATTAGCTTTAGTGTGCCTCACAGCTCTCAAGACGCTCACGTGGGCACTTCTTTCCAAGGAAGTACACTGTGTACTCAAAGCCTTCTGAGCACAACCCAGGGATACACAGCTCTGGGAACATCCCTCACTATGCAGTTGGAAGGGCCGGGAACTAAGGTGGTCTCTACGGCTAGCGCTCCACAGCTTTGAAACAGCCTCAGGACCGCGGTTCTTGGCAGGCTTTCGTTCCATGTGCGTCTGCCACGTTGAGGAAAGCTACGCTGCCCTGAAAGAAACCCCCGGGGCTCCAATTCAGTTTGGGGGCTCCTGCCCGACGTCTCTCTAAGTGACACGGAAGCTGGACTTTAGGTCCAGCCCGAAATCAGGTAGAGAGTTACCCTGAGCATTGCTAGGCATTTGGAACATCCAAAGTCACCTAGGCCTACTGAGGGCATTCAGAGGATTATGCCGTTCACCACCTGCAGCACACACTGCCTCCAAAAGTTTCAGCGCCGAAGGCCGAAGTGTTCCAAGGGTCTCCCTTGGACTGTCAGAGAAGATAGGTGTGTGTGCTGGGTGATCCAGTCTGTTATTGAGAAGCCTGGAAAAAGGCAGTCTTTTCCCCATTTGAAAGGTAGATAGTGGCGGCCTCCAGGCTGACTGAAAGACAGCGCTGTTACCCGTCTTCTAGTCACCTCGAGGAATGCCTCAGTGAAGAAAGTGAGTTTCTCCTATGAAACCAGGGGGTCGCCAGTGCCTTGCTGGGAGCTCATCCCACGCTTGCCCTAGCTAAAGTGCGAAGTAAACGTGAGCCCTGGCCTCAAGGTAAGCACGAGTGTTTCTTATCCGCAAGGTTTTGTGTGCAGCCATCTCCATGAACCCTGACTCGATAGAGTGCTTTCAGTCCTCTATGGCTTTCCGTAGGCCTCAGAGAGTCACGTATGAGTTCCACTCTGAGGGAGAGCGTGTGCGCTGTGAGTCCCCTTTTTGTTTCCCGAGCCACACAGCACAGAACGGACTGTTGAGGTCAACTCTTTCTATGCAGAGGGGAGGGCAATGAACTGCTTCTCGCTTGGAGAGCTTGATTTCTACAGCTGTAAGGCAGCCCCGGGACAACGTTTTTGCCAGGATTACAGTCAACGTGGCTCTCCCTCTGTGGGGGCCCTCTGAACGGCACTGAAAGAATCCCTGAGCCTAAAGTGCATCCTGGCAACTCTTACCTGTCATCTCTGTGTTGTGACGCCAGGTACACTGTAGGTCCAGCCTGACAGAAAGTACAGAAAAACCGGTACACTTGTGAGGCATTTGGACGATCCAAAGTCACCTAGGCCTGACTAAGTCATTAAGCGGCTAATGCTATTCAGGGCACGCAAAACACCCCGCGTCCAACGAAGTGTGATCCTCGAAAGGCCCAGTGTGGCTGAAAGTCTCCAGTAGTCAGTCAGAGAGTGCTGGTCAATGCGCTGGGGGGTCAAGTTGGCAACTGGAGAATGTGGGAGAAGCCCGACCTTCCCCCTTTGGAAAGCAACTTCGTTGCAGCTTCCAAGCCGCCTGAAAACCCCACCACCAGGGCACTAGTCACTCCACAGATGCCTCTGAGGGGCAGTGAGTCTTTCCAAAAGAAACCAGATGCTTGCGATTCCTTCCTGGGAGCTCACCCCAGGAGCATACTGTAGCTAAATGGCCAACTAAATGTGACCTCTAGTCGCAAGGTAATGTGCACATTTTCTCATTACCAGAGCTAGTGGTGCACTGTTTCCAGGAAGTCTTACTCAATGGATGGCTTTAGCTTTAGTGTGCCTCACAGCTCTCAAGACGCTCACGTGGGCACTTCTTTCCAAGGAAGTACACTGTGTACTCAAAGCCTTCTGAGCACAACCCAGGGATACACAGCTCTGGGAACATCCCTCACTATGCAGTTGGAAGGGCCGGGAACTGAGGTGGTCTCTACGGCTAGCGCTCCACAGCTTTGAAACAGCCTCAGGACCGCGGTTCTTGGCAGGCTTTCGTTCCATGTGTGTCTGCCACGTTGAGGAAAGCTATGCTGCCCTGAAAGAAACCCCCGGGGCTCCAATTCAGTTTGGGGGCTCCTGCCCGACGTCTCTCTAAGTGACGCGGAAGCTGGACTTTAGGTCCAGCCCGAAATCAGGTAGAGAGTTACCCTGAGCATTGCTAGGCATTTGGAACATCCAAAGTCACCTAGGCCTACTGAGGGCATTGAGAGGATTATGCCGTTCACCACATGCAGCACACACTGCCTCCAAAAGTTTCAGCGCCGAAGGCCGAAGTGTGTTCCAAGGGTCTCCCTTGGACTGTCAGAGAAGATAGGTGTGTGTGCTGGGTGATCCAGTCTGTTATTGAGAAGCCTGGAAAAAGGCAGCCTTTTCCCCATTTGAAAGGTAGATAGTGGCGGCCTCCAGGCTGACTGAAAGACAGCGCTGTTACCCGTCTTCTAGTCACCTCGAGGAATGCCTCAATGAAGAAAGTGAGTTTCTCTTATGAAACCAGGGGGTCGCCAGTGCCTTGCTGGGAGCTCATCCCACGCTTGCCCTAGCTAAAGTGCGAAGTAAACGTGAGCCCTGGCCTCAAGGTAAGCACGAGTGTTTCTTATCCGCAAAGTTTTCTGTGCAGCCACCTCCATGAACCCTGACTCGATAGAGTGCTTTCAGTCCTCTACGGCTTTCCGTAGGCCTCAGAGAGTCGCGTATGAATTCCACTCTGAGGGAGAGCGTGTGCGCTGTGAGTCCCCTTTTTGTTTCCCGAGCCACACAGCAGAGAACGGACTGTTGGGGTCAACTCTTTCTATGCAGAGGGGAGGGCAATGAACTGCTTCTCGCTTGGAGAGCTTGATTTCTACAGCTGTAAGGCAGCCCCGGGACAACGTTTTTGCCAGGATTACAGTCAACGTGGCTCTCCCTCTGTGGGGGCCCTCTGAACGGCACTGAAAGAATCCCTGAGCCTAAAGTGCATCCTGGCAACTCTTACCTGTCATCTCTGTGTTGTGACGCCAGGTACACTGTAGGTCCAGCCTGACAGAAAGTACAGAAAAACCGGTACACTTGTGAGGCATTTGGACGATCCAAAGTCACCTAGGCCTGACTAAGTCATTAAGCGGCTAATGCTATTCAGGGCACGCAAAACACCCCGCGTCCAACGAAGTGTGATCCTCGAAAGGCCCAGTGTGGCTGAAAGTCTCCAGTAGTCAGTCAGAGAGTGCTGGTCAATGCGCTGGGGGGTCAAGGTGGCAACTGGAGAATGTGGGAGAAGCCCGACCTTCCCCCTTTGGAAAGCAACTTCGTTGCAGCTTCCAAGCCGCCTGAAAACCCCACCACCAGGGCACTAGTCACTCCACAGATGCCTCTGAGGGGCAGTGAGTCTTTCCAAAAGAAACCAGATGCTTGCGATTCCTTCCTGGGAGCTCACTCCAGGAGCATACTGTGGCTAAATGGCCAACTAAATGTGACCTCTATTCGCGAGGTAATGTGCACATTTTCACATTACCAGAGCTAGTGGTGCACTGTTTCCAGGAAGTCTAACTCAATGGATGGCATTAGCTTTAGTGTGCCTCACAGCTCTCAAGACGCTCACGTGGGCACTTCTTTCCAAGGAAGTACACTGTGTACTCAAAGCCTTCTGAGCACAACCCAGGGATACACAGCTCTGGGAACATCCCTCACTATGCAGTTGGAAGGGCCGGGAACTGAGGTGGTCTCTACGGCTAGCGCTCCACAGCTTTGAAACAGCCTCAGGACCGCGGTTCTTGGCAGGCTTTCGTTCCATGTGCGTCTGCCACGTTGAGGAAAGCTACGCTGCCCTGAAAGAAACCCCCGGGGCTCCAATTCAGTTTGGGGGCTCCTGCCCGACGTCTCTCTAAGTGACACGGAAGCTGGACTTTAGGTCCAGCCCGAAATCAGGTAGAGAGTTACCCTGAGCATTGCTAGGCATTTGGAACATCCAAAGTCACCTAGGCCTACTGAGGGCATTCAGAGGATTATGCCGTTCACCACCTGCAGCACACACTGCCTCCAAAAGTTTCAGCGCCGAAGGCCGAAGTGTTCCAAGGGTCTCCCTTGGACTGTCAGAGAAGATAGGTGTGTGTGCTGGGTGATCCAGTCTGTTATTGAGAAGCCTGGAAAAAGGCAGTCTTTTCCCCATTTGAAAGGTAGATAGTGGCGGCCTCCAGGCTGACTGAAAGACAGCGCTGTTACCCGTCTTCTAGTCACCTCGAGGAATGCCTCAGTGAAGAAAGTGAGTTTCTCCTATGAAACCAGGGGGTCGCCAGTGCCTTGCTGGGAGCTCATCCCACGCTTGCCCTAGCTAAAGTGCGAAGTAAACGTGAGCCCTGGCCTCAAGGTAAGCACGAGTGTTTCTTATCCGCAAGGTTTTGTGTGCAGCCACCTCCATGAACCCTGACTCGATAGAGTGCTTTCAGTCCTCTATGGCTTTCCGTAGGCCTCAGAGAGTCACGTATGAATTCCACTCTGAGGGAGAGCGTGTGCGCTGTGAGTCCCCTTTTTGTTTCCCGAGCCACACAGCACAGAACGGACTGTTGGGGTCAACTCTTTCTATGCAGAGGGGAGGGCAATGAACTGCTTCTCGCTTGGAGAGCTTGATTTCTACAGCTGTAAGGCAGCCCCGGGACAACGTTTTTGCCAGGATTACAGTCAACGTGGCTCTCCCTCTGTGGGGGCCCTCTGAACGGCACTGAAAGAATCCCTGAGCCTAAAGTGCATCCTGGCAACTCTTACCTGTCATCTCTGTGTTGTGACGCCAGGTACACTGTAGGTCCAGCCTGACAGAAAGTACAGAAAAACCGGTACACTTGTGAGGCATTTGGACGATCCAAAGTCACCTAGGCCTGACTAAGTCATTAAGCGGCTAATGCTATTCAGGGCACGCAAAACACCCCGCGTCCAACGAAGTGTGATCCTCGAAAGGCCCAGTGTGGCTGAAAGTCTCCAGTAGTCAGTCAGAGAGGGCTGGTCAATGCGCTGGGGGGTCAAGTTGGCAACTGGAGAATGTGGGAGAAGCCCGACCTTCCCCCTTTGGAAAGCAACTTCGTTGCAGCTTCCAGGCCGCCTGAAAACCCCACCACCAGGGCACTAGTCACTCCATAGATGCCTCTGAGGGGCAGTGAGGCTTTCCAAAAGAAACCAGATGCTTGCGATTCCTTTTTGGGACCTCACCCCAGGAGCATACTGTAGCTAAATGGCCAACTAAATGTGACCTCTAGTCGCGAGGTAATGTGCACATTTTCTCATTACCAGAGCTAGTGGTGCACTGTTTCCAGGAAGTCTTACTCAATGGATGGCTTTAGCTTTAGTGTGCCTCGCAGCTCTCAAGACGCTCACGTGGGCACTTCTTTCCAAGGAAGTACACTGTGTACTCAAAGCCTTCTGAGCACAACCCAGGGATACACAGCTCTGGGAACATCCCTCACTATGCAGTTGGAAGGGCCGGGAACTAAGGTGGTCTCTACGGCTAGCGCTCCACAGCTTTGAAACAGCCTCAGGACCACAGTTCTTGGCAGGCTTTCGTTCCATGTGCATCTGCCACGTTGAGGAAAGCTACGCTGCCCTGAAAGAAACCCCCGGGGCTCCAATTCAGTTTGGGGGCTCCTGCCCGACGTCTCTCTAAGTGACGCGGAAGCTGGACTTTAGGTCCAGCCCGAAATCAGGTAGAGAGTTACCCTGAGCATTGCTAGGCATTTGGAACATCCAAAGTCACCTAGGCCTACTGAGGGCATTCAGAGGATTATGCCGTTCACCACATGCAGCACACACTGCCTCCAAAAGTTTCAGCGCCGAAGGCCGAAGTGTGTTCCAAGGGTCTCCCTTGGACTGTCAGAGAAGATAGGTGTGTGTGCTGGGTGATCCAGTCTGTTATTGAGAAGCCTGGAAAAAGGCAGTCTTTTCCCCATTTGAAAGGTAGATAGTGGCGGCCTCCAGGCTGACTGAAAGACAGCGCTGTTACCCGTCTTCTAGTCACCTCGAGGAATGCCTCAGTGAAGAAAGTGAGTTTCTCCTATGAAACCAGGGGGTCGCCAGTGCCTTGCTGGGAGCTCATCCCACGCTTGCCCTAGCTAAAGTGCGAAGTAAACGTGAGCCCTGGCCTCAAGGTAAGCACGAGTGTTTCTTATCCGCAAAGTTTTCTGTGCAGCCACCTCCATGAACCCTGACTCGATAGAGTGCTTTCAGTCCTCTACGGCTTTCCGTAGGCCTCAGAGAGTCGCGTATGAATTCCACTCTGAGGGAGAGCGTGTGCGCTGTGAGTCCCCTTTTTGTTTCCCGAGCCACACAGCACAGAACGGACTGTTGGGGTCAACTCTTTCTATGCAGAGGGGAGGGCAATGAACTGCTTCTCGCTTGGAGAGCTTGATTTCTACAGCTGTAAGGCAGCCCCGGGACAACGTTTTTGCCAGGATTACAGTCAACGTGGCTCTCCCTCTGTGGGGGCCCTCTGAACGGCACTGAAAGAATCCCTGAGCCTAAAGTGCATCCTGGCAACTCTTACCTGTCATCTCTGTGTTGTGACGCCAGGTACACTGTAGGTCCAGCCTGACAGAAAGTACAGAAAAACCGGTACACTTGTGAGGCATTTGGACGATCCAAAGTCACCTAGGCCTGACTAAGTCATTAAGCGGCTAATGCTATTCAGGGCACGCAAAACACCCCGCGTCCAACGAAGTGTGATCCTCGAAAGGCCCAGTGTGGCTGAAAGTCTCCAGTAGTCAGTCAGAGAGTGCTGGTCAATGCGCTGGGGGGTCAAGGTGGCAACTGGAGAATGTGGGAGAAGCCCGACCTTCCCCCTTTGGAAAGCAACTTCGTTGCAGCTTCCAAGCCGCCTGAAAACCCCACCACCAGGGCACTAGTCACTCCACAGATGCCTCTGAGGGGCAGTGAGTCTTTCCAAAAGAAACCAGATGCTTGCGATTCCTTCCTGGGAGCTCACTCCAGGGGCATACTGTGGCTAAATGGCCAACTAAATGTGACCTCTATTCGCGAGGTAATGTGCACATTTTCACATTACCAGAGCTAGTGGTGCACTGTTTCCAGGAAGTCTAACTCAATGGATGGCATTAGCTTTAGTGTGCCTCACAGCTCTCAAGACGCTCACGTGGGCACTTCTTTCCAAGGAAGTACACTGTGTACTCAAAGCCTTCTGAGCACAACCCAGGGATACACAGCTCTGGGAACATCCCTCACTATGCAGTTGGAAGGGCCGGGAACTAAGGTGGTCTCTACGGCTAGCGCTCCACAGCTTTGAAACAGCCTCAGGACCGCGGTTCTTGGCAGGCTTTCGTTCCATGTGCGTCTGCCACGTTGAGGAAAGCTACGCTGCCCTGAAAGAAACCCCCGGGGCTCCAATTCAGTTTGGGGGCTCCTGCCCGACGTCTCTCTAAGTGACACGGAAGCTGGACTTTAGGTCCAGCCCGAAATCAGGTAGAGAGTTACCCTGAGCATTGCTAGGCATTTGGAACATCCAAAGTCACCTAGGCCTACTGAGGGCATTCAGAGGATTATGCCGTTCACCACCTGCAGCACACACTGCCTCCAAAAGTTTCAGCGCCGAAGGCCGAAGTGTTCCAAGGGTCTCCCTTGGACTGTCAGAGAAGATAGGTGTGTGTGCTGGGTGATCCAGTCTGTTATTGAGAAGCCTGGAAAAAGGCAGTCTTTTCCCCATTTGAAAGGTAGATAGTGGCGGCCTCCAGGCTGACTGAAAGACAGCGCTGTTACCCGTCTTCTAGTCACCTCGAGGAATGCCTCAGTGAAGAAAGTGAGTTTCTCCTATGAAACCAGGGGGTCGCCAGTGCCTTGCTGGGAGCTCATCCCACGCTTGCCCTAGCTAAAGTGCGAAGTAAACGTGAGCCCTGGCCTCAAGGTAAGCACGAGTGTTTCTTATCCGCAAGGTTTTGTGTGCAGCCATCTCCATGAACCCTGACTCGATAGAGTGCTTTCAGTCCTCTATGGCTTTCCGTAGGCCTCAGAGAGTCACGTATGAGTTCCACTCTGAGGGAGAGCGTGTGCGCTGTGAGTCCCCTTTTTGTTTCCCGAGCCACACAGCACAGAACGGACTGTTGAGGTCAACTCTTTCTATGCAGAGGGGAGGGCAATGAACTGCTTCTCGCTTGGAGAGCTTGATTTCTACAGCTGTAAGGCAGCCCCGGGACAACGTTTTTGCCAGGATTACAGTCAACGTGGCTCTCCCTCTGTGGGGGCCCTCTGAACGGCACTGAAAGAATCCCTGAGCCTAAAGTGCATCCTGGCAACTCTTACCTGTCATCTCTGTGTTGTGACGCCAGGTACACTGTAGGTCCAGCCTGACAGAAAGTACAGAAAAACCGGTACACTTGTGAGGCATTTGGACGATCCAAAGTCACCTAGGCCTGACTAAGTCATTAAGCGGCTAATGCTATTCAGGGCACGCAAAACACCCCGCGTCCAACGAAGTGTGATCCTCGAAAGGCCCAGTGTGGCTGAAAGTCTCCAGTAGTCAGTCAGAGAGTGCTGGTCAATGCGCTGGGGGGTCAAGTTGGCAACTGGAGAATGTGGGAGAAGCCCGACCTTCCCCCTTTGGAAAGCAACTTCGTTGCAGCTTCCAAGCCGCCTGAAAACCCCACCACCAGGGCACTAGTCACTCCACAGATGCCTCTGAGGGGCAGTGAGTCTTTCCCAAAGAAACCAGATGCTTGCGATTCCTTCCTGGGAGCTCACCCCAGGAGCATACTGTAGCTAAATGGCCAACTAAATGTGACCTCTAGTCGCAAGGTAATGTGCACATTTTCTCATTACCAGAGCTAGTGGTGCACTGTTTCCAGGAAGTCTTACTCAATGGATGGCTTTAGCTTTAGTGTGCCTCACAGCTCTCAAGACGCTCACGTGGGCACTTCTTTCCAAGGAAGTACACTGTGTACTCAAAGCCTTCTGAGCACAACCCAGGGATACACAGCTCTGGGAACATCCCTCACTATGCAGTTGGAAGGGCCGGGAACTGAGGTGGTCTCTACGGCTAGCGCTCCACAGCTTTGAAACAGCCTCAGGACCGCGGTTCTTGGCAGGCTTTCGTTCCATGTGTGTCTGCCACGTTGAGGAAAGCTATGCTGCCCTGAAAGAAACCCCCGGGGCTCCAATTCAGTTTGGGGGCTCCTGCCCGACGTCTCTCTAAGTGACGCGGAAGCTGGACTTTAGGTCCAGCCCGAAATCAGGTAGAGAGTTACCCTGAGCATTGCTAGGCATTTGGAACATCCAAAGTCACCTAGGCCTACTGAGGGCATTGAGAGGATTATGCCGTTCACCACATGCAGCACACACTGCCTCCAAAAGTTTCAGCGCCGAAGGCCGAAGTGTGTTCCAAGGGTCTCCCTTGGACTGTCAGAGAAGATAGGTGTGTGTGCTGGGTGATCCAGTCTGTTATTGAGAAGCCTGGAAAAAGGCAGCCTTTTCCCCATTTGAAAGGTAGATAGTGGCGGCCTCCAGGCTGACTGAAAGACAGCGCTGTTACCCGTCTTCTAGTCACCTCGAGGAATGCCTCAATGAAGAAAGTGAGTTTCTCTTATGAAACCAGGGGGTCGCCAGTGCCTTGCTGGGAGCTCATCCCACGCTTGCCCTAGCTAAAGTGCGAAGTAAACGTGAGCCCTGGCCTCAAGGTAAGCACGAGTGTTTCTTATCCGCAAAGTTTTCTGTGCAGCCACCTCCATGAACCCTGACTCGATAGAGTGCTTTCAGTCCTCTACGGCTTTCCGTAGGCCTCAGAGAGTCGCGTATGAATTCCACTCTGAGGGAGAGCGTGTGCGCTGTGAGTCCCCTTTTTGTTTCCCGAGCCACACAGCAGAGAACGGACTGTTGGGGTCAACTCTTTCTATGCAGAGGGGAGGGCAATGAACTGCTTCTCGCTTGGAGAGCTTGATTTCTACAGCTGTAAGGCAGCCCCGGGACAACGTTTTTGCCAGGATTACAGTCAATGTGGCTCTCCCTCTGTGGGGGCCCTCTGAACGGCACTGAAAGAATCCCTGAGCCTAAAGTGCATCCTGGCAACTCTTACCTGTCATCTCTGTGTTGTGACGCCAGGTACACTGTAGGTCCAGCCTGACAGAAAGTACAGAAAAACCGGTACACTTGTGAGGCATTTGGACGATCCAAAGTCACCTAGGCCTGACTAAGTCATTAAGCGGCTAATGCTATTCAGGGCACGCAAAACACCCCGCGTCCAACGAAGTGTGATCCTCGAAAGGCCCAGTGTGGCTGAAAGTCTCCAGTAGTCAGTCAGAGAGTGCTGGTCAATGCGCTGGGGGGTCAAGGTGGCAACTGGAGAATGTGGGAGAAGCCCGACCTTCCCCCTTTGGAAAGCAACTTCGTTGCAGCTTCCAAGCCGCCTGAAAACCCCACCACCAGGGCACTAGTCACTCCACAGATGCCTCTGAGGGGCAGTGAGTCTTTCCAAAAGAAACCAGATGCTTGCGATTCCTTCCTGGGAGCTCACTCCAGGAGCATACTGTGGCTAAATGACCAACTAAATGTGACCTCTATTCGCGAGGTAATGTGCACATTTTCACATTACCAGAGCTAGTGGTGCACTGTTTCCAGGAAGTCTAACTCAATGGATGGCATTAGCTTTAGTGTGCCTCACAGCTCTCAAGACGCTCACGTGGGCACTTCTTTCCAAGGAAGTACACTGTGTACTCAAAGCCTTCTGAGCACAACCCAGGGATACACAGCTCTGGGAACATCCCTCACTATGCAGTTGGAAGGGCCGGGAACTAAGGTGGTCTCTACGGCTAGCGCTCCACAGCTTTGAAACAGCCTCAGGACCGCGGTTCTTGGCAGGCTTTCGTTCCATGTGCGTCTGCCACGTTGAGGAAAGCTACGCTGCCCTGAAAGAAACCCCCGGGGCTCCAATTCAGTTTGGGGGCTCCTGCCCGACGTCTCTCTAAGTGACACGGAAGCTGGACTTTAGGTCCAGCCCGAAATCAGGTAGAGAGTTACCCTGAGCATTGCTAGGCATTTGGAACATCCAAAGTCACCTAGGCCTACTGAGGGCATTCAGAGGATTATGCCGTTCACCACCTGCAGCACACACTGCCTCCAAAAGTTTCAGCGCCGAAGGCCGAAGTGTGTTCCAAGGGTCTCCCTTGGACTGTCAGAGAAGATAGGTGTGTGTGCTGGGTGATCCAGTCTGTTATTGAGAAGCCTGGAAAAAGGCAGTCTTTTCCCCATTTGAAAGGTAGATAGTGGCGGCCTCCAGGCTGACTGAAAGACAGCGCTGTTACCCGTCTTCTAGTCACCTCGAGGAATGCCTCAGTGAAGAAAGTGAGTTTCTCCTATGAAACCAGGGGGTCGCCAGTGCCTTGCTGGGAGCTCATCCCACGCTTGCCCTAGCTAAAGTGCGAAGTAAACGTGAGCCCTGGCCTCAAGGTAAGCACGAGTGTTTCTTATCCGCAAGGTTTTGTGTGCAGCCACCTCCATGAACCCTGACTCGATAGAGTGCTTTCAGTCCTCTATGGCTTTCCGTAGGCCTCAGAGAGTCACGTATGAATTCCACTCTGAGGGAGAGCGTGTGCGCTGTGAGTCCCCTTTTTGTTTCCCGAGCCACACAGCACAGAACGGACTGTTGGGGTCAACTCTTTCTATGCAGAGGGGAGGGCAATGAACTGCTTCTCGCTTGGAGAGCTTGATTTCTACAGCTGTAAGGCAGCCCCGGGACAACGTTTTTGCCAGGATTACAGTCAACGTGGCTCTCCCTCTGTGGGGGCCCTCTGAACGGCACTGAAAGAATCCCTGAGCCTAAAGTGCATCCTGGCAACTCTTACCTGTCATCTCTGTGTTGTGACGCCAGGTACACTGTAGGTCCAGCCTGACAGAAAGTACAGAAAAACCGGTACACTTGTGAGGCATTTGGACGATCCAAAGTCACCTAGGCCTGACTAAGTCATTAAGCGGCTAATGCTATTCAGGGCACGCAAAACACCCCGCGTCCAACGAAGTGTGATCCTCGAAAGGCCCAGTGTGGCTGAAAGTCTCCAGTAGTCAGTCAGAGAGGGCTGGTCAATGCGCTGGGGGGTCAAGTTGGCAACTGGAGAATGTGGGAGAAGCCCGACCTTCCCCCTTTGGAAAGCAACTTCGTTGCAGCTTCCAGGCCGCCTGAAAACCCCACCACCAGGGCACTAGTCACTCCATAGATGCCTCTGAGGGGCAGTGAGGCTTTCCAAAAGAAACCAGATGCTTGCGATTCCTTTTTGGGACCTCACCCCAGGAGCATACTGTAGCTAAATGGCCAACTAAATGTGACCTCTAGTCGCGAGGTAATGTGCACATTTTCTCATTACCAGAGCTAGTGGTGCACTGTTTCCAGGAAGTCTTACTCAATGGATGGCTTTAGCTTTAGTGTGCCTCGCAGCTCTCAAGACGCTCACGTGGGCACTTCTTTCCAAGGAAGTACACTGTGTACTCAAAGCCTTCTGAGCACAACCCAGGGATACACAGCTCTGGGAACATCCCTCACTATGCAGTTGGAAGGGCCGGGAACTAAGGTGGTCTCTACGGCTAGCGCTCCACAGCTTTGAAACAGCCTCAGGACCACAGTTCTTGGCAGGCTTTCGTTCCATGTGCATCTGCCACGTTGAGGAAAGCTACGCTGCCCTGAAAGAAACCCCCGGGGCTCCAATTCAGTTTGGGGGCTCCTGCCCGACGTCTCTCTAAGTGACGCGGAAGCTGGACTTTAGGTCCAGCCCGAAATCAGGTAGAGAGTTACCCTGAGCATTGCTAGGCATTTGGAACATCCAAAGTCACCTAGGCCTACTGAGGGCATTCAGAGGATTATGCCGTTCACCACATGCAGCACACACTGCCTCCAAAAGTTTCAGCGCCGAAGGCCGAAGTGTGTTCCAAGGGTCTCCCTTGGACTGTCAGAGAAGATAGGTGTGTGTGCTGGGTGATCCAGTCTGTTATTGAGAAGCCTGGAAAAAGGCAGTCTTTTCCCCATTTGAAAGGTAGATAGTGGCGGCCTCCAGGCTGACTGAAAGACAGCGCTGTTACCCGTCTTCTAGTCACCTCGAGGAATGCCTCAGTGAAGAAAGTGAGTTTCTCCTATGAAACCAGGGGGTCGCCAGTGCCTTGCTGGGAGCTCATCCCACGCTTGCCCTAGCTAAAGTGCGAAGTAAACGTGAGCCCTGGCCTCAAGGTAAGCACGAGTGTTTCTTATCCGCAAAGTTTTCTGTGCAGCCACCTCCATGAACCCTGACTCGATAGAGTGCTTTCAGTCCTCTACGGCTTTCCGTAGGCCTCAGAGAGTCGCGTATGAATTCCACTCTGAGGGAGAGCGTGTGCGCTGTGAGTCCCCTTTTTGTTTCCCGAGCCACACAGCACAGAACGGACTGTTGGGGTCAACTCTTTCTATGCAGAGGGGAGGGCAATGAACTGCTTCTCGCTTGGAGAGCTTGATTTCTACAGCTGTAAGGCAGCCCCGGGACAACGTTTTTGCCAGGATTACAGTCAACGTGGCTCTCCCTCTGTGGGGGCCCTCTGAACGGCACTGAAAGAATCCCTGAGCCTAAAGTGCATCCTGGCAACTCTTACCTGTCATCTCTGTGTTGTGACGCCAGGTACACTGTAGGTCCAGCCTGACAGAAAGTACAGAAAAACCGGTACACTTGTGAGGCATTTGGACGATCCAAAGTCACCTAGGCCTGACTAAGTCATTAAGCGGCTAATGCTATTCAGGGCACGCAAAACACCCCGCGTCCAACGAAGTGTGATCCTCGAAAGGCCCAGTGTGGCTGAAAGTCTCCAGTAGTCAGTCAGAGAGTGCTGGTCAATGCGCTGGGGGGTCAAGGTGGCAACTGGAGAATGTGGGAGAAGCCCGACCTTCCCCCTTTGGAAAGCAACTTCGTTGCAGCTTCCAAGCCGCCTGAAAACCCCACCACCAGGGCACTAGTCACTCCACAGATGCCTCTGAGGGGCAGTGAGTCTTTCCAAAAGAAACCAGATGCTTGCGATTCCTTCCTGGGAGCTCACTCCAGGGGCATACTGTGGCTAAATGGCCAACTAAATGTGACCTCTATTCGCGAGGTAATGTGCACATTTTCACATTACCAGAGCTAGTGGTGCACTGTTTCCAGGAAGTCTAACTCAATGGATGGCATTAGCTTTAGTGTGCCTCACAGCTCTCAAGACGCTCACGTGGGCACTTCTTTCCAAGGAAGTACACTGTGTACTCAAAGCCTTCTGAGCACAACCCAGGGATACACAGCTCTGGGAACATCCCTCACTATGCAGTTGGAAGGGCCGGGAACTAAGGTGGTCTCTACGGCTAGCGCTCCACAGCTTTGAAACAGCCTCAGGACCGCGGTTCTTGGCAGGCTTTCGTTCCATGTGCGTCTGCCACGTTGAGGAAAGCTACGCTGCCCTGAAAGAAACCCCCGGGGCTCCAATTCAGTTTGGGGGCTCCTGCCCGACGTCTCTCTAAGTGACACGGAAGCTGGACTTTAGGTCCAGCCCGAAATCAGGTAGAGAGTTACCCTGAGCATTGCTAGGCATTTGGAACATCCAAAGTCACCTAGGCCTACTGAGGGCATTCAGAGGATTATGCCGTTCACCACCTGCAGCACACACTGCCTCCAAAAGTTTCAGCGCCGAAGGCCGAAGTGTTCCAAGGGTCTCCCTTGGACTGTCAGAGAAGATAGGTGTGTGTGCTGGGTGATCCAGTCTGTTATTGAGAAGCCTGGAAAAAGGCAGTCTTTTCCCCATTTGAAAGGTAGATAGTGGCGGCCTCCAGGCTGACTGAAAGACAGCGCTGTTACCCGTCTTCTAGTCACCTCGAGGAATGCCTCAGTGAAGAAAGTGAGTTTCTCCTATGAAACCAGGGGGTCGCCAGTGCCTTGCTGGGAGCTCATCCCACGCTTGCCCTAGCTAAAGTGCGAAGTAAACGTGAGCCCTGGCCTCAAGGTAAGCACGAGTGTTTCTTATCCGCAAGGTTTTGTGTGCAGCCATCTCCATGAACCCTGACTCGATAGAGTGCTTTCAGTCCTCTATGGCTTTCCGTAGGCCTCAGAGAGTCACGTATGAGTTCCACTCTGAGGGAGAGCGTGTGCGCTGTGAGTCCCCTTTTTGTTTCCCGAGCCACACAGCACAGAACGGACTGTTGAGGTCAACTCTTTCTATGCAGAGGGGAGGGCAATGAACTGCTTCTCGCTTGGAGAGCTTGATTTCTACAGCTGTAAGGCAGCCCCGGGACAACGTTTTTGCCAGGATTACAGTCAACGTGGCTCTCCCTCTGTGGGGGCCCTCTGAACGGCACTGAAAGAATCCCTGAGCCTAAAGTGCATCCTGGCAACTCTTACCTGTCATCTCTGTGTTGTGACGCCAGGTACACTGTAGGTCCAGCCTGACAGAAAGTACAGAAAAACCGGTACACTTGTGAGGCATTTGGACGATCCAAAGTCACCTAGGCCTGACTAAGTCATTAAGCGGCTAATGCTATTCAGGGCACGCAAAACACCCCGCGTCCAACGAAGTGTGATCCTCGAAAGGCCCAGTGTGGCTGAAAGTCTCCAGTAGTCAGTCAGAGAGTGCTGGTCAATGCGCTGGGGGGTCAAGTTGGCAACTGGAGAATGTGGGAGAAGCCCGACCTTCCCCCTTTGGAAAGCAACTTCGTTGCAGCTTCCAAGCCGCCTGAAAACCCCACCACCAGGGCACTAGTCACTCCACAGATGCCTCTGAGGGGCAGTGAGTCTTTCCCAAAGAAACCAGATGCTTGCGATTCCTTCCTGGGAGCTCACCCCAGGAGCATACTGTAGCTAAATGGCCAACTAAATGTGACCTCTAGTCGCAAGGTAATGTGCACATTTTCTCATTACCAGAGCTAGTGGTGCACTGTTTCCAGGAAGTCTTACTCAATGGATGGCTTTAGCTTTAGTGTGCCTCACAGCTCTCAAGACGCTCACGTGGGCACTTCTTTCCAAGGAAGTACACTGTGTACTCAAAGCCTTCTGAGCACAACCCAGGGATACACAGCTCTGGGAACATCCCTCACTATGCAGTTGGAAGGGCCGGGAACTGAGGTGGTCTCTACGGCTAGCGCTCCACAGCTTTGAAACAGCCTCAGGACCGCGGTTCTTGGCAGGCTTTCGTTCCATGTGTGTCTGCCACGTTGAGGAAAGCTATGCTGCCCTGAAAGAAACCCCCGGGGCTCCAATTCAGTTTGGGGGCTCCTGCCCGACGTCTCTCTAAGTGACGCGGAAGCTGGACTTTAGGTCCAGCCCGAAATCAGGTAGAGAGTTACCCTGAGCATTGCTAGGCATTTGGAACATCCAAAGTCACCTAGGCCTACTGAGGGCATTGAGAGGATTATGCCGTTCACCACATGCAGCACACACTGCCTCCAAAAGTTTCAGCGCCGAAGGCCGAAGTGTGTTCCAAGGGTCTCCCTTGGACTGTCAGAGAAGATAGGTGTGTGTGCTGGGTGATCCAGTCTGTTATTGAGAAGCCTGGAAAAAGGCAGCCTTTTCCCCATTTGAAAGGTAGATAGTGGCGGCCTCCAGGCTGACTGAAAGACAGCGCTGTTACCCGTCTTCTAGTCACCTCGAGGAATGCCTCAATGAAGAAAGTGAGTTTCTCTTATGAAACCAGGGGGTCGCCAGTGCCTTGCTGGGAGCTCATCCCACGCTTGCCCTAGCTAAAGTGCGAAGTAAACGTGAGCCCTGGCCTCAAGGTAAGCACGAGTGTTTCTTATCCGCAAAGTTTTCTGTGCAGCCACCTCCATGAACCCTGACTCGATAGAGTGCTTTCAGTCCTCTACGGCTTTCCGTAGGCCTCAGAGAGTCGCGTATGAATTCCACTCTGAGGGAGAGCGTGTGCGCTGTGAGTCCCCTTTTTGTTTCCCGAGCCACACAGCAGAGAACGGACTGTTGGGGTCAACTCTTTCTATGCAGAGGGGAGGGCAATGAACTGCTTCTCGCTTGGAGAGCTTGATTTCTACAGCTGTAAGGCAGCCCCGGGACAACGTTTTTGCCAGGATTACAGTCAACGTGGCTCTCCCTCTGTGGGGGCCCTCTGAACGGCACTGAAAGAATCCCTGAGCCTAAAGTGCATCCTGGCAACTCTTACCTGTCATCTCTGTGTTGTGACGCCAGGTACACTGTAGGTCCAGCCTGACAGAAAGTACAGAAAAACCGGTACACTTGTGAGGCATTTGGACGATCCAAAGTCACCTAGGCCTGACTAAGTCATTAAGCGGCTAATGCTATTCAGGGCACGCAAAACACCCCGCGTCCAACGAAGTGTGATCCTCGAAAGGCCCAGTGTGGCTGAAAGTCTCCAGTAGTCAGTCAGAGAGTGCTGGTCAATGCGCTGGGGGGTCAAGGTGGCAACTGGAGAATGTGGGAGAAGCCCGACCTTCCCCCTTTGGAAAGCAACTTCGTTGCAGCTTCCAAGCCGCCTGAAAACCCCACCACCAGGGCACTAGTCACTCCACAGATGCCTCTGAGGGGCAGTGAGTCTTTCCAAAAGAAACCAGATGCTTGCGATTCCTTCCTGGGAGCTCACTCCAGGGGCATACTGTGGCTAAATGGCCAACTAAATGTGACCTCTATTCGCGAGGTAATGTGCACATTTTCACATTACCAGAGCTAGTGGTGCACTGTTTCCAGGAAGTCTAACTCAATGGATGGCATTAGCTTTAGTGTGCCTCACAGCTCTCAAGACGCTCACGTGGGCACTTCTTTCCAAGGAAGTACACTGTGTACTCAAAGCCTTCTGAGCACAACCCAGGGATACACAGCTCTGGGAACATCCCTCACTATGCAGTTGGAAGGGCCGGGAACTAAGGTGGTCTCTACGGCTAGCGCTCCACAGCTTTGAAACAGCCTCAGGACCGCGGTTCTTGGCAGGCTTTCGTTCCATGTGCGTCTGCCACGTTGAGGAAAGCTACGCTGCCCTGAAAGAAACCCCCGGGGCTCCAATTCAGTTTGGGGGCTCCTGCCCGACGTCTCTCTAAGTGACACGGAAGCTGGACTTTAGGTCCAGCCCGAAATCAGGTAGAGAGTTACCCTGAGCATTGCTAGGCATTTGGAACATCCAAAGTCACCTAGGCCTACTGAGGGCATTCAGAGGATTATGCCGTTCACCACCTGCAGCACACACTGCCTCCAAAAGTTTCAGCGCCGAAGGCCGAAGTGTTCCAAGGGTCTCCCTTGGACTGTCAGAGAAGATAGGTGTGTGTGCTGGGTGATCCAGTCTGTTATTGAGAAGCCTGGAAAAAGGCAGTCTTTTCCCCATTTGAAAGGTAGATAGTGGCGGCCTCCAGGCTGACTGAAAGACAGCGCTGTTACCCGTCTTCTAGTCACCTCGAGGAATGCCTCAGTGAAGAAAGTGAGTTTCTCCTATGAAACCAGGGGGTCGCCAGTGCCTTGCTGGGAGCTCATCCCACGCTTGCCCTAGCTAAAGTGCGAAGTAAACGTGAGCCCTGGCCTCAAGGTAAGCACGAGTGTTTCTTATCCGCAAGGTTTTGTGTGCAGCCACCTCCATGAACCCTGACTCGATAGAGTGCTTTCAGTCCTCTATGGCTTTCCGTAGGCCTCAGAGAGTCACGTATGAATTCCACTCTGAGGGAGAGCGTGTGCGCTGTGAGTCCCCTTTTTGTTTCCCGAGCCACACAGCACAGAACGGACTGTTGGGGTCAACTCTTTCTATGCAGAGGGGAGGGCAATGAACTGCTTCTCGCTTGGAGAGCTTGATTTCTACAGCTGTAAGGCAGCCCCGGGACAACGTTTTTGCCAGGATTACAGTCAACGTGGCTCTCCCTCTGTGGGGGCCCTCTGAACGGCACTGAAAGAATCCCTGAGCCTAAAGTGCATCCTGGCAACTCTTACCTGTCATCTCTGTGTTGTGACGCCAGGTACACTGTAGGTCCAGCCTGACAGAAAGTACAGAAAAACCGGTACACTTGTGAGGCATTTGGACGATCCAAAGTCACCTAGGCCTGACTAAGTCATTAAGCGGCTAATGCTATTCAGGGCACGCAAAACACCCCGCGTCCAACGAAGTGTGATCCTCGAAAGGCCCAGTGTGGCTGAAAGTCTCCAGTAGTCAGTCAGAGAGGGCTGGTCAATGCGCTGGGGGGTCAAGTTGGCAACTGGAGAATGTGGGAGAAGCCCGACCTTCCCCCTTTGGAAAGCAACTTCGTTGCAGCTTCCAGGCCGCCTGAAAACCCCACCACCAGGGCACTAGTCACTCCATAGATGCCTCTGAGGGGCAGTGAGGCTTTCCAAAAGAAACCAGATGCTTGCGATTCCTTTTTGGGACCTCACCCCAGGAGCATACTGTAGCTAAATGGCCAACTAAATGTGACCTCTAGTCGCGAGGTAATGTGCACATTTTCTCATTACCAGAGCTAGTGGTGCTCTGTTTCCAGGAAGTCTTACTCAATGGATGGCTTTAGCTTTAGTGTGCCTCGCAGCTCTCAAGACGCTCACGTGGGCACTTCTTTCCAAGGAAGTACACTGTGTACTCAAAGCCTTCTGAGCACAACCCAGGGATACACAGCTCTGGGAACATCCCTCACTATGCAGTTGGAAGGGCCGGGAACTAAGGTGGTCTCTACGGCTAGCGCTCCACAGCTTTGAAACAGCCTCAGGACCACAGTTCTTGGCAGGCTTTCGTTCCATGTGCATCTGCCACGTTGAGGAAAGCTACGCTGCCCTGAAAGAAACCCCCGGGGCTCCAATTCAGTTTGGGGGCTCCTGCCCGACGTCTCTCTAAGTGACGCGGAAGCTGGACTTTAGGTCCAGCCCGAAATCAGGTAGAGAGTTACCCTGAGCATTGCTAGGCATTTGGAACATCCAAAGTCACCTAGGCCTACTGAGGGCATTCAGAGGATTATGCCGTTCACCACATGCAGCACACACTGCCTCCAAAAGTTTCAGCGCCGAAGGCCGAAGTGTGTTCCAAGGGTCTCCCTTGGACTGTCAGAGAAGATAGGTGTGTGTGCTGGGTGATCCAGTCTGTTATTGAGAAGCCTGGAAAAAGGCAGTCTTTTCCCCATTTGAAAGGTAGATAGTGGCGGCCTCCAGGCTGACTGAAAGACAGCGCTGTTACCCGTCTTCTAGTCACCTCGAGGAATGCCTCAGTGAAGAAAGTGAGTTTCTCCTATGAAACCAGGGGGTCGCCAGTGCCTTGCTGGGAGCTCATCCCACGCTTGCCCTAGCTAAAGTGCGAAGTAAACGTGAGCCCTGGCCTCAAGGTAAGCACGAGTGTTTCTTATCCGCAAGGTTTTGTGTGCAGCCATCTCCATGAACCCTGACTCGATAGAGTGCTTTCAGTCCTCTATGGCTTTCCGTAGGCCTCAGAGAGTCACGTATGAGTTCCACTCTGAGGGAGAGCGTGTGCGCTGTGAGTCCCCTTTTTGTTTCCCGAGCCACACAGCACAGAACGGACTGTTGAGGTCAACTCTTTCTATGCAGAGGGGAGGGCAATGAACTGCTTCTCGCTTGGAGAGCTTGATTTCTACAGCTGTAAGGCAGCCCCGGGACAACGTTTTTGCCAGGATTACAGTCAACGTGGCTCTCCCTCTGTGGGGGCCCTCTGAACGGCACTGAAAGAATCCCTGAGCCTAAAGTGCATCCTGGCAACTCTTACCTGTCATCTCTGTGTTGTGACGCCAGGTACACTGTAGGTCCAGCCTGACAGAAAGTACAGAAAAACCGGTACACTTGTGAGGCATTTGGACGATCCAAAGTCACCTAGGCCTGACTAAGTCATTAAGCGGCTAATGCTATTCAGGGCACGCAAAACACCCCGCGTCCAACGAAGTGTGATCCTCGAAAGGCCCAGTGTGGCTGAAAGTCTCCAGTAGTCAGTCAGAGAGTGCTGGTCAATGCGCTGGGGGGTCAAGTTGGCAACTGGAGAATGTGGGAGAAGCCCGACCTTCCCCCTTTGGAAAGCAACTTCGTTGCAGCTTCCAAGCCGCCTGAAAACCCCACCACCAGGGCACTAGTCACTCCACAGATGCCTCTGAGGGGCAGTGAGTCTTTCCAAAAGAAACCAGATGCTTGCGATTCCTTCCTGGGAGCTCACCCCAGGAGCATACTGTAGCTAAATGGCCAACTAAATGTGACCTCTAGTCGCAAGGTAATGTGCACATTTTCTCATTACCAGAGCTAGTGGTGCACTGTTTCCAGGAAGTCTTACTCAATGGATGGCTTTAGCTTTAGTGTGCCTCACAGCTCTCAAGACGCTCACGTGGGCACTTCTTTCCAAGGAAGTACACTGTGTACTCAAAGCCTTCTGAGCACAACCCAGGGATACACAGCTCTGGGAACATCCCTCACTATGCAGTTGGAAGGGCCGGGAACTGAGGTGGTCTCTACGGCTAGCGCTCCACAGCTTTGAAACAGCCTCAGGACCGCGGTTCTTGGCAGGCTTTCGTTCCATGTGTGTCTGCCACGTTGAGGAAAGCTATGCTGCCCTGAAAGAAACCCCCGGGGCTCCAATTCAGTTTGGGGGCTCCTGCCCGACGTCTCTCTAAGTGACGCGGAAGCTGGACTTTAGGTCCAGCCCGAAATCAGGTAGAGAGTTACCCTGAGCATTGCTAGGCATTTGGAACATCCAAAGTCACCTAGGCCTACTGAGGGCATTGAGAGGATTATGCCGTTCACCACATGCAGCACACACTGCCTCCAAAAGTTTCAGCGCCGAAGGCCGAAGTGTGTTCCAAGGGTCTCCCTTGGACTGTCAGAGAAGATAGGTGTGTGTGCTGGGTGATCCAGTCTGTTATTGAGAAGCCTGGAAAAAGGCAGCCTTTTCCCCATTTGAAAGGTAGATAGTGGCGGCCTCCAGGCTGACTGAAAGACAGCGCTGTTACCCGTCTTCTAGTCACCTCGAGGAATGCCTCAATGAAGAAAGTGAGTTTCTCTTATGAAACCAGGGGGTCGCCAGTGCCTTGCTGGGAGCTCATCCCACGCTTGCCCTAGCTAAAGTGCGAAGTAAACGTGAGCCCTGGCCTCAAGGTAAGCACGAGTGTTTCTTATCCGCAAAGTTTTCTGTGCAGCCACCTCCATGAACCCTGACTCGATAGAGTGCTTTCAGTCCTCTACGGCTTTCCGTAGGCCTCAGAGAGTCGCGTATGAATTCCACTCTGAGGGAGAGCGTGTGCGCTGTGAGTCCCCTTTTTGTTTCCCGAGCCACACAGCACAGAACGGACTGTTGGGGTCAACTCTTTCTATGCAGAGGGGAGGGCAATGAACTGCTTCTCGCTTGGAGAGCTTGATTTCTACAGCTGTAAGGCAGCCCCGGGACAACGTTTTTGCCAGGATTACAGTCAACGTGGCTCTCCCTCTGTGGGGGCCCTCTGAACGGCACTGAAAGAATCCCTGAGCCTAAAGTGCATCCTGGCAACTCTTACCTGTCATCTCTGTGTTGTGACGCCAGGTACACTGTAGGTCCAGCCTGACAGAAAGTACAGAAAAACCGGTACACTTGTGAGGCATTTGGACGATCCAAAGTCACCTAGGCCTGACTAAGTCATTAAGCGGCTAATGCTATTCAGGGCACGCAAAACACCCCGCGTCCAACGAAGTGTGATCCTCGAAAGGCCCAGTGTGGCTGAAAGTCTCCAGTAGTCAGTCAGAGAGTGCTGGTCAATGCGCTGGGGGGTCAAGGTGGCAACTGGAGAATGTGGGAGAAGCCCGACCTTCCCCCTTTGGAAAGCAACTTCGTTGCAGCTTCCAAGCCGCCTGAAAACCCCACCACCAGGGCACTAGTCACTCCACAGATGCCTCTGAGGGGCAGTGAGTCTTTCCAAAAGAAACCAGATGCTTGCGATTCCTTCCTGGGAGCTCACTCCAGGGGCATACTGTGGCTAAATGGCCAACTAAATGTGACCTCTAGTCGCGAGGTAATGTGCACATTTTCTCATTACCAGAGCTAGTGGTGCACTGTTTCCAGGAAGTCTTACTCAATGGATGGCTTTAGCTTTAGTGTGCCTCGCAGCTCTCAAGACGCTCACGTGGGCACTTCTTTCCAAGGAAGTACACTGTGTACTCAAAGCCTTCTGAGCACAACCCAGGGATACACAGCTCTGGGAACATCCCTCACTATGCAGTTGGAAGGGCCGGGAACTAAGGTGGTCTCTACGGCTAGCGCTCCACAGCTTTGAAACAGCCTCAGGACCACAGTTCTTGGCAGGCTTTCGTTCCATGTGCATCTGCCACGTTGAGGAAAGCTACGCTGCCCTGAAAGAAACCCCCGGGGCTCCAATTCAGTTTGGGGGCTCCTGCCCGACGTCTCTCTAAGTGACGCGGAAGCTGGACTTTAGGTCCAGCCCGAAATCAGGTAGAGAGTTACCCTGAGCATTGCTAGGCATTTGGAACATCCAAAGTCACCTAGGCCTACTGAGGGCATTCAGAGGATTATGCCGTTCACCACATGCAGCACACACTGCCTCCAAAAGTTTCAGCGCCGAAGGCCGAAGTGTGTTCCAAGGGTCTCCCTTGGACTGTCAGAGAAGATAGGTGTGTGTGCTGGGTGATCCAGTCTGTTATTGAGAAGCCTGGAAAAAGGCAGTCTTTTCCCCATTTGAAAGGTAGATAGTGGCGGCCTCCAGGCTGACTGAAAGACAGCGCTGTTACCCGTCTTCTAGTCACCTCGAGGAATGCCTCAGTGAAGAAAGTGAGTTTCTCCTATGAAACCAGGGGGTCGCCAGTGCCTTGCTGGGAGCTCATCCCACGCTTGCCCTAGCTAAAGTGCGAAGTAAACGTGAGCCCTGGCCTCAAGGTAAGCACGAGTGTTTCTTATCCGCAAAGTTTTCTGTGCAGCCACCTCCATGAACCCTGACTCGATAGAGTGCTTTCAGTCCTCTACGGCTTTCCGTAGGCCTCAGAGAGTCGCGTATGAATTCCACTCTGAGGGAGAGCGTGTGCGCTGTGAGTCCCCTTTTTGTTTCCCGAGCCACACAGCACAGAACGGACTGTTGGGGTCAACTCTTTCTATGCAGAGGGGAGGGCAATGAACTGCTTCTCGCTTGGAGAGCTTGATTTCTACAGCTGTAAGGCAGCCCCGGGACAACGTTTTTGCCAGGATTACAGTCAACGTGGCTCTCCCTCTGTGGGGGCCCTCTGAACGGCACTGAAAGAATCCCTGAGCCTAAAGTGCATCCTGGCAACTCTTACCTGTCATCTCTGTGTTGTGACGCCAGGTACACTGTAGGTCCAGCCTGACAGAAAGTACAGAAAAACCGGTACACTTGTGAGGCATTTGGACGATCCAAAGTCACCTAGGCCTGACTAAGTCATTAAGCGGCTAATGCTATTCAGGGCACGCAAAACACCCCGCGTCCAACGAAGTGTGATCCTCGAAAGGCCCAGTGTGGCTGAAAGTCTCCAGTAGTCAGTCAGAGAGGGCTGGTCAATGCGCTGGGGGGTCAAGTTGGCAACTGGAGAATGTGGGAGAAGCCCGACCTTCCCCCTTTGGAAAGCAACTTCGTTGCAGCTTCCAAGCCGCCTGAAAACCCCACCACCAGGGCACTAGTCACTCCATAGATGCCTCTGAGGGGCAGTGAGGATTTCCAAAAGAAACCAGGTGCTTGCGATTCCTTCCTGGGAGCTCACGCCAGGAGCATACTGTGGCTAAATGGCCAACTAAATGTGACCTCTATTCGCGAGGTAATGTGCACATTTTCACATTACCAGAGCTAGTGGTGCACTGTTTCCAGGAAGTCTAACTCAATGGATGGCATTAGCTTTAGTGTGCCTCACAGCTCTCAAGACGCTCACGTGGGCACTTCTTTCCAAGGAAGTACACTGTGTACTCAAAGCCTTCTGAGCACAACCCAGGGATACACAGCTCTGGGAACATCCCTCACTATGCAGTTGGAAGGGCCGGGAACTAAGGTGGTCTCTACGGCTAGCGCTCCACAGCTTTGAAACAGCCTCAGGACCGCGGTTCTTGGCAGGCTTTCGTTCCATGTGCGTCTGCCACGTTGAGGAAAGCTACGCTGCCCTGAAAGAAACCCCCGGGGCTCCAATTCAGTTTGGGGGCTCCTGCCCGACGTCTCTCTAAGTGACACGGAAGCTGGACTTTAGGTCCAGCCCGAAATCAGGTAGAGAGTTACCCTGAGCATTGCTAGGCATTTGGAACATCCAAAGTCACCTAGGCCTACTGAGGGCATTCAGAGGATTATGCCGTTCACCACCTGCAGCACACACTGCCTCCAAAAGTTTCAGCGCCGAAGGCCGAAGTGTTCCAAGGGTCTCCCTTGGACTGTCAGAGAAGATAGGTGTGTGTGCTGGGTGATCCAGTCTGTTATTGAGAAGCCTGGAAAAAGGCAGTCTTTTCCCCATTTGAAAGGTAGATAGTGGCGGCCTCCAGGCTGACTGAAAGACAGCGCTGTTACCCGTCTTCTAGTCACCTCGAGGAATGCCTCAGTGAAGAAAGTGAGTTTCTCCTATGAAACCAGGGGGTCGCCAGTGCCTTGCTGGGAGCTCATCCCACGCTTGCCCTAGCTAAAGTGCGAAGTAAACGTGAGCCCTGGCCTCAAGGTAAGCACGAGTGTTTCTTATCCGCAAGGTTTTGTGTGCAGCCATCTCCATGAACCCTGACTCGATAGAGTGCTTTCAGTCCTCTATGGCTTTCCGTAGGCCTCAGAGAGTCACGTATGAGTTCCACTCTGAGGGAGAGCGTGTGCGCTGTGAGTCCCCTTTTTGTTTCCCGAGCCACACAGCACAGAACGGACTGTTGAGGTCAACTCTTTCTATGCAGAGGGGAGGGCAATGAACTGCTTCTCGCTTGGAGAGCTTGATTTCTACAGCTGTAAGGCAGCCCCGGGACAACGTTTTTGCCAGGATTACAGTCAACGTGGCTCTCCCTCTGTGGGGGCCCTCTGAACGGCACTGAAAGAATCCCTGAGCCTAAAGTGCATCCTGGCAACTCTTACCTGTCATCTCTGTGTTGTGACGCCAGGTACACTGTAGGTCCAGCCTGACAGAAAGTACAGAAAAACCGGTACACTTGTGAGGCATTTGGACGATCCAAAGTCACCTAGGCCTGACTAAGTCATTAAGCGGCTAATGCTATTCAGGGCACGCAAAACACCCCGCGTCCAACGAAGTGTGATCCTCGAAAGGCCCAGTGTGGCTGAAAGTCTCCAGTAGTCAGTCAGAGAGTGCTGGTCAATGCGCTGGGGGGTCAAGTTGGCAACTGGAGAATGTGGGAGAAGCCCGACCTTCCCCCTTTGGAAAGCAACTTCGTTGCAGCTTCCAAGCCGCCTGAAAACCCCACCACCAGGGCACTAGTCACTCCACAGATGCCTCTGAGGGGCAGTGAGTCTTTCCAAAAGAAACCAGATGCTTGCGATTCCTTCCTGGGAGCTCACCCCAGGAGCATACTGTGGCTAAATGGCCAACTAAATGTGACCTCTAGTCGCGAGGTAATGTGCACATTTTCTCATTACCAGAGCTAGTGGTGCACTGTTTCCAGGAAGTCTTACTCAATGGATGGCTTTAGCTTTAGTGTGCCTCGCAGCTCTCAAGACGCTCACGTGGGCACTTCTTTCCAAGGAAGTACACTGTGTACTCAAAGCCTTCTGAGCACAACCCAGGGATACACAGCTCTGGGAACATCCCTCACTATGCAGTTGGAAGGGCCGGGAACTAAGGTGGTCTCTACGGCTAGCGCTCCACAGCTTTGAAACAGCCTCAGGACCACAGTTCTTGGCAGGCTTTCGTTCCATGTGCATCTGCCACGTTGAGGAAAGCTACGCTGCCCTGAAAGAAACCCCCGGGGCTCCAATTCAGTTTGGGGGCTCCTGCCCGACGTCTCTCTAAGTGACGCGGAAGCTGGACTTTAGGTCCAGCCCGAAATCAGGTAGAGAGTTACCCTGAGCATTGCTAGGCATTTGGAACATCCAAAGTCACCTAGGCCTACTGAGGGCATTCAGAGGATTATGCCGTTCACCACATGCAGCACACACTGCCTCCAAAAGTTTCAGCGCCGAAGGCCGAAGTGTGTTCCAAGGGTCTCCCTTGGACTGTCAGAGAAGATAGGTGTGTGTGCTGGGTGATCCAGTCTGTTATTGAGAAGCCTGGAAAAAGGCAGTCTTTTCCCCATTTGAAAGGTAGATAGTGGCGGCCTCCAGGCTGACTGAAAGACAGCGCTGTTACCCGTCTTCTAGTCACCTCGAGGAATGCCTCAGTGAAGAAAGTGAGTTTCTCCTATGAAACCAGGGGGTCGCCAGTGCCTTGCTGGGAGCTCATCCCACGCTTGCCCTAGCTAAAGTGCGAAGTAAACGTGAGCCCTGGCCTCAAGGTAAGCACGAGTGTTTCTTATCCGCAAAGTTTTCTGTGCAGCCACCTCCATGAACCCTGACTCGATAGAGTGCTTTCAGTCCTCTACGGCTTTCCGTAGGCCTCAGAGAGTCGCGTATGAATTCCACTCTGAGGGAGAGCGTGTGCGCTGTGAGTCCCCTTTTTGTTTCCCGAGCCACACAGCACAGAACGGACTGTTGGGGTCAACTCTTTCTATGCAGAGGGGAGGGCAATGAACTGCTTCTCGCTTGGAGAGCTTGATTTCTACAGCTGTAAGGCAGCCCCGGGACAACGTTTTTGCCAGGATTACAGTCAACGTGGCTCTCCCTCTGTGGGGGCCCTCTGAACGGCACTGAAAGAATCCCTGAGCCTAAAGTGCATCCTGGCAACTCTTACCTGTCATCTCTGTGTTGTGACGCCAGGTACACTGTAGGTCCAGCCTGACAGAAAGTACAGAAAAACCGGTACACTTGTGAGGCATTTGGACGATCCAAAGTCACCTAGGCCTGACTAAGTCATTAAGCGGCTAATGCTATTCAGGGCACGCAAAACACCCCGCGTCCAACGAAGTGTGATCCTCGAAAGGCCCAGTGTGGCTGAAAGTCTCCAGTAGTCAGTCAGAGAGGGCTGGTCAATGCGCTGGGGGGTCAAGTTGGCAACTGGAGAATGTGGGAGAAGCCCGACCTTCCCCCTTTGGAAAGCAACTTCGTTGCAGCTTCCAAGCCGCCTGAAAACCCCACCACCAGGGCACTAGTCACTCCATAGATGCCTCTGAGGGGCAGTGAGGATTTCCAAAAGAAACCAGGTGCTTGCGATTCCTTCCTGGGAGCTCACGCCAGGAGCATACTGTGGCTAAATGGCCAACTAAATGTGACCTCTATTCGCGAGGTAATGTGCACATTTTCACATTACCAGAGCTAGTGGTGCACTGTTTCCAGGAAGTCTAACTCAATGGATGGCATTAGCTTTAGTGTGCCTCACAGCTCTCAAGACGCTCACGTGGGCACTTCTTTCCAAGGAAGTACACTGTGTACTCAAAGCCTTCTGAGCACAACCCAGGGATACACAGCTCTGGGAACATCCCTCACTATGCAGTTGGAAGGGCCGGGAACTAAGGTGGTCTCTACGGCTAGCGCTCCACAGCTTTGAAACAGCCTCAGGACCGCGGTTCTTGGCAGGCTTTCGTTCCATGTGCGTCTGCCACGTTGAGGAAAGCTACGCTGCCCTGAAAGAAACCCCCGGGGCTCCAATTCAGTTTGGGGGCTCCTGCCCGACGTCTCTCTAAGTGACACGGAAGCTGGACTTTAGGTCCAGCCCGAAATCAGGTAGAGAGTTACCCTGAGCATTGCTAGGCATTTGGAACATCCAAAGTCACCTAGGCCTACTGAGGGCATTCAGAGGATTATGCCGTTCACCACCTGCAGCACACACTGCCTCCAAAAGTTTCAGCGCCGAAGGCCGAAGTGTTCCAAGGGTCTCCCTTGGACTGTCAGAGAAGATAGGTGTGTGTGCTGGGTGATCCAGTCTGTTATTGAGAAGCCTGGAAAAAGGCAGTCTTTTCCCCATTTGAAAGGTAGATAGTGGCGGCCTCCAGGCTGACTGAAAGACAGCGCTGTTACCCGTCTTCTAGTCACCTCGAGGAATGCCTCAGTGAAGAAAGTGAGTTTCTCCTATGAAACCAGGGGGTCGCCAGTGCCTTGCTGGGAGCTCATCCCACGCTTGCCCTAGCTAAAGTGCGAAGTAAACGTGAGCCCTGGCCTCAAGGTAAGCACGAGTGTTTCTTATCCGCAAGGTTTTGTGTGCAGCCATCTCCATGAACCCTGACTCGATAGAGTGCTTTCAGTCCTCTATGGCTTTCCGTAGGCCTCAGAGAGTCACGTATGAGTTCCACTCTGAGGGAGAGCGTGTGCGCTGTGAGTCCCCTTTTTGTTTCCCGAGCCACACAGCACAGAACGGACTGTTGAGGTCAACTCTTTCTATGCAGAGGGGAGGGCAATGAACTGCTTCTCGCTTGGAGAGCTTGATTTCTACAGCTGTAAGGCAGCCCCGGGACAACGTTTTTGCCAGGATTACAGTCAACGTGGCTCTCCCTCTGTGGGGGCCCTCTGAACGGCACTGAAAGAATCCCTGAGCCTAAAGTGCATCCTGGCAACTCTTACCTGTCATCTCTGTGTTGTGACGCCAGGTACACTGTAGGTCCAGCCTGACAGAAAGTACAGAAAAACCGGTACACTTGTGAGGCATTTGGACGATCCAAAGTCACCTAGGCCTGACTAAGTCATTAAGCGGCTAATGCTATTCAGGGCACGCAAAACACCCCGCGTCCAACGAAGTGTGATCCTCGAAAGGCCCAGTGTGGCTGAAAGTCTCCAGTAGTCAGTCAGAGAGTGCTGGTCAATGCGCTGGGGGGTCAAGTTGGCAACTGGAGAATGTGGGAGAAGCCCGACCTTCCCCCTTTGGAAAGCAACTTCGTTGCAGCTTCCAAGCCGCCTGAAAACCCCACCACCAGGGCACTAGTCACTCCACAGATGCCTCTGAGGGGCAGTGAGTCTTTCCAAAAGAAACCAGATGCTTGCGATTCCTTCCTGGGAGCTCACCCCAGGAGCATACTGTAGCTAAATGGCCAACTAAATGTGACCTCTAGTCGCAAGGTAATGTGCACATTTTCTCATTACCAGAGCTAGTGGTGCACTGTTTCCAGGAAGTCTTACTCAATGGATGGCTTTAGCTTTAGTGTGCCTCACAGCTCTCAAGACGCTCACGTGGGCACTTCTTTCCAAGGAAGTACACTGTGTACTCAAAGCCTTCTGAGCACAACCCAGGGATACACAGCTCTGGGAACATCCCTCACTATGCAGTTGGAAGGGCCGGGAACTGAGGTGGTCTCTACGGCTAGCGCTCCACAGCTTTGAAACAGCCTCAGGACCGCGGTTCTTGGCAGGCTTTCGTTCCATGTGTGTCTGCCACGTTGAGGAAAGCTATGCTGCCCTGAAAGAAACCCCCGGGGCTCCAATTCAGTTTGGGGGCTCCTGCCCGACGTCTCTCTAAGTGACGCGGAAGCTGGACTTTAGGTCCAGCCCGAAATCAGGTAGAGAGTTACCCTGAGCATTGCTAGGCATTTGGAACATCCAAAGTCACCTAGGCCTACTGAGGGCATTCAGAGGATTATGCCGTTCACCACATGCAGCACACACTGCCTCCAAAAGTTTCAGCGCCGAAGGCCGAAGTGTGTTCCAAGGGTCTCCCTTGGACTGTCAGAGAAGATAGGTGTGTGTGCTGGGTGATCCAGTCTGTTATTGAGAAGCCTGGAAAAAGGCAGTCTTTTCCCCATTTGAAAGGTAGATAGTGGCGGCCTCCAGGCTGACTGAAAGACAGCGCTGTTACCCGTCTTCTAGTCACCTCGAGGAATGCCTCAGTGAAGAAAGTGAGTTTCTCCTATGAAACCAGGGGGTCGCCAGTGCCTTGCTGGGAGCTCATCCCACGCTTGCCCTAGCTAAAGTGCGAAGTAAACGTGAGCCCTGGCCTCAAGGTAAGCACGAGTGTTTCTTATCCGCAAAGTTTTCTGTGCAGCCACCTCCATGAACCCTGACTCGATAGAGTGCTTTCAGTCCTCTACGGCTTTCCGTAGGCCTCAGAGAGTCGCGTATGAATTCCACTCTGAGGGAGAGCGTGTGCGCTGTGAGTCCCCTTTTTGTTTCCCGAGCCACACAGCACAGAACGGACTGTTGGGGTCAACTCTTTCTATGCAGAGGGGAGGGCAATGAACTGCTTCTCGCTTGGAGAGCTTGATTTCTACAGCTGTAAGGCAGCCCCGGGACAACGTTTTTGCCAGGATTACAGTCAACGTGGCTCTCCCTCTGTGGGGGCCCTCTGAACGGCACTGAAAGAATCCCTGAGCCTAAAGTGCATCCTGGCAACTCTTACCTGTCATCTCTGTGTTGTGACGCCAGGTACACTGTAGGTCCAGCCTGACAGAAAGTACAGAAAAACCGGTACACTTGTGAGGCATTTGGACGATCCAAAGTCACCTAGGCCTGACTAAGTCATTAAGCGGCTAATGCTATTCAGGGCACGCAAAACACCCCGCGTCCAACGAAGTGTGATCCTCGAAAGGCCCAGTGTGGCTGAAAGTCTCCAGTAGTCAGTCAGAGAGGGCTGGTCAATGCGCTGGGGGGTCAAGTTGGCAACTGGAGAATGTGGGAGAAGCCCGACCTTCCCCCTTTGGAAAGCAACTTCGTTGCAGCTTCCAAGCCGCCTGAAAACCCCACCACCAGGGCACTAGTCACTCCATAGATGCCTCTGAGGGGCAGTGAGGATTTCCAAAAGAAACCAGGTGCTTGCGATTCCTTCCTGGGAGCTCACGCCAGGAGCATACTGTGGCTAAATGGCCAACTAAATGTGACCTCTATTCGCGAGGTAATGTGCACATTTTCACATTACCAGAGCTAGTGGTGCACTGTTTCCAGGAAGTCTAACTCAATGGATGGCATTAGCTTTAGTGTGCCTCACAGCTCTCAAGACGCTCACGTGGGCACTTCTTTCCAAGGAAGTACACTGTGTACTCAAAGCCTTCTGAGCACAACCCAGGGATACACAGCTCTGGGAACATCCCTCACTATGCAGTTGGAAGGGCCGGGAACTAAGGTGGTCTCTACGGCTAGCGCTCCACAGCTTTGAAACAGCCTCAGGACCGCGGTTCTTGGCAGGCTTTCGTTCCATGTGCGTCTGCCACGTTGAGGAAAGCTACGCTGCCCTGAAAGAAACCCCCGGGGCTCCAATTCAGTTTGGGGGCTCCTGCCCGACGTCTCTCTAAGTGACACGGAAGCTGGACTTTAGGTCCAGCCCGAAATCAGGTAGAGAGTTACCCTGAGCATTGCTAGGCATTTGGAACATCCAAAGTCACCTAGGCCTACTGAGGGCATTCAGAGGATTATGCCGTTCACCACCTGCAGCACACACTGCCTCCAAAAGTTTCAGCGCCGAAGGCCGAAGTGTTCCAAGGGTCTCCCTTGGACTGTCAGAGAAGATAGGTGTGTGTGCTGGGTGATCCAGTCTGTTATTGAGAAGCCTGGAAAAAGGCAGTCTTTTCCCCATTTGAAAGGTAGATAGTGGCGGCCTCCAGGCTGACTGAAAGACAGCGCTGTTACCCGTCTTCTAGTCACCTCGAGGAATGCCTCAGTGAAGAAAGTGAGTTTCTCCTATGAAACCAGGGGGTCGCCAGTGCCTTGCTGGGAGCTCATCCCACGCTTGCCCTAGCTAAAGTGCGAAGTAAACGTGAGCCCTGGCCTCAAGGTAAGCACGAGTGTTTCTTATCCGCAAGGTTTTGTGTGCAGCCATCTCCATGAACCCTGACTCGATAGAGTGCTTTCAGTCCTCTATGGCTTTCCGTAGGCCTCAGAGAGTCACGTATGAGTTCCACTCTGAGGGAGAGCGTGTGCGCTGTGAGTCCCCTTTTTGTTTCCCGAGCCACACAGCACAGAACGGACTGTTGAGGTCAACTCTTTCTATGCAGAGGGGAGGGCAATGAACTGCTTCTCGCTTGGAGAGCTTGATTTCTACAGCTGTAAGGCAGCCCCGGGACAACGTTTTTGCCAGGATTACAGTCAACGTGGCTCTCCCTCTGTGGGGGCCCTCTGAACGGCACTGAAAGAATCCCTGAGCCTAAAGTGCATCCTGGCAACTCTTACCTGTCATCTCTGTGTTGTGACGCCAGGTACACTGTAGGTCCAGCCTGACAGAAAGTACAGAAAAACCGGTACACTTGTGAGGCATTTGGACGATCCAAAGTCACCTAGGCCTGACTAAGTCATTAAGCGGCTAATGCTATTCAGGGCACGCAAAACACCCCGCGTCCAACGAAGTGTGATCCTCGAAAGGCCCAGTGTGGCTGAAAGTCTCCAGTAGTCAGTCAGAGAGTGCTGGTCAATGCGCTGGGGGGTCAAGTTGGCAACTGGAGAATGTGGGAGAAGCCCGACCTTCCCCCTTTGGAAAGCAACTTCGTTGCAGCTTCCAAGCCGCCTGAAAACCCCACCACCAGGGCACTAGTCACTCCACAGATGCCTCTGAGGGGCAGTGAGTCTTTCCAAAAGAAACCAGATGCTTGCGATTCCTTCCTGGGAGCTCACCCCAGGAGCATACTGTAGCTAAATGGCCAACTAAATGTGACCTCTAGTCGCAAGGTAATGTGCACATTTTCTCATTACCAGAGCTAGTGGTGCACTGTTTCCAGGAAGTCTTACTCAATGGATGGCTTTAGCTTTAGTGTGCCTCACAGCTCTCAAGACGCTCACGTGGGCACTTCTTTCCAAGGAAGTACACTGTGTACTCAAAGCCTTCTGAGCACAACCCAGGGATACACAGCTCTGGGAACATCCCTCACTATGCAGTTGGAAGGGCCGGGAACTGAGGTGGTCTCTACGGCTAGCGCTCCACAGCTTTGAAACAGCCTCAGGACCGCGGTTCTTGGCAGGCTTTCGTTCCATGTGTGTCTGCCACGTTGAGGAAAGCTATGCTGCCCTGAAAGAAACCCCCGGGGCTCCAATTCAGTTTGGGGGCTCCTGCCCGACGTCTCTCTAAGTGACGCGGAAGCTGGACTTTAGGTCCAGCCCGAAATCAGGTAGAGAGTTACCCTGAGCATTGCTAGGCATTTGGAACATCCAAAGTCACCTAGGCCTACTGAGGGCATTCAGAGGATTATGCCGTTCACCACATGCAGCACACACTGCCTCCAAAAGTTTCAGCGCCGAAGGCCGAAGTGTGTTCCAAGGGTCTCCCTTGGACTGTCAGAGAAGATAGGTGTGTGTGCTGGGTGATCCAGTCTGTTATTGAGAGCCTGGAAAAAGGCAGCCTTTTCCCCATTTGAAAGGTAGATAGTGGCGGCCTCCAGGCTGACTGAAAGACAGCGCTGTTACCCGTCTTCTAGTCACCTCGAGGAATGCCTCAATGAAGAAAGTGAGTTTCTCTTATGAAACCAGGGGGTCGCCAGTGCCTTGCTGGGAGCTCATCCCACGCTTGCCCTAGCTAAAGTGCGAAGTAAACGTGAGCCCTGGCCTCAAGGTAAGCACGAGTGTTTCTTATCCGCAAAGTTTTCTGTGCAGCCACCTCCATGAACCCTGACTCGATAGAGTGCTTTCAGTCCTCTACGGCTTTCCGTAGGCCTCAGAGAGTCGCGTATGAATTCCACTCTGAGGGAGAGCATGTGCGCTGTGAGTCCCCTTTTTGTTTCCCGAGCCACACAGCAGAGAACGGACTGTTGGGGTCAACTCTTTCTATGCAGAGGGGAGGGCAATGAACTGCTTCTCGCTTGGAGAGCTTGATTTCTACAGCTGTAAGGCAGCCCCGGGACAACGTTTTTGCCAGGATTACAGTCAACGTGGCTCTCCCTCAGTGGGGGCCCTCTGAACGGCACTGAAAGAATCCCTGAGCCTAAAGTGCATCCTGGCAACTCTTACCTGTCATCTCTGTGTTGTGACGCCAGGTACACTGTAGGTCCAGCCTGACAGAAAGTACAGAAAAACCGGTACACTTGTGAGGCATTTGGACGATCCAAAGTCACCTAGGCCTGACTAAGTCATTAAGCGGCTAATGCTATTCAGGGCACGCAAAACACCCCGCGTCCAACGAAGTGTGATCCTCGAAAGGCCCAGTGTGGCTGAAAGTCTCCAGTAGTCAGTCAGAGAGTGCTGGTCAATGCGCTGGGGGGTCAAGTTGGCAACTGGAGAATGTGGGAGAAGCCCGACCTTCCCCCTTTGGAAAGCAACTTCGTTGCAGCTTCCAAGCCGCCTGAAAACCCCACCACCAGGGCACTAGTCACTCCACAGATGGCTCTGAGGGGCAGTGAGTCTTTCCAAAAGAAACCAGATGCTTGCGATTCCTTCCTGGGAGCTCACCCCAGGAGCATACTGTAGCTAAATGGCCAACTAAATGTGACCTCTAGTCGCAAGGAAATGTGCACATTTTCTCATTACCAGAGCTAGTGGTGCACTGTTTCCAGGAAGTCTTACTCAATGGATGGCTTTAGCTTTAGTGTGCCTCACAGCTCTCAAGACGCTCACGTGGGCACTTCTTTCCAAGGAAGTACACTGTGTACTCAAAGCCTTCTGAGCACAACCCAGGGATACACAGCTCTGGGAACATCCCTCACTATGCAGTTGGAAGGGCCGGGAACTGACGTGGTCTCTACGGCTAGCGCTCCACAGCTTTGAAACAGCCTCAGGACCACGGTTCTTGGCAGGCTTTCGTTCCATGTGCGTCTGCCACATTGAGGAAAGCTACACTGCCCTGAAAGAAACCCCCGGGGCTCCAATTCAGTTTGGGGGCTCCTGCCCGACGTCTCTCTAAGTGACGCGGAAGCTGGACTTTAGGTCCAGCCCGAAATCAGGTAGAGAGTTACCCTGAGCATTGCTAGGCATTTGGAACATCCAAAGTCACCTAGGCCTACTGAGGGCATTCAGAGGATTATGCCGTTCACCACATGCAGCACACACTGCCTCCAAAAGTTTCAGCGCCGAAGGCCGAAGTGTGTTCCAAGGGTCTCCCTTGGACTGTCAGAGAAGATAGGTGTGTGTGCTGGGTGATCCAGTCTGTTATTGAGAAGCCTGGAAAAAGGCAGTCTTTTCCCCATTTGAAAGGTAGATAGTGGCGGCCTCCAGGCTGACTGAAAGACAGCGCTGTTACCCGTCTTCTAGTCACCTCGAGGAATGCCTCAGTGAAGAAAGTGAGTTTCTCCTATGAAACCAGGGGGTCGCCAGTGCCTTGCTGGGAGCTCATCCCACGCTTGCCCTAGCTAAAGTGCGAAGTAAACGTGAGCCCTGGCCTCAAGGTAAGCACGAGTGTTTCTTATCCGCAAAGTTTCTGTGCAGCCACCTCCATGAACCCTGACTCGATAGAGTGCTTTCAGTCCTCTACGGCTTTCCGTAGGCCTCAGAGAGTCGCGTATGAATTCCACTCTGAGGGAGAGCGTGTGCGCTGTGAGTCCCCTTTTTGTTTCCCGAGCCACACAGCACAGAACGGACTGTTGGGGTCAACCCTTTCTATGCAGAGGGGAGGGCAATGAACTGCTTCTCGCTTGGAGAGCTTGATTTCTACAGCTGTAAGGCAGCCCCGGGACAACGTTTTTGCCAGGATTACAGTCAACGTGGCTCTCCCTCTGTGGGGGCCCTCTGAACGGCACTGAAAGAATCCCTGAGCCTAAAGTGCATCCTGGCAACTCTTACCTGTCATCTCTGTGTTGTGACGCCAGGTACACTGTAGGTCCAGCCTGACAGAAAGTACAGAAAAACCGGTACACTTGTGAGGCATTTGGACGATCCAAAGTCACCTAGGCCTGACTAAGTCATTAAGCGGCTAATGCTATTCATGGCACGCAAAACACCCCGCGTCCAACGAAGTGTGATCCTCGAAAGGCCCAGTGTGGCTGAAAGTCTCCAGTAGTCAGTCAGAGAGTGCTGGTCAATGCGCTGTGGGGTCAAGTTGGCAACTGGAGAATGTGGGAGAAGCCCGACCTTCCCCCTTTGGAAAGCAACTTCGTTGCAGCTTCCAAGCCGCCTGAAAACCCCACCACCAGGGCACTAGTCACTCCATAGATGCCTCTGAGGGGCAGTGAGGCTTTCCAAAAGAAACCAGGTGCTTGCGATTCCTTCCTGGGAGCTCACGCCAGGAGCATACTGTAGCTAAATGGCCAACTAAATGTGACCTCTAGTCACGAGGTAATGTGCACATTTTCACATTACCAGAGCTAGTGGTGCACTGTTTTCAGGAAGTCTAACTCAATGGATGGCATTAGCTTTAGTGTGCCTCACAGCTCTCAAGACGCTCACGTGGGCACTTCTTTCCAAGGAAGTACACTGTGTACTCAAAGCCTTCTGAGCACAACCCAGGGATACACAGCTCTGGGAACATCCCTCACTATGCAGTTGGAAGGTCCGGGAACTAAGGTGGTCTCTACGGCTAGCGCTCCACAGCTTTGAAACAGCCTCAGGACCGCGGTTCTTGGCAGGCTTTCATTCCATGTGCGTCTGCCACGTTGAGGAAAGCTACGCTGCCCTGAAAGAAACCCCCGGGGCTCCAATTCAGTTTGGGGGCTCCTGCCCGACGTCTCTCTAAGTGACACGGAAGCTGGACTTTAGGTCCAGCCCGAAATCAGGTAGAGAGTTACCCTGAGCATTGCTAGGCATTTGGAACATCCAAAGTCACCTAGGCCTACTGAGGGCATTCAGAGGATTATGCCGTTCACCACCTGCAGCACACACTGCCTCCAAAAGTTTCAGCGCCGAAGGCCGAAGTGTTCCAAGGGTCTCCCTTGGACTGTCAGAGAAGATAGGTGTGTGTGCTGGGTGATCCAGTCTGTTATTGAGAAGCCTGGAAAAAGGCAGTCTTTTCCCCATTTGAAAGGTAGATAGTGGCGGCCTCCAGGCTGACTGAAAGACAGCGCTGTTACCCGTCTTCTAGTCACCTCGAGGAATGCCTCAGTGAAGAAAGTGAGTTTCTCCTATGAAACCAGGGGGTCGCCAGTGCCTTGCTGGGAGCTCATCCCACGCTTGCCCTAGCTAAAGTGCGAAGTAAACGTGAGCCCTGGCCTCAAGGTAAGCACGAGTGTTTCTTATCCGCAAGGTTTTGTGTGCAGCCATCTCCATGAACCCTGACTCGATAGAGTGCTTTCAGTCCTCTATGGCTTTCCGTAGGCCTCAGAGAGTCACGTATGAGTTCCACTCTGAGGGAGAGCGTGTGCGCTGTGAGTCCCCTTTTTGTTTCCCGAGCCACACAGCACAGAACGGACTGTTGAGGTCAACTCTTTCTATGCAGAGGGGAGGGCAATGAACTGCTTCTCGCTTGGAGAGCTTGATTTCTACAGCTGTAAGGCAGCCCCGGGACAACGTTTTTGCCAGGATTACAGTCAACGTGGCTCTCCCTCTGTGGGGGCCCTCTGAACGGCACTGAAAGAATCCCTGAGCCTAAAGTGCATCCTGGCAACTCTTACCTGTCATCTCTGTGTTGTGACGCCAGGTACACTGTAGGTCCAGCCTGACAGAAAGTACAGAAAAACCGGTACACTTGTGAGGCATTTGGACGATCCAAAGTCACCTAGGCCTGACTAAGTCATTAAGCGGCTAATGCTATTCAGGGCACGCAAAACACCCCGCGTCCAACGAAGTGTGATCCTCGAAAGGCCCAGTGTGGCTGAAAGTCTCCAGTAGTCAGTCAGAGAGTGCTGGTCAATGCGCTGGGGGGTCAAGTTGGCAACTGGAGAATGTGGGAGAAGCCCGACCTTCCCCCTTTGGAAAGCAACTTCGTTGCAGCTTCCAAGCCGCCTGAAAACCCCACCACCAGGGCACTAGTCACTCCACAGATGCCTCTGAGGGGCAGTGAGTCTTTCCAAAAGAAACCAGATGCTTGCGATTCCTTCCTGGGAGCTCACCCCAGGAGCATACTGTAGCTAAATGGCCAACTAAATGTGACCTCTAGTCGCAAGGTAATGTGCACATTTTCTCATTACCAGAGCTAGTGGTGCACTGTTTCCAGGAAGTCTTACTCAATGGATGGCTTTAGCTTTAGTGTGCCTCACAGCTCTCAAGACGCTCACGTGGGCACTTCTTTCCAAGGAAGTACACTGTGTACTCAAAGCCTTCTGAGCACAACCCAGGGATACACAGCTCTGGGAACATCCCTCACTATGCAGTTGGAAGGGCCGGGAACTGAGGTGGTCTCTACGGCTAGCGCTCCACAGCTTTGAAACAGCCTCAGGACCGCGGTTCTTGGCAGGCTTTCGTTCCATGTGTGTCTGCCACGTTGAGGAAAGCTATGCTGCCCTGAAAGAAACCCCCGGGGCTCCAATTCAGTTTGGGGGCTCCTGCCCGACGTCTCTCTAAGTGACGCGGAAGCTGGACTTTAGGTCCAGCCCGAAATCAGGTAGAGAGTTACCCTGAGCATTGCTAGGCATTTGGAACATCCAAAGTCACCTAGGCCTACTGAGGGCATTCAGAGGATTATGCCGTTCACCACATGCAGCACACACTGCCTCCAAAAGTTTCAGCGCCGAAGGCCGAAGTGTGTTCCAAGGGTCTCCCTTGGACTGTCAGAGAAGATAGGTGTGTGTGCTGGGTGATCCAGTCTGTTATTGAGAGCCTGGAAAAAGGCAGCCTTTTCCCCATTTGAAAGGTAGATAGTGGCGGCCTCCAGGCTGACTGAAAGACAGCGCTGTTACCCGTCTTCTAGTCACCTCGAGGAATGCCTCAATGAAGAAAGTGAGTTTCTCTTATGAAACCAGGGGGTCGCCAGTGCCTTGCTGGGAGCTCATCCCACGCTTGCCCTAGCTAAAGTGCGAAGTAAACGTGAGCCCTGGCCTCAAGGTAAGCACGAGTGTTTCTTATCCGCAAAGTTTTCTGTGCAGCCACCTCCATGAACCCTGACTCGATAGAGTGCTTTCAGTCCTCTACGGCTTTCCGTAGGCCTCAGAGAGTCGCGTATGAATTCCACTCTGAGGGAGAGCATGTGCGCTGTGAGTCCCCTTTTTGTTTCCCGAGCCACACAGCAGAGAACGGACTGTTGGGGTCAACTCTTTCTATGCAGAGGGGAGGGCAATGAACTGCTTCTCGCTTGGAGAGCTTGATTTCTACAGCTGTAAGGCAGCCCCGGGACAACGTTTTTGCCAGGATTACAGTCAACGTGGCTCTCCCTCAGTGGGGGCCCTCTGAACGGCACTGAAAGAATCCCTGAGCCTAAAGTGCATCCTGGCAACTCTTACCTGTCATCTCTGTGTTGTGACGCCAGGTACACTGTAGGTCCAGCCTGACAGAAAGTACAGAAAAACCGGTACACTTGTGAGGCATTTGGACGATCCAAAGTCACCTAGGCCTGACTAAGTCATTAAGCGGCTAATGCTATTCAGGGCACGCAAAACACCCCGCGTCCAACGAAGTGTGATCCTCGAAAGGCCCAGTGTGGCTGAAAGTCTCCAGTAGTCAGTCAGAGAGTGCTGGTCAATGCGCTGGGGGGTCAAGTTGGCAACTGGAGAATGTGGGAGAAGCCCGACCTTCCCCCTTTGGAAAGCAACTTCGTTGCAGCTTCCAAGCCGCCTGAAAACCCCACCACCAGGGCACTAGTCACTCCACAGATGGCTCTGAGGGGCAGTGAGTCTTTCCAAAAGAAACCAGATGCTTGCGATTCCTTCCTGGGAGCTCACCCCAGGAGCATACTGTAGCTAAATGGCCAACTAAATGTGACCTCTAGTCGCAAGGAAATGTGCACATTTTCTCATTACCAGAGCTAGTGGTGCACTGTTTCCAGGAAGTCTTACTCAATGGATGGCTTTAGCTTTAGTGTGCCTCACAGCTCTCAAGACGCTCACGTGGGCACTTCTTTCCAAGGAAGTACACTGTGTACTCAAAGCCTTCTGAGCACAACCCAGGGATACACAGCTCTGGGAACATCCCTCACTATGCAGTTGGAAGGGCCGGGAACTGACGTGGTCTCTACGGCTAGCGCTCCACAGCTTTGAAACAGCCTCAGGACCACGGTTCTTGGCAGGCTTTCGTTCCATGTGCGTCTGCCACATTGAGGAAAGCTACACTGCCCTGAAAGAAACCCCCGGGGCTCCAATTCAGTTTGGGGGCTCCTGCCCGACGTCTCTCTAAGTGACGCGGAAGCTGGACTTTAGGTCCAGCCCGAAATCAGGTAGAGAGTTACCCTGAGCATTGCTAGGCATTTGGAACATCCAAAGTCACCTAGGCCTACTGAGGGCATTCAGAGGATTATGCCGTTCACCACATGCAGCACACACTGCCTCCAAAAGTTTCAGCGCCGAAGGCCGAAGTGTGTTCCAAGGGTCTCCCTTGGACTGTCAGAGAAGATAGGTGTGTGTGCTGGGTGATCCAGTCTGTTATTGAGAAGCCTGGAAAAAGGCAGTCTTTTCCCCATTTGAAAGGTAGATAGTGGCGGCCTCCAGGCTGACTGAAAGACAGCGCTGTTACCCGTCTTCTAGTCACCTCGAGGAATGCCTCAGTGAAGAAAGTGAGTTTCTCCTATGAAACCAGGGGGTCGCCAGTGCCTTGCTGGGAGCTCATCCCACGCTTGCCCTAGCTAAAGTGCGAAGTAAACGTGAGCCCTGGCCTCAAGGTAAGCACGAGTGTTTCTTATCCGCAAAGTTTCTGTGCAGCCACCTCCATGAACCCTGACTCGATAGAGTGCTTTCAGTCCTCTACGGCTTTCCGTAGGCCTCAGAGAGTCGCGTATGAATTCCACTCTGAGGGAGAGCGTGTGCGCTGTGAGTCCCCTTTTTGTTTCCCGAGCCACACAGCACAGAACGGACTGTTGGGGTCAACCCTTTCTATGCAGAGGGGAGGGCAATGAACTGCTTCTCGCTTGGAGAGCTTGATTTCTACAGCTGTAAGGCAGCCCCGGGACAACGTTTTTGCCAGGATTACAGTCAACGTGGCTCTCCCTCTGTGGGGGCCCTCTGAACGGCACTGAAAGAATCCCTGAGCCTAAAGTGCATCCTGGCAACTCTTACCTGTCATCTCTGTGTTGTGACGCCAGGTACACTGTAGGTCCAGCCTGACAGAAAGTACAGAAAAACCGGTACACTTGTGAGGCATTTGGACGATCCAAAGTCACCTAGGCCTGACTAAGTCATTAAGCGGCTAATGCTATTCATGGCACGCAAAACACCCCGCGTCCAACGAAGTGTGATCCTCGAAAGGCCCAGTGTGGCTGAAAGTCTCCAGTAGTCAGTCAGAGAGTGCTGGTCAATGCGCTGTGGGGTCAAGTTGGCAACTGGAGAATGTGGGAGAAGCCCGACCTTCCCCCTTTGGAAAGCAACTTCGTTGCAGCTTCCAAGCCGCCTGAAAACCCCACCACCAGGGCACTAGTCACTCCATAGATGCCTCTGAGGGGCAGTGAGGCTTTCCAAAAGAAACCAGGTGCTTGCGATTCCTTCCTGGGAGCTCACGCCAGGAGCATACTGTAGCTAAATGGCCAACTAAATGTGACCTCTAGTCACGAGGTAATGTGCACATTTTCACATTACCAGAGCTAGTGGTGCACTGTTTTCAGGAAGTCTAACTCAATGGATGGCATTAGCTTTAGTGTGCCTCACAGCTCTCAAGACGCTCACGTGGGCACTTCTTTCCAAGGAAGTACACTGTGTACTCAAAGCCTTCTGAGCACAACCCAGGGATACACAGCTCTGGGAACATCCCTCACTATGCAGTTGGAAGGTCCGGGAACTAAGGTGGTCTCTACGGCTAGCGCTCCACAGCTTTGAAACAGCCTCAGGACCGCGGTTCTTGGCAGGCTTTCATTCCATGTGCGTCTGCCACGTTGAGGAAAGCTACGCTGCCCTGAAAGAAACCCCCGGGGCTCCAATTCAGTTTGGGGGCTCCTGCCCGACGTCTCTCTAAGTGACACGGAAGCTGGACTTTAGGTCCAGCCCGAAATCAGGTAGAGAGTTACCCTGAGCATTGCTAGGCATTTGGAACATCCAAAGTCACCTAGGCCTACTGAGGGCATTCAGAGGATTATGCCGTTCACCACCTGCAGCACACACTGCCTCCAAAAGTTTCAGCGCCGAAGGCCGAAGTGTTCCAAGGGTCTCCCTTGGACTGTCAGAGAAGATAGGTGTGTGTGCTGGGTGATCCAGTCTGTTATTGAGAAGCCTGGAAAAAGGCAGTCTTTTCCCCATTTGAAAGGTAGATAGTGGCGGCCTCCAGGCTGACTGAAAGACAGCGCTGTTACCCGTCTTCTAGTCACCTCGAGGAATGCCTCAGTGAAGAAAGTGAGTTTCTCCTATGAAACCAGGGGGTCGCCAGTGCCTTGCTGGGAGCTCATCCCACGCTTGCCCTAGCTAAAGTGCGAAGTAAACGTGAGCCCTGGCCTCAAGGTAAGCACGAGTGTTTCTTATCCGCAAGGTTTTGTGTGCAGCCATCTCCATGAACCCTGACTCGATAGAGTGCTTTCAGTCCTCTATGGCTTTCCGTAGGCCTCAGAGAGTCACGTATGAGTTCCACTCTGAGGGAGAGCGTGTGCGCTGTGAGTCCCCTTTTTGTTTCCCGAGCCACACAGCACAGAACGGACTGTTGAGGTCAACTCTTTCTATGCAGAGGGGAGGGCAATGAACTGCTTCTCGCTTGGAGAGCTTGATTTCTACAGCTGTAAGGCAGCCCCGGGACAACGTTTTTGCCAGGATTACAGTCAACGTGGCTCTCCCTCTGTGGGGGCCCTCTGAACGGCACTGAAAGAATCCCTGAGCCTAAAGTGCATCCTGGCAACTCTTACCTGTCATCTCTGTGTTGTGACGCCAGGTACACTGTAGGTCCAGCCTGACAGAAAGTACAGAAAAACCGGTACACTTGTGAGGCATTTGGACGATCCAAAGTCACCTAGGCCTGACTAAGTCATTAAGCGGCTAATGCTATTCAGGGCACGCAAAACACCCCGCGTCCAACGAAGTGTGATCCTCGAAAGGCCCAGTGTGGCTGAAAGTCTCCAGTAGTCAGTCAGAGAGTGCTGGTCAATGCGCTGGGGGGTCAAGTTGGCAACTGGAGAATGTGGGAGAAGCCCGACCTTCCCCCTTTGGAAAGCAACTTCGTTGCAGCTTCCAAGCCGCCTGAAAACCCCACCACCAGGGCACTAGTCACTCCACAGATGCCTCTGAGGGGCAGTGAGTCTTTCCAAAAGAAACCAGATGCTTGCGATTCCTTCCTGGGAGCTCACCCCAGGAGCATACTGTAGCTAAATGGCCAACTAAATGTGACCTCTAGTCGCAAGGTAATGTGCACATTTTCTCATTACCAGAGCTAGTGGTGCACTGTTTCCAGGAAGTCTTACTCAATGGATGGCTTTAGCTTTAGTGTGCCTCACAGCTCTCAAGACGCTCACGTGGGCACTTCTTTCCAAGGAAGTACACTGTGTACTCAAAGCCTTCTGAGCACAACCCAGGGATACACAGCTCTGGGAACATCCCTCACTATGCAGTTGGAAGGGCCGGGAACTGAGGTGGTCTCTACGGCTAGCGCTCCACAGCTTTGAAACAGCCTCAGGACCGCGGTTCTTGGCAGGCTTTCGTTCCATGTGTGTCTGCCACGTTGAGGAAAGCTATGCTGCCCTGAAAGAAACCCCCGGGGCTCCAATTCAGTTTGGGGGCTCCTGCCCGACGTCTCTCTAAGTGACGCGGAAGCTGGACTTTAGGTCCAGCCCGAAATCAGGTAGAGAGTTACCCTGAGCATTGCTAGGCATTTGGAACATCCAAAGTCACCTAGGCCTACTGAGGGCATTCAGAGGATTATGCCGTTCACCACATGCAGCACACACTGCCTCCAAAAGTTTCAGCGCCGAAGGCCGAAGTGTGTTCCAAGGGTCTCCCTTGGACTGTCAGAGAAGATAGGTGTGTGTGCTGGGTGATCCAGTCTGTTATTGAGAAGCCTGGAAAAAGGCAGCCTTTTCCCCATTTGAAAGGTAGATAGTGGCGGCCTCCAGGCTGACTGAAAGACAGCGCTGTTACCCGTCTTCTAGTCACCTCGAGGAATGCCTCAATGAAGAAAGTGAGTTTCTCTTATGAAACCAGGGGGTCGCCAGTGCCTTGCTGGGAGCTCATCCCACGCTTGCCCTAGCTAAAGTGCGAAGTAAACGTGAGCCCTGGCCTCAAGGTAAGCACGAGTGTTTCTTATCCGCAAAGTTTTCTGTGCAGCCACCTCCATGAACCCTGACTCGATAGAGTGCTTTCAGTCCTCTACGGCTTTCCGTAGGCCTCAGAGAGTCGCGTATGAATTCCACTCTGAGGGAGAGCGTGTGCGCTGTGAGTCCCCTTTTTGTTTCCCGAGCCACACAGCACAGAACGGACTGTTGGGGTCAACTCTTTCTATGCAGAGGGGAGGGCAATGAACTGCTTCTCGCTTGGAGAGCTTGATTTCTACAGCTGTAAGGCAGCCCCGGGACAACGTTTTTGCCAGGATTACAGTCAACGTGGCTCTCCCTCTGTGGGGGCCCTCTGAACGGCACTGAAAGAATCCCTGAGCCTAAAGTGCATCCTGGCAACTCTTACCTGTCATCTCTGTGTTGTGACGCCAGGTACACTGTAGGTCCAGCCTGACAGAAAGTACAGAAAAACCGGTACACTTGTGAGGCATTTGGACGATCCAAAGTCACCTAGGCCTGACTAAGTCATTAAGCGGCTAATGCTATTCAGGGCACGCAAAACACCCCGCGTCCAACGAAGTGTGATCCTCGAAAGGCCCAGTGTGGCTGAAAGTCTCCAGTAGTCAGTCAGAGAGTGCTGGTCAATGCGCTGGGGGGTCAAGGTGGCAACTGGAGAATGTGGGAGAAGCCCGACCTTCCCCCTTTGGAAAGCAACTTCGTTGCAGCTTCCAAGCCGCCTGAAAACCCCACCACCAGGGCACTAGTCACTCCACAGATGCCTCTGAGGGGCAGTGAGTCTTTCCAAAAGAAACCAGATGCTTGCGATTCCTTCCTGGGAGCTCACTCCAGGGGCATACTGTGGCTAAATGGCCAACTAAATGTGACCTCTAGTCGCGAGGTAATGTGCACATTTTCTCATTACCAGAGCTAGTGGTGCACTGTTTCCAGGAAGTCTTACTCAATGGATGGCTTTAGCTTTAGTGTGCCTCGCAGCTCTCAAGACGCTCACGTGGGCACTTCTTTCCAAGGAAGTACACTGTGTACTCAAAGCCTTCTGAGCACAACCCAGGGATACACAGCTCTGGGAACATCCCTCACTATGCAGTTGGAAGGGCCGGGAACTAAGGTGGTCTCTACGGCTAGCGCTCCACAGCTTTGAAACAGCCTCAGGACCACAGTTCTTGGCAGGCTTTCGTTCCATGTGCATCTGCCACGTTGAGGAAAGCTACGCTGCCCTGAAAGAAACCCCCGGGGCTCCAATTCAGTTTGGGGGCTCCTGCCCGACGTCTCTCTAAGTGACGCGGAAGCTGGACTTTAGGTCCAGCCCGAAATCAGGTAGAGAGTTACCCTGAGCATTGCTAGGCATTTGGAACATCCAAAGTCACCTAGGCCTACTGAGGGCATTCAGAGGATTATGCCGTTCACCACATGCAGCACACACTGCCTCCAAAAGTTTCAGCGCCGAAGGCCGAAGTGTGTTCCAAGGGTCTCCCTTGGACTGTCAGAGAAGATAGGTGTGTGTGCTGGGTGATCCAGTCTGTTATTGAGAAGCCTGGAAAAAGGCAGTCTTTTCCCCATTTGAAAGGTAGATAGTGGCGGCCTCCAGGCTGACTGAAAGACAGCGCTGTTACCCGTTTTCTAGTCACCTCGAGGAATGCCTCAGTGAAGAAAGTGAGTTTCTCCTATGAAACCAGGGGGTCGCCAGTGCCTTGCTGGGAGCTCATCCCACGCTTGCCCTAGCTAAAGTGCGAAGTAAACGTGAGCCCTGGCCTCAAGGTAAGCACGAGTGTTTCTTATCCGCAAAGTTTTCTGTGCAGCCACCTCCATGAACCCTGACTCGATAGAGTGCTTTCAGTCCTCTACGGCTTTCCGTAGGCCTCAGAGAGTCGCGTATGAATTCCACTCTGAGGGAGAGCGTGTGCGCTGTGAGTCCCCTTTTTGTTTCCCGAGCCACACAGCACAGAACGGACTGTTGGGGTCAACTCTTTCTATGCAGAGGGGAGGGCAATGAACTGCTTCTCGCTTGGAGAGCTTGATTTCTACAGCTGTAAGGCAGCCCCGGGACAACGTTTTTGCCAGGATTACAGTCAACGTGGCTCTCCCTCTGTGGGGGCCCTCTGAACGGCACTGAAAGAATCCCTGAGCCTAAAGTGCATCCTGGCAACTCTTACCTGTCATCTCTGTGTTGTGACGCCAGGTACACTGTAGGTCCAGCCTGACAGAAAGTACAGAAAAACCGGTACACTTGTGAGGCATTTGGACGATCCAAAGTCACCTAGGCCTGACTAAGTCATTAAGCGGCTAATGCTATTCAGGGCACGCAAAACACCCCGCGTCCAACGAAGTGTGATCCTCGAAAGGCCCAGTGTGGCTGAAAGTCTCCAGTAGTCAGTCAGAGAGTGCTGGTCAATGCGCTGGGGGGTCAAGTTGGCAACTGGAGAATGTGGGAGAAGCCCGACCTTCCCCCTTTGGAAAGCAACTTCGTTGCAGCTTCCAAGCCGCCTGAAAACCCCACCACCAGGGCACTAGTCACTCCACAGATGCCTCTGAGGGGCAGTGAGTCTTTCCAAAAGAAACCAGATGCTTGCGATTCCTTCCTGGGAGCTCACCCCAGGAGCATACTGTAGCTAAATGGCCAACTAAATGTGACCTCTAGTCGCAAGGTAATGTGCACATTTTCTCATTACCAGAGCTAGTGGTGCACTGTTTCCAGGAAGTCTTACTCAATGGATGGCTTTAGCTTTAGTGTGCCTCACAGCTCTCAAGACGCTCACGTGGGCACTTCTTTCCAAGGAAGTACACTGTGTACTCAAAGCCTTCTGAGCACAACCCAGGGATACACAGCTCTGGGAACATCCCTCACTATGCAGTTGGAAGGGCCGGGAACTGAGGTGGTCTCTACGGCTAGCGCTCCACAGCTTTGAAACAGCCTCAGGACCGCGGTTCTTGGCAGGCTTTCGTTCCATGTGTGTCTGCCACGTTGAGGAAAGCTACGCTGCCCTGAAAGAAACCCCCGGGGCTCCAATTCAGTTTGGGGACTCCTGCCCGACGTCTCTCTAAGTGACGCGGAAGCTGGACTTTAGGTCCAGCCCGAAATCAGGTAGAGAGTTACCCTGAGCATTGCTAGGCATTTGGAACATCCAAAGTCACCTAGGCCTACTGAGGGCATTCAGAGGATTATGCCGTTCACCACATGCAGCACACACTGCCTCCAAAAGTTTCAGCGCCGAAGGCCGAAGTGTGTTCCAAGGGTCTCCCTTGGACTGTCAGAGAAGATAGGTGTGTGTGCTGGGTGATCCAGTCTGTTATTGAGAAGCCTGGAAAAAGGCAGTCTTTTCCCCATTTGAAAGGTAGATAGTGGCGGCCTCCAGGCTGACTGAAAGACAGCGCTGTTACCCGTCTTCTAGTCACCTCGAGGAATGCCTCAGTGAAGAAAGTGAGTTTCTCCTATGAAACCAGGGGGTCGCCAGTGCCTTGCTGGGAGCTCATCCCACGCTTGCCCTAGCTAAAGTGCGAAGTAAATGTGAGCCCTGTCCTCAAGGTAAGCACGAGTGTTTCCTATCCGCAAAGTTTTGTGTGCAGCCATCTCCATGAACCCTGACTCGATAGAGTGCTTTCAGTCCTCTACGGCTTTCGGTAGGCCTCAGAGAGTCGCGTATGAATTCCACTCTGAGGGAGAGCGTGTGCGCTGTCAGTCCCCTTTTTGTTTCCCGAGCCACACAGCAGAGAACGGACTGTTGGGGTCAACTCTTTCTATGCAGAGGGGAGGGCAATGAACTGCTTCTCGCTTGGAGAGCTTGATTTCTACAGCTGTAAGGCAGCCCCGGGACAACGTTTTTGCCAGGATTACAGTCAACGTGGCTCTCCCTCTGTGGGGGCCCTCTGAACGGCACTGAAAGAATCCCTGAGCCTAAAGTGCATCCTGGCAACTCTTACCTGTCATCTCTGTGTTGTGACGCCAGGTACACTGTAGGTTCAGCCTGACAGAAAGTACAGAAAAACCGGTACACTTGTGAGGCATTTGGACGATCCAAAGTCACCTAGGCCTGACTAAGTCATTAAGCGGCTAATGCTATTCAGGGCACGCAAAACACCCCGCGTCCAACGAAGTGTGATCCTCGAAAGGCCCAGTGTGGCTGAAAGTCTCCAGTAGTCAGTCAGAGAGTGCTGGTCAATGCGCTGTGGGGTCAAGTTGGCAACTGGAGAATGTGGGAGAAGCCCGACCTTCCCCCTTTGGAAAGCAACTTCGTTGCAGCTTCCAAGCCGCCTGAAAACCCCACCACCAGGGCACTAGTCACTCCACAGATGCCTCTGAGGGGCAGTGAGTCTTTCCAAAAGAAACCAGATGCTTGCGATTCCTTCCTGGGAGCTCACCCCAGGAGCATACTGTAGCTAAATGGCCAACTAAATGTGACCTCTAGTCGCGAGGTAATGTGCACATTTTCTCATTACCAGAGCTAGTGGTGCACTGTTTCCAGGAAGTCTTACTCAATGGATGGCTTTAGCTTTAGTGTGCCTCACAGCTCTCAAGACGCTCACGTGGGCACTTCTTTCCAAGGAAGTACACTGTGTACTCAAAGCCTTCTGAGCACAACCCAGGGATACACAGCTCTGGGAACATCCCTCACTATGCAGTTGGAAGGGCCGGGAACTAAGGTGGTCTCTACGGCTAGCGCTCCACAGCTTTGAAACAGCCTCAGGACCGCGGTTCTTGGCAGGCTTTCGTTCCATGTGTGTCTGCCACGTTGAGGAAAGCTACGCTGCCCTGAAAGAAACCCCCGGGGCTCCAATTCAGTTTCGGGGCTCCTGCCCGACGTCTCTCTAAGTGACGCGGAAGCTGGACTTTAGGTCCAGCCCGAAATCAGGTAGAGAGTTACCCTGAGCATTGCTAGGCATTTGGAACATCCAAAGTCACCTAGGCCTACTGAGGGCATTCAGAGGATTATGCCGTTCACCACATGCAGCACACACTGCCTCCAAAAGTTTCAGCGCCGAAGGCCGAAGTGTGTTCCAAGGGTCTCCCTTGGACTGTCAGAGAAGATAGGTGTGTGTGCTGGGTGATCCAGTCTGTTATTGAGAAGCCTGGAAAAAGGCAGCCTTTTCCCCATTTGAAAGGTAGATAGTGGCGGCCTCCAGGCTGACTGAAAGACAGCGCTGTTACCCGTCTTCTAGTCACCTCGAGGAATGCCTCAGTGAAGAAAGTGAGTTTCTCCTATGAAACCAGGGGGTCGCCAGTGCCTTGCTGGGAGCTCATCCCACGCTTGCCCTAGCTAAAGTGCGAAGTAAACGTGAGCCCTGGCCTCAAGGTAAGCACGAGTGTTTCTTATCCGCAAGGTTTTGTGTGCAGCCATCTCCATGAACCCTGACTCGATAGAGTGCTTTCAGTCCTCTATGGCTTTCCGTAGGCCTCAGAGAGTCACGTATGAATTCCACTCTGAGGGAGAGCGTGTGCGCTGTGAGTCCCCTTTTTGTTTCCCGAGCCACACAGCAGAGAACGGACTGTTGGGGTCAACTCTTTCTATGCAGAGGGGAGGGCAATGAACTGCTTCTCGCTTGGAGAGCTTGATTTCTACAGCTGTAAGGCAGCCCCGGGACAACGTTTTTGCCAGGATTACAGTCAACGTGGCTCTCCCTCTGTGGGGGCCCTCTGAACGGCACTGAAAGAATCCCTGAGCCTAAAGTGCATCCTGGCAACTCTTACCTGTCATCTCTGTGTTGTGACGCCAGGTACACTGTAGGTCCAGCCTGACAGAAAGTACAGAAAAACCGGTACACTTGTGAGGCATTTGGACGATCCAAAGTCACCTAGGCCTGACTAAGTCATTAAGCGGCTAATGCTATTCAGGGCACGCAAAACACCCCGCGTCCAACGAAGTGTGATCCTCGAAAGGCCCAGTGTGGCTGAAAGTCTCCAGTAGTCAGTCAGAGAGTGCTGGTCAATGCGCTGGGGGGTCAAGTTGGCAACTGGAGAATGTGGGAGAAGCCCGACCTTCCCCCTTTGGAAAGCAACTTCGTTGCAGCTTCCAAGCCGCCTGAAAACCCCACCACCAGGGCACTAGTCACTCCATAGATGCCTCTGAGGGGCAGTGAGGCTTTCCAAAAGAAACCAGATGCTTGCGATTCCTTTTTGGGAGCTCACCCCAGGAGCATACTGTAGCTAAATGGCCAACTAAATGTGACCTCTAGTCGCGAGGTAATGTGCACATTTTCTCATTACCAGAGCTAGTGGTGCACTGTTTCCAGGAAGTCTTACTCAATGGATGGCTTTAGCTTTAGTGTGCCTCACAGCTCTCAAGACGCTCACGTGGGCACTTCTTTCCAAGGAAGTACACTGTGTACTCAAAGCCTTCTGAGCACAACCCAGGGATACACAGCTCTGGGAACATCCCTCACTATGCAGTTGGAAGGGCCGGGAACTAAGGTGGTCTCTACGGCTAGCGCTCCACAGCTTTGAAACAGCCTCAGGACCGCGGTTCTTGGCAGGCTTTCGTTCCATGTGCGTCTGCCACGTTGAGGAAAGCTACGCTGCCCTGAAAGAAACCCCCGGGGCTCCAATTCAGTTTGGGGGCTCCTGCCCGACGTCTCTCTAAGTGACGCGGAAGCTGGACTTTAGGTCCAGCCCGAAATCAGGTAGAGAGTTACCCTGAGCATTGCTAGGCATTTGGAACATCCAAAGTCACCTAGGCCTACTGAGGGCATTCAGAGGATTATGCCGTTCACCACCTCCAGCACACACTGCCTCCAAAAGTTTCAGCGCCGAAGGCCGAAGTGTGTTCCAAGGGTCTCCCTTGGACTGTCAGAGAAGATAGGTGTGTGTGCTGGGTGATCCAGTCTGTTATTGAGAAGCCTGGAAAAAGGCAGTCTTTTCCCCATTTGAAAGGTAGATAGTGGCGGCCTCCAGGCTGACTGAAAGACAGCGCTGTTACCCGTCTTCTAGTCACCTCGAGGAATGCCTCAGTGAAGAAAGTGAGTTTCTCCTATGAAACCAGGGGGTCGCCAGTGCCTTGCTGGGAGCTCATCCCACGCTTGCCCTAGCTAAAGTGCGAAGTAAACGTGAGCCCTGGCCTCAAGGTAAGCACGAGTGTTTCTTATCCGCAAGGTTTTGTGTGCAGCCATCTCCATGAACCCTGACTCGATAGAGTGCTTTCAGTCCTCTATGGCTTTCCGTAGGCCTCAGAGAGTCACGTATGAATTCCACTCTGAGGGAAAGCGTGTGCGCTGTGAGTCCCCTTTTTGTTTCCCGAGCCACACAGCACAGAACGGACTGTTGGGGTCAACTCTTTCTATGCAGAGGGGAGGGCAATGAATTGCTTCTCGCTTGGAGAGCTTGATTTCTACAGCTGTAAGGCAGCCCCGGGACAACGTTTTTGCCAGGATTACAGTCAACGTGGCTCTCCCTCTGTGGGGGCCCTCTGAACGGCACTGAAAGAATCCCTGAGCCTAAAGTGCATCCTGGCAACTCTTACCTGTCATCTCTGTGTTGTGACGCCAGGTACACTGTAGGTCCAGCCTGACAGAAAGTACAGAAAAACCGGTACACTTGTGAGGCATTTGGACGATCCAAAGTCACCTAGGCCTGACTAAGTCATTAAGCGGCTAATGCTATTCAGGGCACGCAAAACACCCCGCGTCCAACGAAGTGTGATCCTCGAAAGGCCCAGTGTGGCTGAAAGTCTCCAGTAGTCAGTCAGAGAGTGCTGGTCAATGCGCTGTGGGGTCAAGTTGGCAACTGGAGAATGTGGGAGAAGCCCGACCTTCCCCCTTTGGAAAGCAACTTCGTTGCAGCTTCCAAGCCGCCTGAAAACCCCACCACCAGGGCACTAGTCACTCCACAGATGCCTCTGAGGGGCAGTGAGTCTTTCCAAAAGAAACCAGATGCTTGCGATTCCTTCCTGGGAGCTCACCCCAGGAGCATACTGTAGCTAAATGGCCAACTAAATGTGACCTCTAGTCGCGAGGTAATGTGCACATTTTCTCATTACCAGAGCTAGTGGTGCACTGTTTCCAGGAAGTCTTACTCAATGGATGGCTTTAGCTTTAGTGTGCCTCACAGCTCTCAAGACGCTCACGTGGGCACTTCTTTCCAAGGAAGTACACTGTGTACTCAAAGCCTTCTGAGCACAACCCAGGGATACACAGCTCTGGGAACATCCCTCACTATGCAGTTGGAAGGGCCGGGAACTAAGGTGGTCTCTACGGCTAGCGCTCCACAGCTTTGAAACAGCCTCAGGACCGCGGTTCTTGGCAGGCTTTCGTTCCATGTGTGTCTGCCACGTTGAGGAAAGCTACGCTGCCCTGAAAGAAACCCCCGGGGCTCCAATTCAGTTTCGGGGCTCCTGCCCGACGTCTCTCTAAGTGACGCGGAAGCTGGACTTTAGGTCCAGCCCGAAATCAGGTAGAGAGTTACCCTGAGCATTGCTAGGCATTTGGAACATCCAAAGTCACCTAGGCCTACTGAGGGCATTCAGAGGATTATGCCGTTCACCACATGCAGCACACACTGCCTCCAAAAGTTTCAGCGCCGAAGGCCGAAGTGTGTTCCAAGGGTCTCCCTTGGACTGTCAGAGAAGATAGGTGTGTGTGCTGGGTGATCCAGTCTGTTATTGAGAAGCCTGGAAAAAGGCAGTGTTTTCCCCATTTGAAAGGTAGATAGTGGCGGCCTCCAGGCTGACTGAAAGACAGCGCTGTTACCCGTTTTCTAGTCACCTCGAGGAATGCCTCAGTGAAGAAAGTGAGTTTCTCCTATGAAACCAGGGGGTCGCCAGTGCCTTGCTGGGAGCTCATCCCACGCTTGCCCTAGCTAAAGTGCGAAGTAAACGTGAGCCCTGGCCTCAAGGTAAGCACGAGTGTTTCTTATCCGCAAAGTTTTCTGTGCAGCCACCTCCATGAACCCTGACTCGATAGAGTGCTTTCAGTCCTCTACGGCTTTCCGTAGGCCTCAGAGAGTCGCGTATGAATTCCACTCTGAGGGAGAGCGTGTGCGCTGTGAGTCCCCTTTTTGTTTCCCGAGCCACACAGCACAGAACGGACTGTTGGGGTCAACTCTTTCTATGCAGAGGGGAGGGCAATGAACTGCTTCTCGCTTGGAGAGCTTGATTTCTACAGCTGTAAGGCAGCCCCGGGACAACGTTTTTGCCAGGATTACAGTCAACGTGGCTCTCCCTCTGTGGGGGCCCTCTGAACGGCACTGAAAGAATCCCTGAGCCTAAAGTGCATCCTGGCAACTCTTACCTGTCATCTCTGTGTTGTGACGCCAGGTACACTGTAGGTCCAGCCTGACAGAAAGTACAGAAAAACCGGTACACTTGTGAGGCATTTGGACGATCCAAAGTCACCTAGGCCTGACTAAGTCATTAAGCGGCTAATGCTATTCAGGGCACGCAAAACACCCCGCGTCCAACGAAGTGTGATCCTCGAAAGGCCCAGTGTGGCTGAAAGTCTCCAGTAGTCAGTCAGAGAGTGCTGGTCAATGCGCTGGGGGGTCAAGTTGGCAACTGGAGAATGTGGGAGAAGCCCGACCTTCCCCCTTTGGAAAGCAACTTCGTTGCAGCTTCCAAGCCGCCTGAAAACCCCACCACCAGGGCACTAGTCACTCCACAGATGCCTCTGAGGGGCAGTGAGTCTTTCCAAAAGAAACCAGATGCTTGCGATTCCTTCCTGGGAGCTCACCCCAGGAGCATACTGTAGCTAAATGGCCAACTAAATGTGACCTCTAGTCGCAAGGTAATGTGCACATTTTCTCATTACCAGAGCTAGTGGTGCACTGTTTCCAGGAAGTCTTACTCAATGGATGGCTTTAGCTTTAGTGTGCCTCACAGCTCTCAAGACGCTCACGTGGGCACTTCTTTCCAAGGAAGTACACTGTGTACTCAAAGCCTTCTGAGCACAACCCAGGGATACACAGCTCTGGGAACATCCCTCACTATGCAGTTGGAAGGGCCGGGAACTGACGTGGTCTCTACGGCTAGCGCTCCACAGCTTTGAAACAGCCTCAGGACCGCGGTTCTTGGCAGGCTTTCGTTCCATGTGTGTCTGCCACGTTGAGGAAAGCTACGCTGCCCTGAAAGAAACCCCCGGGGCTCCAATTCAGTTTGGGGACTCCTGCCCGACGTCTCTCTAAGTGACGCGGAAGCTGGACTTTAGGTCCAGCCCGAAATCAGGTAGAGAGTTACCCTGAGCATTGCTAGGCATTTGGAACATCCAAAGTCACCTAGGCCTACTGAGGGCATTCAGAGGATTATGCCGTTCACCACATGCAGCACACACTGCCTCCAAAAGTTTCAGCGCCGAAGGCCGAAGTGTGTTCCAAGGGTCTCCCTTGGACTGTCAGAGAAGATAGGTGTGTGTGCTGGGTGATCCAGTCTGTTATTGAGAAGCCTGGAAAAAGGCAGTCTTTTCCCCATTTGAAAGGTAGATAGTGGCGGCCTCCAGGCTGACTGAAAGACAGCGCTGTTACCCGTCTTCTAGTCACCTCGAGGAATGCCTCAGTGAAGAAAGTGAGTTTCTCCTATGAAACCAGGGGGTCGCCAGTGCCTTGCTGGGAGCTCATCCCACGCTTGCCCTAGCTAAAGTGCGAAGTAAATGTGAGCCCTGTCCTCAAGGTAAGCACGAGTGTTTCCTATCCGCAAAGTTTTGTGTGCAGCCATCTCCATGAACCCTGACTCGATAGAGTGCTTTCAGTCCTCTACGGCTTTCGGTAGGCCTCAGAGAGTCGCGTATGAATTCCACTCTGAGGGAGAGCGTGTGCGCTGTCAGTCCCCTTTTTGTTTCCCGAGCCACACAGCAGAGAACGGACTGTTGGGGTCAACTCTTTCTATGCAGAGGGGAGGGCAATGAACTGCTTCTCGCTTGGAGAGCTTGATTTCTACAGCTGTAAGGCAGCCCCGGGACAACGTTTTTGCCAGGATTACAGTCAACGTGGCTCTCCCTCTGTGGGGGCCCTCTGAACGGCACTGAAAGAATCCCTGAGCCTAAAGTGCATCCTGGCAACTCTTACCTGTCATCTCTGTGTTGTGACGCCAGGTACACTGTAGGTTCAGCCTGACAGAAAGTACAGAAAAACCGGTACACTTGTGAGGCATTTGGACGATCCAAAGTCACCTAGGCCTGACTAAGTCATTAAGCGGCTAATGCTATTCAGGGCACGCAAAACACCCCGCGTCCAACGAAGTGTGATCCTCGAAAGGCCCAGTGTGGCTGAAAGTCTCCAGTAGTCAGTCAGAGAGTGCTGGTCAATGCGCTGTGGGGTCAAGTTGGCAACTGGAGAATGTGGGAGAAGCCCGACCTTCCCCCTTTGGAAAGCAACTTCGTTGCAGCTTCCAAGCCGCCTGAAAACCCCACCACCAGGGCACTAGTCACTCCACAGATGCCTCTGAGGGGCAGTGAGTCTTTCCAAAAGAAACCAGATGCTTGCGATTCCTTCCTGGGAGCTCACCCCAGGAGCATACTGTAGCTAAATGGCCAACTAAATGTGACCTCTAGTCGCGAGGTAATGTGCACATTTTCTCATTACCAGAGCTAGTGGTGCACTGTTTCCAGGAAGTCTTACTCAATGGATGGCTTTAGCTTTAGTGTGCCTCACAGCTCTCAAGACGCTCACGTGGGCACTTCTTTCCAAGGAAGTACACTGTGTACTCAAAGCCTTCTGAGCACAACCCAGGGATACACAGCTCTGGGAACATCCCTCACTATGCAGTTGGAAGGGCCGGGAACTAAGGTGGTCTCTACGGCTAGCGCTCCACAGCTTTGAAACAGCCTCAGGACCGCGGTTCTTGGCAGGCTTTCGTTCCATGTGTGTCTGCCACGTTGAGGAAAGCTACGCTGCCCTGAAAGAAACCCCCGGGGCTCCAATTCAGTTTCGGGGCTCCTGCCCGACGTCTCTCTAAGTGACGCGGAAGCTGGACTTTAGGTCCAGCCCGAAATCAGGTAGAGAGTTACCCTGAGCATTGCTAGGCATTTGGAACATCCAAAGTCACCTAGGCCTACTGAGGGCATTCAGAGGATTATGCCGTTCACCACATGCAGCACACACTGCCTCCAAAAGTTTCAGCGCCGAAGGCCGAAGTGTGTTCCAAGGGTCTCCCTTGGACTGTCAGAGAAGATAGGTGTGTGTGCTGGGTGATCCAGTCTGTTATTGAGAAGCCTGGAAAAAGGCAGTCTTTTCCCCATTTGAAAGGTAGATAGTGGCGGCCTCCAGGCTGACTGAAAGACAGCGCTGTTACCCGTTTTCTAGTCACCTCGAGGAATGCCTCAGTGAAGAAAGTGAGTTTCTCCTATGAAACCAGGGGGTCGCCAGTGCCTTGCTGGGAGCTCATCCCACGCTTGCCCTAGCTAAAGTGCGAAGTAAACGTGAGCCCTGGCCTCAAGGTAAGCACGAGTGTTTCTTATCCGCAAAGTTTTCTGTGCAGCCACCTCCATGAACCCTGACTCGATAGAGTGCTTTCAGTCCTCTACGGCTTTCCGTAGGCCTCAGAGAGTCGCGTATGAATTCCACTCTGAGGGAGAGCGTGTGCGCTGTGAGTCCCCTTTTTGTTTCCCGAGCCACACAGCACAGAACGGACTGTTGGGGTCAACTCTTTCTATGCAGAGGGGAGGGCAATGAACTGCTTCTCGCTTGGAGAGCTTGATTTCTACAGCTGTAAGGCAGCCCCGGGACAACGTTTTTGCCAGGATTACAGTCAACGTGGCTCTCCCTCTGTGGGGGCCCTCTGAACGGCACTGAAAGAATCCCTGAGCCTAAAGTGCATCCTGGCAACTCTTACCTGTCATCTCTGTGTTGTGACGCCAGGTACACTGTAGGTCCAGCCTGACAGAAAGTACAGAAAAACCGGTACACTTGTGAGGCATTTGGACGATCCAAAGTCACCTAGGCCTGACTAAGTCATTAAGCGGCTAATGCTATTCAGGGCACGCAAAACACCCCGCGTCCAACGAAGTGTGATCCTCGAAAGGCCCAGTGTGGCTGAAAGTCTCCAGTAGTCAGTCAGAGAGTGCTGGTCAATGCGCTGGGGGGTCAAGTTGGCAACTGGAGAATGTGGGAGAAGCCCGACCTTCCCCCTTTGGAAAGCAACTTCGTTGCAGCTTCCAAGCCGCCTGAAAACCCCACCACCAGGGCACTAGTCACTCCACAGATGCCTCTGAGGGGCAGTGAGTCTTTCCAAAAGAAACCAGATGCTTGCGATTCCTTCCTGGGAGCTCACCCCAGGAGCATACTGTAGCTAAATGGCCAACTAAATGTGACCTCTAGTCGCAAGGTAATGTGCACATTTTCTCATTACCAGAGCTAGTGGTGCACTGTTTCCAGGAAGTCTTACTCAATGGATGGCTTTAGCTTTAGTGTGCCTCACAGCTCTCAAGACGCTCACGTGGGCACTTCTTTCCAAGGAAGTACACTGTGTACTCAAAGCCTTCTGAGCACAACCCAGGGATACACAGCTCTGGGAACATCCCTCACTATGCAGTTGGAAGGGCCGGGAACTGAGGTGGTCTCTACGGCTAGCGCTCCACAGCTTTGAAACAGCCTCAGGACCGCGGTTCTTGGCAGGCTTTCGTTCCATGTGTGTCTGCCACGTTGAGGAAAGCTACGCTGCCCTGAAAGAAACCCCCGGGGCTCCAATTCAGTTTGGGGACTCCTGCCCGACGTCTCTCTAAGTGACGCGGAAGCTGGACTTTAGGTCCAGCCCGAAATCAGGTAGAGAGTTACCCTGAGCATTGCTAGGCATTTGGAACATCCAAAGTCACCTAGGCCTACTGAGGGCATTCAGAGGATTATGCCGTTCACCACATGCAGCACACACTGCCTCCAAAAGTTTCAGCGCCGAAGGCCGAAGTGTGTTCCAAGGGTCTCCCTTGGACTGTCAGAGAAGATAGGTGTGTGTGCTGGGTGATCCAGTCTGTTATTGAGAAGCCTGGAAAAAGGCAGTCTTTTCCCCATTTGAAAGGTAGATAGTGGCGGCCTCCAGGCTGACTGAAAGACAGCGCTGTTACCCGTCTTCTAGTCACCTCGAGGAATGCCTCAGTGAAGAAAGTGAGTTTCTCCTATGAAACCAGGGGGTCGCCAGTGCCTTGCTGGGAGCTCATCCCACGCTTGCCCTAGCTAAAGTGCGAAGTAAATGTGAGCCCTGTCCTCAAGGTAAGCACGAGTGTTTCCTATCCGCAAAGTTTTGTGTGCAGCCATCTCCATGAACCCTGACTCGATAGAGTGCTTTCAGTCCTCTACGGCTTTCGGTAGGCCTCAGAGAGTCGCGTATGAATTCCACTCTGAGGGAGAGCGTGTGCGCTGTCAGTCCCCTTTTTGTTTCCCGAGCCACACAGCAGAGAACGGACTGTTGGGGTCAACTCTTTCTATGCAGAGGGGAGGGCAATGAACTGCTTCTCGCTTGGAGAGCTTGATTTCTACAGCTGTAAGGCAGCCCCGGGACAACGTTTTTGCCAGGATTACAGTCAACGTGGCTCTCCCTCTGTGGGGGCCCTCTGAACGGCACTGAAAGAATCCCTGAGCCTAAAGTGCATCCTGGCAACTCTTACCTGTCATCTCTGTGTTGTGACGCCAGGTACACTGTAGGTTCAGCCTGACAGAAAGTACAGAAAAACCGGTACACTTGTGAGGCATTTGGACGATCCAAAGTCACCTAGGCCTGACTAAGTCATTAAGCGGCTAATGCTATTCAGGGCACGCAAAACACCCCGCGTCCAACGAAGTGTGATCCTCGAAAGGCCCAGTGTGGCTGAAAGTCTCCAGTAGTCAGTCAGAGAGTGCTGGTCAATGCGCTGTGGGGTCAAGTTGGCAACTGGAGAATGTGGGAGAAGCCCGACCTTCCCCCTTTGGAAAGCAACTTCGTTGCAGCTTCCAAGCCGCCTGAAAACCCCACCACCAGGGCACTAGTCACTCCACAGATGCCTCTGAGGGGCAGTGAGTCTTTCCAAAAGAAACCAGATGCTTGCGATTCCTTCCTGGGAGCTCACCCCAGGAGCATACTGTAGCTAAATGGCCAACTAAATGTGACCTCTAGTCGCGAGGTAATGTGCACATTTTCTCATTACCAGAGCTAGTGGTGCACTGTTTCCAGGAAGTCTTACTCAATGGATGGCTTTAGCTTTAGTGTGCCTCACAGCTCTCAAGACGCTCACGTGGGCACTTCTTTCCAAGGAAGTACACTGTGTACTCAAAGCCTTCTGAGCACAACCCAGGGATACACAGCTCTGGGAACATCCCTCACTATGCAGTTGGAAGGGCCGGGAACTAAGGTGGTCTCTACGGCTAGCGCTCCACAGCTTTGAAACAGCCTCAGGACCGCGGTTCTTGGCAGGCTTTCGTTCCATGTGTGTCTGCCACGTTGAGGAAAGCTACGCTGCCCTGAAAGAAACCCCCGGGGCTCCAATTCAGTTTCGGGGCTCCTGCCCGACGTCTCTCTAAGTGACGCGGAAGCTGGACTTTAGGTCCAGCCCGAAATCAGGTAGAGAGTTACCCTGAGCATTGCTAGGCATTTGGAACATCCAAAGTCACCTAGGCCTACTGAGGGCATTCAGAGGATTATGCCGTTCACCACATGCAGCACACACTGCCTCCAAAAGTTTCAGCGCCGAAGGCCGAAGTGTGTTCCAAGGGTCTCCCTTGGACTGTCAGAGAAGATAGGTGTGTGTGCTGGGTGATCCAGTCTGTTATTGAGAAGCCTGGAAAAAGGCAGTCTTTTCCCCATTTGAAAGGTAGATAGTGGCGGCCTCCAGGCTGACTGAAAGACAGCGCTGTTACCCGTTTTCTAGTCACCTCGAGGAATGCCTCAGTGAAGAAAGTGAGTTTCTCCTATGAAACCAGGGGGTCGCCAGTGCCTTGCTGGGAGCTCATCCCACGCTTGCCCTAGCTAAAGTGCGAAGTAAACGTGAGCCCTGGCCTCAAGGTAAGCACGAGTGTTTCTTATCCGCAAAGTTTTCTGTGCAGCCACCTCCATGAACCCTGACTCGATAGAGTGCTTTCAGTCCTCTACGGCTTTCCGTAGGCCTCAGAGAGTCGCGTATGAATTCCACTCTGAGGGAGAGCGTGTGCGCTGTGAGTCCCCTTTTTGTTTCCCGAGCCACACAGCACAGAACGGACTGTTGGGGTCAACTCTTTCTATGCAGAGGGGAGGGCAATGAACTGCTTCTCGCTTGGAGAGCTTGATTTCTACAGCTGTAAGGCAGCCCCGGGACAACGTTTTTGCCAGGATTACAGTCAACGTGGCTCTCCCTCTGTGGGGGCCCTCTGAACGGCACTGAAAGAATCCCTGAGCCTAAAGTGCATCCTGGCAACTCTTACCTGTCATCTCTGTGTTGTGACGCCAGGTACACTGTAGGTCCAGCCTGACAGAAAGTACAGAAAAACCGGTACACTTGTGAGGCATTTGGACGATCCAAAGTCACCTAGGCCTGACTAAGTCATTAAGCGGCTAATGCTATTCAGGGCACGCAAAACACCCCGCGTCCAACGAAGTGTGATCCTCGAAAGGCCCAGTGTGGCTGAAAGTCTCCAGTAGTCAGTCAGAGAGTGCTGGTCAATGCGCTGGGGGGTCAAGTTGGCAACTGGAGAATGTGGGAGAAGCCCGACCTTCCCCCTTTGGAAAGCAACTTCGTTGCAGCTTCCAAGCCGCCTGAAAACCCCACCACCAGGGCACTAGTCACTCCACAGATGCCTCTGAGGGGCAGTGAGTCTTTCCAAAAGAAACCAGATGCTTGCGATTCCTTCCTGGGAGCTCACCCCAGGAGCATACTGTAGCTAAATGGCCAACTAAATGTGACCTCTAGTCGCAAGGTAATGTGCACATTTTCTCATTACCAGAGCTAGTGGTGCACTGTTTCCAGGAAGTCTTACTCAATGGATGGCTTTAGCTTTAGTGTGCCTCACAGCTCTCAAGACGCTCACGTGGGCACTTCTTTCCAAGGAAGTACACTGTGTACTCAAAGCCTTCTGAGCACAACCCAGGGATACACAGCTCTGGGAACATCCCTCACTATGCAGTTGGAAGGGCCGGGAACTGAGGTGGTCTCTACGGCTAGCGCTCCACAGCTTTGAAACAGCCTCAGGACCGCGGTTCTTGGCAGGCTTTCGTTCCATGTGCGTCTGCCACGTTGAGGAAAGCTACGCTGCCCTGAAAGAAACCCCCGGGGCTCCAATTCAGTTTGGGGACTCCTGCCCGACGTCTCTCTAAGTGACGCGGAAGCTGGACTTTAGGTCCAGCCCGAAATCAGGTAGAGAGTTACCCTGAGCATTGCTAGGCATTTGGAACATCCAAAGTCACCTAGGCCTACTGAGGGCATTCAGAGGATTATGCCGTTCACCACATGCAGCACACACTGCCTCCAAAAGTTTCAGCGCCGAAGGCCGAAGTGTGTTCCAAGGGTCTCCCTTGGACTGTCAGAGAAGATAGGTGTGTGTGCTGGGTGATCCAGTCTGTTATTGAGAAGCCTGGAAAAAGGCAGTCTTTTCCCCATTTGAAAGGTAGATAGTGGCGGCCTCCAGGCTGACTGAAAGACAGCGCTGTTACCCGTCTTCTAGTCACCTCGAGGAATGCCTCAGTGAAGAAAGTGAGTTTCTCCTATGAAACCAGGGGGTCGCCAGTGCCTTGCTGGGAGCTCATCCCACGCTTGCCCTAGCTAAAGTGCGAAGTAAATGTGAGCCCTGTCCTCAAGGTAAGCACGAGTGTTTCCTATCCGCAAAGTTTTGTGTGCAGCCATCTCCATGAACCCTGACTCGATAGAGTGCTTTCAGTCCTCTACGGCTTTCGGTAGGCCTCAGAGAGTCGCGTATGAATTCCACTCTGAGGGAGAGCGTGTGCGCTGTCAGTCCCCTTTTTGTTTCCCGAGCCACACAGCAGAGAACGGACTGTTGGGGTCAACTCTTTCTATGCAGAGGGGAGGGCAATGAACTGCTTCTCGCTTGGAGAGCTTGATTTCTACAGCTGTAAGGCAGCCCCGGGACAACGTTTTTGCCAGGATTACAGTCAACGTGGCTCTCCCTCTGTGGGGGCCCTCTGAACGGCACTGAAAGAATCCCTGAGCCTAAAGTGCATCCTGGCAACTCTTACCTGTCATCTCTGTGTTGTGACGCCAGGTACACTGTAGGTTCAGCCTGACAGAAAGTACAGAAAAACCGGTACACTTGTGAGGCATTTGGACGATCCAAAGTCACCTAGGCCTGACTAAGTCATTAAGCGGCTAATGCTATTCAGGGCACGCAAAACACCCCGCGTCCAACGAAGTGTGATCCTCGAAAGGCCCAGTGTGGCTGAAAGTCTCCAGTAGTCAGTCAGAGAGTGCTGGTCAATGCGCTGTGGGGTCAAGTTGGCAACTGGAGAATGTGGGAGAAGCCCGACCTTCCCCCTTTGGAAAGCAACTTCGTTGCAGCTTCCAAGCCGCCTGAAAACCCCACCACCAGGGCACTAGTCACTCCACAGATGCCTCTGAGGGGCAGTGAGTCTTTCCAAAAGAAACCAGATGCTTGCGATTCCTTCCTGGGAGCTCACCCCAGGAGCATACTGTAGCTAAATGGCCAACTAAATGTGACCTCTAGTCGCGAGGTAATGTGCACATTTTCTCATTACCAGAGCTAGTGGTGCACTGTTTCCAGGAAGTCTTACTCAATGGATGGCTTTAGCTTTAGTGTGCCTCACAGCTCTCAAGACGCTCACGTGGGCACTTCTTTCCAAGGAAGTACACTGTGTACTCAAAGCCTTCTGAGCACAACCCAGGGATACACAGCTCTGGGAACATCCCTCACTATGCAGTTGGAAGGGCCGGGAACTAAGGTGGTCTCTACGGCTAGCGCTCCACAGCTTTGAAACAGCCTCAGGACCGCGGTTCTTGGCAGGCTTTCGTTCCATGTGTGTCTGCCACGTTGAGGAAAGCTACGCTGCCCTGAAAGAAACCCCCGGGGCTCCAATTCAGTTTCGGGGCTCCTGCCCGACGTCTCTCTAAGTGACGCGGAAGCTGGACTTTAGGTCCAGCCCGAAATCAGGTAGAGAGTTACCCTGAGCATTGCTAGGCATTTGGAACATCCAAAGTCACCTAGGCCTACTGAGGGCATTCAGAGGATTATGCCGTTCACCACATGCAGCACACACTGCCTCCAAAAGTTTCAGCGCCGAAGGCCGAAGTGTGTTCCAAGGGTCTCCCTTGGACTGTCAGAGAAGATAGGTGTGTGTGCTGGGTGATCCAGTCTGTTATTGAGAAGCCTGGAAAAAGGCAGCCTTTTCCCCATTTGAAAGGTAGATAGTGGCGGCCTCCAGGCTGACTGAAAGACAGCGCTGTTACCCGTCTTCTAGTCACCTCGAGGAATGCCTCAGTGAAGAAAGTGAGTTTCTCCTATGAAACCAGGGGGTCGCCAGTGCCTTGCTGGGAGCTCATCCCACGCTTGCCCTAGCTAAAGTGCGAAGTAAACGTGAGCCCTGGCCTCAAGGTAAGCACGAGTGTTTCTTATCCGCAAGGTTTTGTGTGCAGCCATCTCCATGAACCCTGACTCGATAGAGTGCTTTCAGTCCTCTATGGCTTTCCGTAGGCCTCAGAGAGTCACGTATGAATTCCACTCTGAGGGAGAGCGTGTGCGCTGTGAGTCCCCTTTTTGTTTCCCGAGCCACACAGCAGAGAACGGACTGTTGGGGTCAACTCTTTCTATGCAGAGGGGAGGGCAATGAACTGCTTCTCGCTTGGAGAGCTTGATTTCTACAGCTGTAAGGCAGCCCCGGGACAACGTTTTTGCCAGGATTACAGTCAACGTGGCTCTCCCTCTGTGGGGGCCCTCTGAACGGCACTGAAAGAATCCCTGAGCCTAAAGTGCATCCTGGCAACTCTTACCTGTCATCTCTGTGTTGTGACGCCAGGTACACTGTAGGTCCAGCCTGACAGAAAGTACAGAAAAACCGGTACACTTGTGAGGCATTTGGACGATCCAAAGTCACCTAGGCCTGACTAAGTCATTAAGCGGCTAATGCTATTCAGGGCACGCAAAACACCCCGCGTCCAACGAAGTGTGATCCTCGAAAGGCCCAGTGTGGCTGAAAGTCTCCAGTAGTCAGTCAGAGAGTGCTGGTCAATGCGCTGGGGGGTCAAGTTGGCAACTGGAGAATGTGGGAGAAGCCCGACCTTCCCCCTTTGGAAAGCAACTTCGTTGCAGCTTCCAAGCCGCCTGAAAACCCCACCACCAGGGCACTAGTCACTCCATAGATGCCTCTGAGGGGCAGTGAGGCTTTCCAAAAGAAACCAGATGCTTGCGATTCCTTTTTGGGAGCTCACCCCAGGAGCATACTGTAGCTAAATGGCCAACTAAATGTGACCTCTAGTCGCGAGGTAATGTGCACATTTTCTCATTACCAGAGCTAGTGGTGCACTGTTTCCAGGAAGTCTTACTCAATGGATGGCTTTAGCTTTAGTGTGCCTCACAGCTCTCAAGACGCTCACGTGGGCACTTCTTTCCAAGGAAGTACACTGTGTACTCAAAGCCTTCTGAGCACAACCCAGGGATACACAGCTCTGGGAACATCCCTCACTATGCAGTTGGAAGGGCCGGGAACTAAGGTGGTCTCTACGGCTAGCGCTCCACAGCTTTGAAACAGCCTCAGGACCGCGGTTCTTGGCAGGCTTTCGTTCCATGTGCGTCTGCCACGTTGAGGAAAGCTACGCTGCCCTGAAAGAAACCCCCGGGGCTCCAATTCAGTTTGGGGGCTCCTGCCCGACGTCTCTCTAAGTGACGCGGAAGCTGGACTTTAGGTCCAGCCCGAAATCAGGTAGAGAGTTACCCTGAGCATTGCTAGGCATTTGGAACATCCAAAGTCACCTAGGCCTACTGAGGGCATTCAGAGGATTATGCCGTTCACCACCTCCAGCACACACTGCCTCCAAAAGTTTCAGCGCCGAAGGCCGAAGTGTGTTCCAAGGGTCTCCCTTGGACTGTCAGAGAAGATAGGTGTGTGTGCTGGGTGATCCAGTCTGTTATTGAGAAGCCTGGAAAAAGGCAGTCTTTTCCCCATTTGAAAGGTAGATAGTGGCGGCCTCCAGGCTGACTGAAAGACAGCGCTGTTACCCGTCTTCTAGTCACCTCGAGGAATGCCTCAGTGAAGAAAGTGAGTTTCTCCTATGAAACCAGGGGGTCGCCAGTGCCTTGCTGGGAGCTCATCCCACGCTTGCCCTAGCTAAAGTGCGAAGTAAACGTGAGCCCTGGCCTCAAGGTAAGCACGAGTGTTTCTTATCCGCAAGGTTTTGTGTGCAGCCATCTCCATGAACCCTGACTCGATAGAGTGCTTTCAGTCCTCTATGGCTTTCCGTAGGCCTCAGAGAGTCACGTATGAATTCCACTCTGAGGGAAAGCGTGTGCGCTGTGAGTCCCCTTTTTGTTTCCCGAGCCACACAGCACAGAACGGACTGTTGGGGTCAACTCTTTCTATGCAGAGGGGAGGGCAATGAATTGCTTCTCGCTTGGAGAGCTTGATTTCTACAGCTGTAAGGCAGCCCCGGGACAACGTTTTTGCCAGGATTACAGTCAACGTGGCTCTCCCTCTGTGGGGGCCCTCTGAACGGCACTGAAAGAATCCCTGAGCCTAAAGTGCATCCTGGCAACTCTTACCTGTCATCTCTGTGTTGTGACGCCAGGTACACTGTAGGTCCAGCCTGACAGAAAGTACAGAAAAACCGGTACACTTGTGAGGCATTTGGACGATCCAAAGTCACCTAGGCCTGACTAAGTCATTAAGCGGCTAATGCTATTCAGGGCACGCAAAACACCCCGCGTCCAACGAAGTGTGATCCTCGAAAGGCCCAGTGTGGCTGAAAGTCTCCAGTAGTCAGTCAGAGAGTGCTGGTCAATGCGCTGGGGGGTCAAGTTGGCAACTGGAGAATGTGGGAGAAGCCCGACCTTCCCCCTTTGGAAAGCAACTTCGTTGCAGCTTCCAAGCCGCCTGAAAACCCCACCACCAGGGCACTAGTCACTCCACAGATGCCTCTGAGGGGCAGTGAGTCTTTCCAAAAGAAACCAGATGGTTGCGATTCCTTCCTGGGAGCTCACTCCAGGGGCATACTGTGGCTAAATGGCCAACTAAATGTGACCTCTAGTCGCGAGGTAATGTGCACATTTTCTCATTACCAGAGCTAGTGGTGCACTGTTTCCAGGAAGTCTTACTCAATGGATGGCTTTAGCTTTAGTGTGCCTCACAGCTCTCAAGACGCTCACGTGGGCACTTCTTTCCAAGGAAGTACACTGTGTACTCAAAGCCTTCTGAGCACAACCCAGGGATACACAGCTCTGGGAACATCCCTCACTATGCAGTTGGAAGGGCCGGGAACTGAGGTGGTCTCTACGGCTAGCGCTCCACAGCTTTGAAACAGCCTCAGGACCGCGGTTCTTGGCAGGCTTTCGTTCCATGTGCGTCTGCCACGTTGAGGAAAGCTACACTGCCCTGAAAGAAACCCCCGGGGCTCCAATTCAGTTTGGGGGCTCCTGCCCGACGTCTCTCTAAGTGACGCGGAAGCTGGACTTTAGGTCCAGCCCGAAATCAGGTAGAGAGTTACCCTGAGCATTGCTAGGCATTTGGAACATCCAAAGTCACCTAGGCCTACTGAGGGCATTCAGAGGATTATGCCGTTCACCACATGCAGCACACACTGCCTCCAAAAGTTTCAGCGCCGAAGGCCGAAGTGTGTTCCAAGGGTCTCCCTTGGACTGTCAGAGAAGATAGGTGTGTGTGCTGGGTGATCCAGTCTGTTATTGAGAAGCCTGGAAAAAGGCAGTCTTTTCCCCATTTGAAAGGTAGATAGTGGCGGCCTCCAGGCTGACTGAAAGACAGCGCTGTTACCCGTCTTCTAGTCACCTCGAGGAATGCCTCAGTGAAGAAAGTGAGTTTCTCCTATGAAACCAGGGGGTCGCCAGTGCCTTGCTGGGAGCTCATCCCACGCTTGCCCTAGCTAAAGTGCGAAGTAAACGTTAGCCCTGGCCTCAAGGTAAGCACGAGTGTTTCTTATCCGCAAGGTTTTGTGTGCAGCCACCTCCATGAACCCTGACTCGATAGAGTGCTTTCAGTCCTCTATGGCTTTCCGTAGGCCTCAGAGAGTCACGTATGAATTCCACTCTGAGGGAGAGCGTGTGCGCTGTGAGTCCCCTTTTTGTTTCCCGAGCCACACAGCACAGAACGGACTGTTGGGGTCAACTCTTTCTATGCAGAGGGGAGGGCAATGAACTGCTTCTCGCTTGGAGAGCTTGATTTCTACAGCTGTAAGGCAGCCCCGGGACAACGTTTTTGCCAGGATTACAGTCAACGTGGCTCTCCCTCTGTGGGGGCCCTCTGAACGGCACTGAAAGAATCCCTGAGCCTAAAGTGCATCCTGGCAACTCTTACCTGTCATCTCTGTGTTGTGACGCCAGGTACACTGTAGGTCCAGCCTGACAGAAAGTACAGAAAAACCGGTACACTTGTGAGGCATTTGGACGATCCAAAGTCACCTAGGCCTGACTAAGTCATTAAGCGGCTAATGCTATTCAGGGCACGCAAAACACCCCGCGTCCAACGAAGTGTGATCCTCGAAAGGCCCAGTGTGGCTGAAAGTCTCCAGTAGTCAGTCAGAGAGTGCTGGTCAATGCGCTGGGGGGTCAAGTTGGCAACTGGAGAATGTGGGAGAAGCCCGACCTTCCCCCTTTGGAAAGCAACTTCGTTGCAGCTTCCAAGCCGCCTGAAAACCCCACCACCAGGGCACTAGTCACTCCATAGATGCCTCTGAGGGGCAGTGAGGCTTTCCAAAAGAAACCAGATGCTTGCGATTCCTTTTTGGGAGCTCACCCCAGGAGCATACTGTAGCTAAATGGCCAACTAAATGTGACCTCTAGTCGCGAGGTAATGTGCACATTTTCTCATTACCAGAGCTAGTGGTGCACTGTTTCCAGGAAGTCTTACTCAATGGATGGCTTTAGCTTTAGTGTGCCTCACAGCTCTCAAGACGCTCACGTGGGCACTTCTTTCCAAGGAAGTACACTGTGTACTCAAAGCCTTCTGAGCACAACCCAGGGATACACAGCTCTGGGAACATCCCTCACTATGCAGTTGGAAGGGCCGGGAACTAAGGTGGTCTCTACGGCTAGCGCTCCACAGCTTTGAAACAGCCTCAGGACCGCGGTTCTTGGCAGGCTTTCGTTCCATGTGCGTCTGCCACGTTGAGGAAAGCTACGCTGCCCTGAAAGAAACCCCCGGGGCTCCAATTCAGTTTGGGGGCTCCTGCCCGACGTCTCTCTAAGTGACGCGGAAGCTGGACTTTAGGTCCAGCCCGAAATCAGGTAGAGAGTTACCCTGAGCATTGCTAGGCATTTGGAACATCCAAAGTCACCTAGGCCTACTGAGGGCATTCAGAGGATTATGCCGTTCACCACCTCCAGCACACACTGCCTCCAAAAGTTTCAGCGCCGAAGGCCGAAGTGTGTTCCAAGGGTCTCCCTTGGACTGTCAGAGAAGATAGGTGTGTGTGCTGGGTGATCCAGTCTGTTATTGAGAAGCCTGGAAAAAGGCAGTCTTTTCCCCATTTGAAAGGTAGATAGTGGCGGCCTCCAGGCTGACTGAAAGACAGCGCTGTTACCCGTCTTCTAGTCACCTCGAGGAATGCCTCAGTGAAGAAAGTGAGTTTCTCCTATGAAACCAGGGGGTCGCCAGTGCCTTGCTGGGAGCTCATCCCACGCTTGCCCTAGCTAAAGTGCGAAGTAAACGTGAGCCCTGGCCTCAAGGTAAGCACGAGTGTTTCTTATCCGCAAGGTTTTGTGTGCAGCCATCTCCATGAACCCTGACTCGATAGAGTGCTTTCAGTCCTCTATGGCTTTCCGTAGGCCTCAGAGAGTCACGTATGAATTCCACTCTGAGGGAAAGCGTGTGCGCTGTGAGTCCCCTTTTTGTTTCCCGAGCCACACAGCACAGAACGGACTGTTGGGGTCAACTCTTTCTATGCAGAGGGGAGGGCAATGAATTGCTTCTCGCTTGGAGAGCTTGATTTCTACAGCTGTAAGGCAGCCCCGGGACAACGTTTTTGCCAGGATTACAGTCAACGTGGCTCTCCCTCTGTGGGGGCCCTCTGAACGGCACTGAAAGAATCCCTGAGCCTAAAGTGCATCCTGGCAACTCTTACCTGTCATCTCTGTGTTGTGACGCCAGGTACACTGTAGGTCCAGCCTGACAGAAAGTACAGAAAAACCGGTACACTTGTGAGGCATTTGGACGATCCAAAGTCACCTAGGCCTGACTAAGTCATTAAGCGGCTAATGCTATTCAGGGCACGCAAAACACCCCGCGTCCAACGAAGTGTGATCCTCGAAAGGCCCAGTGTGGCTGAAAGTCTCCAGTAGTCAGTCAGAGAGTGCTGGTCAATGCGCTGGGGGGTCAAGTTGGCAACTGGAGAATGTGGGAGAAGCCCGACCTTCCCCCTTTGGAAAGCAACTTCGTTGCAGCTTCCAAGCCGCCTGAAAACCCCACCACCAGGGCACTAGTCACTCCACAGATGCCTCTGAGGGGCAGTGAGTCTTTCCAAAAGAAACCAGATGGTTGCGATTCCTTCCTGGGAGCTCACTCCAGGGGCATACTGTGGCTAAATGGCCAACTAAATGTGACCTCTAGTCGCGAGGTAATGTGCACATTTTCTCATTACCAGAGCTAGTGGTGCACTGTTTCCAGGAAGTCTTACTCAATGGATGGCTTTAGCTTTAGTGTGCCTCACAGCTCTCAAGACGCTCACGTGGGCACTTCTTTCCAAGGAAGTACACTGTGTACTCAAAGCCTTCTGAGCACAACCCAGGGATACACAGCTCTGGGAACATCCCTCACTATGCAGTTGGAAGGGCCGGGAACTGAGGTGGTCTCTACGGCTAGCGCTCCACAGCTTTGAAACAGCCTCAGGACCGCGGTTCTTGGCAGGCTTTCGTTCCATGTGCGTCTGCCACGTTGAGGAAAGCTACACTGCCCTGAAAGAAACCCCCGGGGCTCCAATTCAGTTTGGGGGCTCCTGCCCGACGTCTCTCTAAGTGACGCGGAAGCTGGACTTTAGGTCCAGCCCGAAATCAGGTAGAGAGTTACCCTGAGCATTGCTAGGCATTTGGAACATCCAAAGTCACCTAGGCCTACTGAGGGCATTCAGAGGATTATGCCGTTCACCACATGCAGCACACACTGCCTCCAAAAGTTTCAGCGCCGAAGGCCGAAGTGTGTTCCAAGGGTCTCCCTTGGACTGTCAGAGAAGATAGGTGTGTGTGCTGGGTGATCCAGTCTGTTATTGAGAAGCCTGGAAAAAGGCAGTCTTTTCCCCATTTGAAAGGTAGATAGTGGCGGCCTCCAGGCTGACTGAAAGACAGCGCTGTTACCCGTCTTCTAGTCACCTCGAGGAATGCCTCAGTGAAGAAAGTGAGTTTCTCCTATGAAACCAGGGGGTCGCCAGTGCCTTGCTGGGAGCTCATCCCACGCTTGCCCTAGCTAAAGTGCGAAGTAAACGTTAGCCCTGGCCTCAAGGTAAGCACGAGTGTTTCTTATCCGCAAGGTTTTGTGTGCAGCCACCTCCATGAACCCTGACTCGATAGAGTGCTTTCAGTCCTCTATGGCTTTCCGTAGGCCTCAGAGAGTCACGTATGAATTCCACTCTGAGGGAGAGCGTGTGCGCTGTGAGTCCCCTTTTTGTTTCCCGAGCCACACAGCACAGAACGGACTGTTGGGGTCAACTCTTTCTATGCAGAGGGGAGGGCAATGAACTGCTTCTCGCTTGGAGAGCTTGATTTCTACAGCTGTAAGGCAGCCCCGGGACAACGTTTTTGCCAGGATTACAGTCAACGTGGCTCTCCCTCTGTGGGGGCCCTCTGAACGGCACTGAAAGAATCCCTGAGCCTAAAGTGCATCCTGGCAACTCTTACCTGTCATCTCTGTGTTGTGACGCCAGGTACACTGTAGGTCCAGCCTGACAGAAAGTACAGAAAAACCGGTACACTTGTGAGGCATTTGGACGATCCAAAGTCACCTAGGCCTGACTAAGTCATTAAGCGGCTAATGCTATTCAGGGCACGCAAAACACCCCGCGTCCAACGAAGTGTGATCCTCGAAAGGCCCAGTGTGGCTGAAAGTCTCCAGTAGTCAGTCAGAGAGTGCTGGTCAATGCGCTGGGGGGTCAAGTTGGCAACTGGAGAATGTGGGAGAAGCCCGACCTTCCCCCTTTGGAAAGCAACTTCGTTGCAGCTTCCAAGCCGCCTGAAAACCCCACCACCAGGGCACTAGTCACTCCATAGATGCCTCTGAGGGGCAGTGAGGATTTCCAAAAGAAACCAGGTGCTTGCGATTCCTTCCTGGGAGCTCACGCCAGGAGCATACTGTGGCTAAATGGCCAACTAAATGTGACCTCTATTCGCGAGGTAATGTGCACATTTTCACATTACCAGAGCTAGTGGTGCACTGTTTCCAGGAAGTCTAACTCAATGGATGGCATTAGCTTTAGTGTGCCTCACAGCTCTCAAGACGCTCACGTGGGCACTTCTTTCCAAGGAAGTACACTGTGTACTCAAAGCCTTCTGAGCACAACCCAGGGATACACAGCTCTGGGAACATCCCTCACTATGCAGTTGGAAGGGCCGGGAACTAAGGTGGTCTCTACGGCTAGCGCTCCACAGCTTTGAAACAGCCTCAGGACCGCGGTTCTTGGCAGGCTTTCGTTCCATGTGCGTCTGCCACGTTGAGGAAAGCTACGCTGCCCTGAAAGAAACCCCCGGGGCTCCAATTCAGTTTGGGGGCTCCTGCCCGACGTCTCTCTAAGTGACGCGGAAGCTGGACTTTAGGTCCAGCCCGAAATCAGGTAGAGAGTTACCCTGAGCATTGCTAGGCATTTGGAACATCCAAAGTCACCTAGGCCTACTGAGGGCATTCAGAGGATTATGCCGTTCACCACCTCCAGCACACACTGCCTCCAAAAGTTTCAGCGCCGAAGGCCGAAGTGTGTTCCAAGGGTCTCCCTTGGACTGTCAGAGAAGATAGGTGTGTGTGCTGGGTGATCCAGTCTGTTATTGAGAAGCCTGGAAAAAGGCAGTCTTTTCCCCATTTGAAAGGTAGATAGTGGCGGCCTCCAGGCTGACTGAAAGACAGCGCTGTTACCCGTCTTCTAGTCACCTCGAGGAATGCCTCAGTGAAGAAAGTGAGTTTCTCCTATGAAACCAGGGGGTCGCCAGTGCCTTGCTGGGAGCTCATCCCACGCTTGCCCTAGCTAAAGTGCGAAGTAAACGTGAGCCCTGGCCTCAAGGTAAGCACGAGTGTTTCTTATCCGCAAGGTTTTGTGTGCAGCCATCTCCATGAACCCTGACTCGATAGAGTGCTTTCAGTCCTCTATGGCTTTCCGTAGGCCTCAGAGAGTCACGTATGAATTCCACTCTGAGGGAAAGCGTGTGCGCTGTGAGTCCCCTTTTTGTTTCCCGAGCCACACAGCACAGAACGGACTGTTGGGGTCAACTCTTTCTATGCAGAGGGGAGGGCAATGAATTGCTTCTCGCTTGGAGAGCTTGATTTCTACAGCTGTAAGGCAGCCCCGGGACAACGTTTTTGCCAGGATTACAGTCAACGTGGCTCTCCCTCTGTGGGGGCCCTCTGAACGGCACTGAAAGAATCCCTGAGCCTAAAGTGCATCCTGGCAACTCTTACCTGTCATCTCTGTGTTGTGACGCCAGGTACACTGTAGGTCCAGCCTGACAGAAAGTACAGAAAAACCGGTACACTTGTGAGGCATTTGGACGATCCAAAGTCACCTAGGCCTGACTAAGTCATTAAGCGGCTAATGCTATTCAGGGCACGCAAAACACCCCGCGTCCAACGAAGTGTGATCCTCGAAAGGCCCAGTGTGGCTGAAAGTCTCCAGTAGTCAGTCAGAGAGTGCTGGTCAATGCGCTGGGGGGTCAAGTTGGCAACTGGAGAATGTGGGAGAAGCCCGACCTTCCCCCTTTGGAAAGCAACTTCGTTGCAGCTTCCAAGCCGCCTGAAAACCCCACCACCAGGGCACTAGTCACTCCACAGATGCCTCTGAGGGGCAGTGAGTCTTTCCAAAAGAAACCAGATGCTTGCGATTCCTTCCTGGGAGCTCACTCCAGGGGCATACTGTGGCTAAATGGCCAACTAAATGTGACCTCTAGTCGCGAGGTAATGTGCACATTTTCTCATTACCAGAGCTAGTGGTGCACTGTTTCCAGGAAGTCTTACTCAATGGATGGCTTTAGCTTTAGTGTGCCTCACAGCTCTCAAGACGCTCACGTGGGCACTTCTTTCCAAGGAAGTACACTGTGTACTCAAAGCCTTCTGAGCACAACCCAGGGATACACAGCTCTGGGAACATCCCTCACTATGCAGTTGGAAGGGCCGGGAACTGAGGTGGTCTCTACGGCTAGCGCTCCACAGCTTTGAAACAGCCTCAGGACCGCGGTTCTTGGCAGGCTTTCGTTCCATGTGCGTCTGCCACGTTGAGGAAAGCTACACTGCCCTGAAAGAAACCCCCGGGGCTCCAATTCAGTTTGGGGGCTCCTGCCCGACGTCTCTCTAAGTGACGCGGAAGCTGGACTTTAGGTCCAGCCCGAAATCAGGTAGAGAGTTACCCTGAGCATTGCTAGGCATTTGGAACATCCAAAGTCACCTAGGCCTACTGAGGGCATTCAGAGGATTATGCCGTTCACCACATGCAGCACACACTGCCTCCAAAAGTTTCAGCGCCGAAGGCCGAAGTGTGTTCCAAGGGTCTCCCTTGGACTGTCAGAGAAGATAGGTGTGTGTGCTGGGTGATCCAGTCTGTTATTGAGAAGCCTGGAAAAAGGCAGTCTTTTCCCCATTTGAAAGGTAGATAGTGGCGGCCTCCAGGCTGACTGAAAGACAGCGCTGTTACCCGTCTTCTAGTCACCTCGAGGAATGCCTCAGTGAAGAAAGTGAGTTTCTCCTATGAAACCAGGGGGTCGCCAGTGCCTTGCTGGGAGCTCATCCCACGCTTGCCCTAGCTAAAGTGCGAAGTAAACGTTAGCCCTGGCCTCAAGGTAAGCACGAGTGTTTCTTATCCGCAAGGTTTTGTGTGCAGCCACCTCCATGAACCCTGACTCGATAGAGTGCTTTCAGTCCTCTATGGCTTTCCGTAGGCCTCAGAGAGTCACGTATGAATTCCACTCTGAGGGAGAGCGTGTGCGCTGTGAGTCCCCTTTTTGTTTCCCGAGCCACACAGCACAGAACGGACTGTTGGGGTCAACTCTTTCTATGCAGAGGGGAGGGCAATGAACTGCTTCTCGCTTGGAGAGCTTGATTTCTACAGCTGTAAGGCAGCCCCGGGACAACGTTTTTGCCAGGATTACAGTCAACGTGGCTCTCCCTCTGTGGGGGCCCTCTGAACGGCACTGAAAGAATCCCTGAGCCTAAAGTGCATCCTGGCAACTCTTACCTGTCATCTCTGTGTTGTGACGCCAGGTACACTGTAGGTCCAGCCTGACAGAAAGTACAGAAAAACCGGTACACTTGTGAGGCATTTGGACGATCCAAAGTCACCTAGGCCTGACTAAGTCATTAAGCGGCTAATGCTATTCAGGGCACGCAAAACACCCCGCGTCCAACGAAGTGTGATCCTCGAAAGGCCCAGTGTGGCTGAAAGTCTCCAGTAGTCAGTCAGAGAGTGCTGGTCAATGCGCTGGGGGGTCAAGTTGGCAACTGGAGAATGTGGGAGAAGCCCGACCTTCCCCCTTTGGAAAGCAACTTCGTTGCAGCTTCCAAGCCGCCTGAAAACCCCACCACCAGGGCACTAGTCACTCCATAGATGCCTCTGAGGGGCAGTGAGGCTTTCCAAAAGAAACCAGATGCTTGCGATTCCTTTTTGGGAACTCACCCCAGGAGCATACTGTAGCTAAATGGCCAACTAAATGTGACCTCTAGTCGCGAGGTAATGTGCACATTTTCTCATTACCAGAGCTAGTGGTGCACTGTTTCCAGGAAGTCTTACTCAATGGATGGCTTTAGCTTTAGTGTGCCTCGCAGCTCTCAAGACGCTCACGTGGGCACTTCTTTCCAAGGAAGTACACTGTGTACTCAAAGCCTTCTGAGCACAACCCAGGGATACACAGCTCTGGGAACATCCCTCACTATGCAGTTGGAAGGGCCGGGAACTAAGGTGGTCTCTACGGCTAGCGCTCCACAGCTTTGAAACAGCCTCAGGACCACGGTTCTTGGCAGGCTTTCGTTCCATGTGCATCTGCCACGTTGAGGAAAGCTACGCTGCCCTGAAAGAAACCCCCGGGGCTCCAATTCAGTTTGGGGGCTCCTGCCCGACGTCTCTCTAAGTGACGCGGAAGCTGGACTTTAGGTCCAGCCCGAAATCAGGTAGAGAGTTACCCTGAGCATTGCTAGGCATTTGGAACATCCAAAGTCACCTAGGCCTACTGAGGGCATTCAGAGGATTATGCCGTTCACCACATGCAGCACACACTGCCTCCAAAAGTTTCAGCGCCGAAGGCCGAAGTGTGTTCCAAGGGTCTCCCTTGGACTGTCAGAGAAGATAGGTGTGTGTGCTGGGTGATCCAGTCTGTTATTGAGAAGCCTGGAAAAAGGCAGTCTTTTCCCCATTTGAAAGGTAGATAGTGGCGGCCTCCAGGCTGACTGAAAGACAGCGCTGTTACCCGTCTTCTAGTCACCTCGAGGAATGCCTCAGTGAAGAAAGTGAGTTTCTCCTATGAAACCAGGGGGTCGCCAGTGCCTTGCTGGGAGCTCATCCCACGCTTGCCCTAGCTAAAGTGCGAAGTAAACGTGAGCCCTGGCCTCAAGGTAAGCACGAGTGTTTCTTATCCGCAAAGTTTTCTGTGCAGCCACCTCCATGAACCCTGACTCGATAGAGTGCTTTCAGTCCTCTACGGCTTTCCGTAGGCCTCAGAGAGTCGCGTATGAATTCCACTCTGAGGGAGAGCGTGTGCGCTGTGAGTCCCCTTTTTGTTTCCCGAGCCACACAGCACAGAACGGACTGTTGGGGTCAACTCTTTCTATGCAGAGGGGAGGGCAATGAACTGCTTCTCGCTTGGAGAGCTTGATTTCTACAGCTGTAAGGCAGCCCCGGGACAACGTTTTTGCCAGGATTACAGTCAACGTGGCTCTCCCTCTGTGGGGGCCCTCTGAACGGCACTGAAAGAATCCCTGAGCCTAAAGTGCATCCTGGCAACTCTTACCTGTCATCTCTGTGTTGTGACGCCAGGTACACTGTAGGTCCAGCCTGACAGAAAGTACAGAAAAACCGGTACACTTGTGAGGCATTTGGACGATCCAAAGTCACCTAGGCCTGACTAAGTCATTAAGCGGCTAATGCTATTCAGGGCACGCAAAACACCCCGCGTCCAACGAAGTGTGATCCTCGAAAGGCCCAGTGTGGCTGAAAGTCTCCAGTAGTCAGTCAGAGAGTGCTGGTCAATGCGCTGGGGGGTCAAGTTGGCAACTGGAGAATGTGGGAGAAGCCCGACCTTCCCCCTTTGGAAAGCAACTTCGTTGCAGCTTCCAAGCCGCCTGAAAACCCCACCACCAGGGCACTAGTCACTCCATAGATGCCTCTGAGGGGCAGTGAGGATTTCCAAAAGAAACCAGGTGCTTGCGATTCCTTCCTGGGAGCTCACGCCAGGAGCATACTGTGGCTAAATGGCCAACTAAATGTGACCTCTATTCGCGAGGTAATGTGCACATTTTCACATTACCAGAGCTAGTGGTGCACTGTTTCCAGGAAGTCTAACTCAATGGATGGCATTAGCTTTAGTGTGCCTCACAGCTCTCAAGACGCTCACGTGGGCACTTCTTTCCAAGGAAGTACACTGTGTACTCAAAGCCTTCTGAGCACAACCCAGGGATACACAGCTCTGGGAACATCCCTCACTATGCAGTTGGAAGGGCCGGGAACTAAGGTGGTCTCTACGGCTAGCGCTCCACAGCTTTGAAACAGCCTCAGGACCGCGGTTCTTGGCAGGCTTTCGTTCCATGTGCGTCTGCCACGTTGAGGAAAGCTACGCTGCCCTGAAAGAAACCCCCGGGGCTCCAATTCAGTTTGGGGGCTCCTGCCCGACGTCTCTCTAAGTGACACGGAAGCTGGACTTTAGGTCCAGCCCGAAATCAGGTAGAGAGTTACCCTGAGCATTGCTAGGCATTTGGAACATCCAAAGTCACCTAGGCCTACTGAGGGCATTCAGAGGATTATGCCGTTCACCACATGCAGCACACACTGCCTCCAAAAGTTTCAGCGCCGAAGGCCGAAGTGTTCCAAGGGTCTCCCTTGGACTGTCAGAGAAGATAGGTGTGTGTGCTGGGTGATCCAGTCTGTTATTGAGAAGCCTGGAAAAAGGCAGTCTTTTCCCCATTTGAAAGGTAGATAGTGGCGGCCTCCAGGCTGACTGAAAGACAGCGCTGTTACCCGTCTTCTAGTCACCTCGAGGAATGCCTCAGTGAAGAAAGTGAGTTTCTCCTATGAAACCAGGGGGTCGCCAGTGCCTTGCTGGGAGCTCATCCCACGCTTGCCCTAGCTAAAGTGCGAAGTAAACGTGAGCCCTGGCCTCAAGGTAAGCACGAGTGTTTCTTATCCGCAAGGTTTTGTGTGCAGCCATCTCCATGAACCCTGACTCGATAGAGTGCTTTCAGTCCTCTATGGCTTTCCGTAGGCCTCAGAGAGTCACGTATGAGTTCCACTCTGAGGGAGAGCGTGTGCGCTGTGAGTCCCCTTTTTGTTTCCCGAGCCACACAGCACAGAACGGACTGTTGAGGTCAACTCTTTCTATGCAGAGGGGAGGGCAATGAACTGCTTCTCGCTTGGAGAGCTTGATTTCTACAGCTGTAAGGCAGCCCCGGGACAACGTTTTTGCCAGGATTACAGTCAACGTGGCTCTCCCTCTGTGGGGGCCCTCTGAACGGCACTGAAAGAATCCCTGAGCCTAAAGTGCATCCTGGCAACTCTTACCTGTCATCTCTGTGTTGTGACGCCAGGTACACTGTAGGTCCAGCCTGACAGAAAGTACAGAAAAACCGGTACACTTGTGAGGCATTTGGACGATCCAAAGTCACCTAGGCCTGACTAAGTCATTAAGCGGCTAATGCTATTCAGGGCACGCAAAACACCCCGCGTCCAACGAAGTGTGATCCTCGAAAGGCCCAGTGTGGCTGAAAGTCTCCAGTAGTCAGTCAGAGAGTGCTGGTCAATGCGCTGGGGGGTCAAGTTGGCAACTGGAGAATGTGGGAGAAGCCCGACCTTCCCCCTTTGGAAAGCAACTTCGTTGCAGCTTCCAAGCCGCCTGAAAACCCCACCACCAGGGCACTAGTCACTCCACAGATGCCTCTGAGGGGCAGTGAGTCTTTCCAAAAGAAACCAGATGCTTGCGATTCCTTCCTGGGAGCTCACCCCAGGAGCATACTGTAGCTAAATGGCCAACTAAATGTGACCTCTAGTCGCAAGGTAATGTGCACATTTTCTCATTACCAGAGCTAGTGGTGCACTGTTTCCAGGAAGTCTTACTCAATGGATGGCTTTAGCTTTAGTGTGCCTCACAGCTCTCAAGACGCTCACGTGGGCACTTCTTTCCAAGGAAGTACACTGTGTACTCAAAGCCTTCTGAGCACAACCCAGGGATACACAGCTCTGGGAACATCCCTCACTATGCAGTTGGAAGGGCCGGGAACTGAGGTGGTCTCTACGGCTAGCGCTCCACAGCTTTGAAACAGCCTCAGGACCGCGGTTCTTGGCAGGCTTTCGTTCCATGTGTGTCTGCCACGTTGAGGAAAGCTATGCTGCCCTGAAAGAAACCCCCGGGGCTCCAATTCAGTTTGGGGGCTCCTGCCCGACGTCTCTCTAAGTGACGCGGAAGCTGGACTTTAGGTCCAGCCCGAAATCAGGTAGAGAGTTACCCTGAGCATTGCTAGGCATTTGGAACATCCAAAGTCACCTAGGCCTACTGAGGGCATTCAGAGGATTATGCCGTTCACCACATGCAGCACACACTGCCTCCAAAAGTTTCAGCGCCGAAGGCCGAAGTGTGTTCCAAGGGTCTCCCTTGGACTGTCAGAGAAGATAGGTGTGTGTGCTGGGTGATCCAGTCTGTTATTGAGAAGCCTGGAAAAAGGCAGCCTTTTCCCCATTTGAAAGGTAGATAGTGGCGGCCTCCAGGCTGACTGAAAGACAGCGCTGTTACCCGTCTTCTAGTCACCTCGAGGAATGCCTCAATGAAGAAAGTGAGTTTCTCTTATGAAACCAGGGGGTCGCCAGTGCCTTGCTGGGAGCTCATCCCACGCTTGCCCTAGCTAAAGTGCGAAGTAAACGTGAGCCCTGGCCTCAAGGTAAGCACGAGTGTTTCTTATCCGCAAAGTTTTCTGTGCAGCCACCTCCATGAACCCTGACTCGATAGAGTGCTTTCAGTCCTCTACGGCTTTCCGTAGGCCTCAGAGAGTCGCGTATGAATTCCACTCTGAGGGAGAGCCTGTGCGCTGTGAGTCCCCTTTTTGTTTCCCGAGCCACACAGCAGAGAACGGACTGTTGGGGTCAACTCTTTCTATGCAGAGGGGAGGGCAATGAACTGCTTCTCGCTTGGAGAGCTTGATTTCTACAGCTGTAAGGCAGCCCCGGGACAACGTTTTTGCCAGGATTACAGTCAACGTGGCTCTCCCTCTGTGGGGGCCCTCTGAACGGCACTGAAAGAATCCCTGAGCCTAAAGTGCATCCTGGCAACTCTTACCTGTCATCTCTGTGTTGTGACGCCAGGTACACTGTAGGTCCAGCCTGACAGAAAGTACAGAAAAACCGGTACACTTGTGAGGCATTTGGACGATCCAAAGTCACCTAGGCCTGACTAAGTCATTAAGCGGCTAATGCTATTCAGGGCACGCAAAACACCCCGCGTCCAACGAAGTGTGATCCTCGAAAGGCCCAGTGTGGCTGAAAGTCTCCAGTAGTCAGTCAGAGAGTGCTGGTCAATGCGCTGGGGGGTCAAGGTGGCAACTGGAGAATGTGGGAGAAGCCCGACCTTCCCCCTTTGGAAAGCAACTTCGTTGCAGCTTCCAAGCCGCCTGAAAACCCCACCACCAGGGCACTAGTCACTCCACAGATGCCTCTGAGGGGCAGTGAGTCTTTCCAAAAGAAACCAGATGCTTGCGATTCCTTCCTGGGAGCTCACTCCAGGGGCATACTGTGGCTAAATGGCCAACTAAATGTGACCTCTAGTCGCGAGGTAATGTGCACATTTTCTCATTACCAGAGCTAGTGGTGCACTGTTTCCAGGAAGTCTTACTCAATGGATGGCTTTAGCTTTAGTGTGCCTCGCAGCTCTCAAGACGCTCACGTGGGCACTTCTTTCCAAGGAAGTACACTGTGTACTCAAAGCCTTCTGAGCACAACCCAGGGATACACAGCTCTGGGAACATCCCTCACTATGCAGTTGGAAGGGCCGGGAACTAAGGTGGTCTCTACGGCTAGCGCTCCACAGCTTTGAAACAGCCTCAGGACCACAGTTCTTGGCAGGCTTTCGTTCCATGTGCATCTGCCACGTTGAGGAAAGCTACGCTGCCCTGAAAGAAACCCCCGGGGCTCCAATTCAGTTTGGGGGCTCCTGCCCGACGTCTCTCTAAGTGACGCGGAAGCTGGACTTTAGGTCCAGCCCGAAATCAGGTAGAGAGTTACCCTGAGCATTGCTAGGCATTTGGAACATCCAAAGTCACCTAGGCCTACTGAGGGCATTCAGAGGATTATGCCGTTCACCACATGCAGCACACACTGCCTCCAAAAGTTTCAGCGCCGAAGGCCGAAGTGTGTTCCAAGGGTCTCCCTTGGACTGTCAGAGAAGATAGGTGTGTGTGCTGGGTGATCCAGTCTGTTATTGAGAAGCCTGGAAAAAGGCAGTCTTTTCCCCATTTGAAAGGTAGATAGTGGCGGCCTCCAGGCTGACTGAAAGACAGCGCTGTTACCCGTCTTCTAGTCACCTCGAGGAATGCCTCAGTGAAGAAAGTGAGTTTCTCCTATGAAACCAGGGGGTCGCCAGTGCCTTGCTGGGAGCTCATCCCACGCTTGCCCTAGCTAAAGTGCGAAGTAAACGTGAGCCCTGGCCTCAAGGTAAGCACGAGTGTTTCTTATCCGCAAAGTTTTCTGTGCAGCCACCTCCATGAACCCTGACTCGATAGAGTGCTTTCAGTCCTCTACGGCTTTCCGTAGGCCTCAGAGAGTCGCGTATGAATTCCACTCTGAGGGAGAGCGTGTGCGCTGTGAGTCCCCTTTTTGTTTCCCGAGCCACACAGCACAGAACGGACTGTTGGGGTCAACTCTTTCTATGCAGAGGGGAGGGCAATGAACTGCTTCTCGCTTGGAGAGCTTGATTTCTACAGCTGTAAGGCAGCCCCGGGACAACGTTTTTGCCAGGATTACAGTCAACGTGGCTCTCCCTCTGTGGGGGCCCTCTGAACGGCACTGAAAGAATCCCTGAGCCTAAAGTGCATCCTGGCAACTCTTACCTGTCATCTCTGTGTTGTGACGCCAGGTACACTGTAGGTCCAGCCTGACAGAAAGTACAGAAAAACCGGTACACTTGTGAGGCATTTGGACGATCCAAAGTCACCTAGGCCTGACTAAGTCATTAAGCGGCTAATGCTATTCAGGGCACGCAAAACACCCCGCGTCCAACGAAGTGTGATCCTCGAAAGGCCCAGTGTGGCTGAAAGTCTCCAGTAGTCAGTCAGAGAGTGCTGGTCAATGCGCTGGGGGGTCAAGTTGGCAACTGGAGAATGTGGGAGAAGCCCGACCTTCCCCCTTTGGAAAGCAACTTCGTTGCAGCTTCCAAGCCGCCTGAAAACCCCACCACCAGGGCACTAGTCACTCCACAGATGCCTCTGAGGGGCAGTGAGTCTTTCCAAAAGAAACCAGATGCTTGCGATTCCTTCCTGGGAGCTCACCCCAGGAGCATACTGTAGCTAAATGGCCAACTAAATGTGACCTCTAGTCGCAAGGTAATGTGCACATTTTCTCATTACCAGAGCTAGTGGTGCACTGTTTCCAGGAAGTCTTACTCAATGGATGGCTTTAGCTTTAGTGTGCCTCACAGCTCTCAAGACGCTCACGTGGGCACTTCTTTCCAAGGAAGTACACTGTGTACTCAAAGCCTTCTGAGCACAACCCAGGGATACACAGCTCTGGGAACATCCCTCACTATGCAGTTGGAAGGGCCGGGAACTGAGGTGGTCTCTACGGCTAGCGCTCCACAGCTTTGAAACAGCCTCAGGACCGCGGTTCTTGGCAGGCTTTCGTTCCATGTGCGTCTGCCACGTTGAGGAAAGCTACGCTGCCCTGAAAGAAACCCCCGGGGCTCCAATTCAGTTTGGGAGCTCCTGCCCGACGTCTCTCTAAGTGACACGGAAGCTGGACTTTAGGTCCAGCCCGAAATCAGGTAGAGAGTTACCCTGAGCATTGCTAGGCATTTGGAACATCCAAAGTCACCTAGGCCTACTGAGGGCATTCAGAGGATTATGCCGTTCACCACCTGCAGCACACACTGCCTCCAAAAGTTTCAGCGCCGAAGGCCGAAGTGTTCCAAGGGTCTCCCTTGGACTGTCAGAGAAGATAGGTGTGTGTGCTGGGTGATCCAGTCTGTTATTGAGAAGCCTGGAAAAAGGCAGTCTTTTCCCCATTTGAAAGGTAGATAGTGGCGGCCTCCAGGCTGACTGAAAGACAGCGCTGTTACCCGTCTTCTAGTCACCTCGAGGAATGCCTCAGTGAAGAAAGTGAGTTTCTCCTATGAAACCAGGGGGTCGCCAGTGCCTTGCTGGGAGCTCATCCCACGCTTGCCCTAGCTAAAGTGCGAAGTAAACGTGAGCCCTGGCCTCAAGGTAAGCACGAGTGTTTCTTATCCGCAAGGTTTTGTGTGCAGCCATCTCCATGAACCCTGACTCGATAGAGTGCTTTCAGTCCTCTATGGCTTTCCGTAGGCCTCAGAGAGTCACGTATGAGTTCCACTCTGAGGGAGAGCGTGTGCGCTGTGAGTCCCCTTTTTGTTTCCCGAGCCACACAGCACAGAACGGACTGTTGAGGTCAACTCTTTCTATGCAGAGGGGAGGGCAATGAACTGCTTCTCGCTTGGAGAGCTTGATTTCTACAGCTGTAAGGCAGCCCCGGGACAACGTTTTTGCCAGGATTACAGTCAACGTGGCTCTCCCTCTGTGGGGGCCCTCTGAACGGCACTGAAAGAATCCCTGAGCCTAAAGTGCATCCTGGCAACTCTTACCTGTCATCTCTGTGTTGTGACGCCAGGTACACTGTAGGTCCAGCCTGACAGAAAGTACAGAAAAACCGGTACACTTGTGAGGCATTTGGACGATCCAAAGTCACCTAGGCCTGACTAAGTCATTAAGCGGCTAATGCTATTCAGGGCACGCAAAACACCCCGCGTCCAACGAAGTGTGATCCTCGAAAGGCCCAGTGTGGCTGAAAGTCTCCAGTAGTCAGTCAGAGAGTGCTGGTCAATGCGCTGGGGGGTCAAGTTGGCAACTGGAGAATGTGGGAGAAGCCCGACCTTCCCCCTTTGGAAAGCAACTTCGTTGCAGCTTCCAAGCCGCCTGAAAACCCCACCACCAGGGCACTAGTCACTCCACAGATGCCTCTGAGGGGCAGTGAGTCTTTCCAAAAGAAACCAGATGCTTGCGATTCCTTCCTGGGAGCTCACCCCAGGAGCATACTGTAGCTAAATGGCCAACTAAATGTGACCTCTAGTCGCAAGGTAATGTGCACATTTTCTCATTACCAGAGCTAGTGGTGCACTGTTTCCAGGAAGTCTTACTCAATGGATGGCTTTAGCTTTAGTGTGCCTCACAGCTCTCAAGACGCTCACGTGGGCACTTCTTTCCAAGGAAGTACACTGTGTACTCAAAGCCTTCTGAGCACAACCCAGGGATACACAGCTCTGGGAACATCCCTCACTATGCAGTTGGAAGGGCCGGGAACTGAGGTGGTCTCTACGGCTAGCGCTCCACAGCTTTGAAACAGCCTCAGGACCGCGGTTCTTGGCAGGCTTTCGTTCCATGTGTGTCTGCCACGTTGAGGAAAGCTATGCTGCCCTGAAAGAAACCCCCGGGGCTCCAATTCAGTTTGGGGGCTCCTGCCCGACGTCTCTCTAAGTGACGCGGAAGCTGGACTTTAGGTCCAGCCCGAAATCAGGTAGAGAGTTACCCTGAGCATTGCTAGGCATTTGGAACATCCAAAGTCACCTAGGCCTACTGAGGGCATTGAGAGGATTATGCCGTTCACCACATGCAGCACACACTGCCTCCAAAAGTTTCAGCGCCGAAGGCCGAAGTGTGTTCCAAGGGTCTCCCTTGGACTGTCAGAGAAGATAGGTGTGTGTGCTGGGTGATCCAGTCTGTTATTGAGAAGCCTGGAAAAAGGCAGCCTTTTCCCCATTTGAAAGGTAGATAGTGGCGGCCTCCAGGCTGACTGAAAGACAGCGCTGTTACCCGTCTTCTAGTCACCTCGAGGAATGCCTCAATGAAGAAAGTGAGTTTCTCTTATGAAACCAGGGGGTCGCCAGTGCCTTGCTGGGAGCTCATCCCACGCTTGCCCTAGCTAAAGTGCGAAGTAAACGTGAGCCCTGGCCTCAAGGTAAGCACGAGTGTTTCTTATCCGCAAAGTTTTCTGTGCAGCCACCTCCATGAACCCTGACTCGATAGAGTGCTTTCAGTCCTCTACGGCTTTCCGTAGGCCTCAGAGAGTCGCGTATGAATTCCACTCTGAGGGAGAGCGTGTGCGCTGTGAGTCCCCTTTTTGTTTCCCGAGCCACACAGCAGAGAACGGACTGTTGGGGTCAACTCTTTCTATGCAGAGGGGAGGGCAATGAACTGCTTCTCGCTTGGAGAGCTTGATTTCTACAGCTGTAAGGCAGCCCCGGGACAACGTTTTTGCCAGGATTACAGTCAACGTGGCTCTCCCTCTGTGGGGGCCCTCTGAACGGCACTGAAAGAATCCCTGAGCCTAAAGTGCATCCTGGCAACTCTTACCTGTCATCTCTGTGTTGTGACGCCAGGTACACTGTAGGTCCAGCCTGACAGAAAGTACAGAAAAACCGGTACACTTGTGAGGCATTTGGACGATCCAAAGTCACCTAGGCCTGACTAAGTCATTAAGCGGCTAATGCTATTCAGGGCACGCAAAACACCCCGCGTCCAACGAAGTGTGATCCTCGAAAGGCCCAGTGTGGCTGAAAGTCTCCAGTAGTCAGTCAGAGAGTGCTGGTCAATGCGCTGGGGGGTCAAGGTGGCAACTGGAGAATGTGGGAGAAGCCCGACCTTCCCCCTTTGGAAAGCAACTTCGTTGCAGCTTCCAAGCCGCCTGAAAACCCCACCACCAGGGCACTAGTCACTCCACAGATGCCTCTGAGGGGCAGTGAGTCTTTCCAAAAGAAACCAGATGCTTGCGATTCCTTCCTGGGAGCTCACTCCAGGGGCATACTGTGGCTAAATGGCCAACTAAATGTGACCTCTAGTCGCGAGGTAATGTGCACATTTTCTCATTACCAGAGCTAGTGGTGCACTGTTTCCAGGAAGTCTTACTCAATGGATGGCTTTAGCTTTAGTGTGCCTCGCAGCTCTCAAGACGCTCACGTGGGCACTTCTTTCCAAGGAAGTACACTGTGTACTCAAAGCCTTCTGAGCACAACCCAGGGATACACAGCTCTGGGAACATCCCTCACTATGCAGTTGGAAGGGCCGGGAACTAAGGTGGTCTCTACGGCTAGCGCTCCACAGCTTTGAAACAGCCTCAGGACCACAGTTCTTGGCAGGCTTTCGTTCCATGTGCATCTGCCACGTTGAGGAAAGCTACGCTGCCCTGAAAGAAACCCCCGGGGCTCCAATTCAGTTTGGGGGCTCCTGCCCGACGTCTCTCTAAGTGACGCGGAAGCTGGACTTTAGGTCCAGCCCGAAATCAGGTAGAGAGTTACCCTGAGCATTGCTAGGCATTTGGAACATCCAAAGTCACCTAGGCCTACTGAGGGCATTCAGAGGATTATGCCGTTCACCACATGCAGCACACACTGCCTCCAAAAGTTTCAGCGCCGAAGGCCGAAGTGTGTTCCAAGGGTCTCCCTTGGACTGTCAGAGAAGATAGGTGTGTGTGCTGGGTGATCCAGTCTGTTATTGAGAAGCCTGGAAAAAGGCAGTCTTTTCCCCATTTGAAAGGTAGATAGTGGCGGCCTCCAGGCTGACTGAAAGACAGCGCTGTTACCCGTCTTCTAGTCACCTCGAGGAATGCCTCAGTGAAGAAAGTGAGTTTCTCCTATGAAACCAGGGGGTCGCCAGTGCCTTGCTGGGAGCTCATCCCACGCTTGCCCTAGCTAAAGTGCGAAGTAAACGTGAGCCCTGGCCTCAAGGTAAGCACGAGTGTTTCTTATCCGCAAAGTTTTCTGTGCAGCCACCTCCATGAACCCTGACTCGATAGAGTGCTTTCAGTCCTCTACGGCTTTCCGTAGGCCTCAGAGAGTCGCGTATGAATTCCACTCTGAGGGAGAGCATGTGCGCTGTGAGTCCCCTTTTTGTTTCCCGAGCCACACAGCAGAGAACGGACTGTTGGGGTCAACTCTTTCTATGCAGAGGGGAGGGCAATGAACTGCTTCTCGCTTGGAGAGCTTGATTTCTACAGCTGTAAGGCAGCCCCGGGACAACGTTTTTGCCAGGATTACAGTCAACGTGGCTCTCCCTCAGTGGGGGCCCTCTGAACGGCACTGAAAGAATCCCTGAGCCTAAAGTGCATCCTGGCAACTCTTACCTGTCATCTCTGTGTTGTGACGCCAGGTACACTGTAGGTCCAGCCTGACAGAAAGTACAGAAAAACCGGTACACTTGTGAGGCATTTGGACGATCCAAAGTCACCTAGGCCTGACTAAGTCATTAAGCGGCTAATGCTATTCAGGGCACGCAAAACACCCCGCGTCCAACGAAGTGTGATCCTCGAAAGGCCCAGTGTGGCTGAAAGTCTCCAGTAGTCAGTCAGAGAGTGCTGGTCAATGCGCTGGGGGGTCAAGTTGGCAACTGGAGAATGTGGGAGAAGCCCGACCTTCCCCCTTTGGAAAGCAACTTCGTTGCAGCTTCCAAGCCGCCTGAAAACCCCACCACCAGGGCACTAGTCACTCCACAGATGGCTCTGAGGGGCAGTGAGTCTTTCCAAAAGAAACCAGATGCTTGCGATTCCTTCCTGGGAGCTCACCCCAGGAGCATACTGTAGCTAAATGGCCAACTAAATGTGACCTCTAGTCGCAAGGAAATGTGCACATTTTCTCATTACCAGAGCTAGTGGTGCACTGTTTCCAGGAAGTCTTACTCAATGGATGGCTTTAGCTTTAGTGTGCCTCACAGCTCTCAAGACGCTCACGTGGGCACTTCTTTCCAAGGAAGTACACTGTGTACTCAAAGCCTTCTGAGCACAACCCAGGGATACACAGCTCTGGGAACATCCCTCACTATGCAGTTGGAAGGGCCGGGAACTGACGTGGTCTCTACGGCTAGCGCTCCACAGCTTTGAAACAGCCTCAGGACCACGGTTCTTGGCAGGCTTTCGTTCCATGTGCGTCTGCCACATTGAGGAAAGCTACACTGCCCTGAAAGAAACCCCCGGGGCTCCAATTCAGTTTGGGGGCTCCTGCCCGACGTCTCTCTAAGTGACGCGGAAGCTGGACTTTAGGTCCAGCCCGAAATCAGGTAGAGAGTTACCCTGAGCATTGCTAGGCATTTGGAACATCCAAAGTCACCTAGGCCTACTGAGGGCATTCAGAGGATTATGCCGTTCACCACCTGCAGCACACACTGCCTCCAAAAGTTTCAGCGCCGAAGGCCGAAGTGTGTTCCAAGGGTCTCCCTTGGACTGTCAGAGAAGATAGGTGTGTGTGCTGGGTGATCCAGTCTGTTATTGAGAAGCCTGGAAAAAGGCAGTCTTTTCCCCATTTGAAAGGTAGATAGTGGCGGCCTCCAGGCTGACTGAAAGACAGCGCTGTTACCCGTCTTCTAGTCACCTCGAGGAATGCCTCAGTGAAGAAAGTGAGTTTCTCCTATGAAACCAGGGGGTCGCCAGTGCCTTGCTGGGAGCTCATCCCACGCTTGCCCTAGCTAAAGTGCGAAGTAAACGTGAGCCCTGGCCTCAAGGTAAGCACGAGTGTTTCTTATCCGCAAAGTTTTCTGTGCAGCCACCTCCATGAACCCTGACTCGATAGAGTGCTTTCAGTCCTCTACGGCTTTCCGTAGGCCTCAGAGAGTCGCGTATGAATTCCACTCTGAGGGAGAGCGTGTGCGCTGTGAGTCCCCTTTTTGTTTCCCGAGCCACACAGCACAGAACGGACTGTTGGGGTCAACCCTTTCTATGCAGAGGGGAGGGCAATGAACTGCTTCTCGCTTGGAGAGCTTGATTTCTACAGCTGTAAGGCAGCCCCGGGACAACGTTTTTGCCAGGATTACAGTCAACGTGGCTCTCCCTCTGTGGGGGCCCTCTGAACGGCACTGAAAGAATCCCTGAGCCTAAAGTGCATCCTGGCAACTCTTACCTGTCATCTCTGTGTTGTGACGCCAGGTACACTGTAGGTCCAGCCTGACAGAAAGTACAGAAAAACCGGTACACTTGTGAGGCATTTGGACGATCCAAAGTCACCTAGGCCTGACTAAGTCATTAAGCGGCTAATGCTATTCAGGGCACGCAAAACACCCCGCGTCCAACGAAGTGTGATCCTCGAAAGGCCCAGTGTGGCTGAAAGTCTCCAGTAGTCAGTCAGAGAGTGCTGGTCAATGCGCTGGGGGGTCAAGTTGGCAACTGGAGAATGTGGGAGAAGCCCGACCTTCCCCCTTTGGAAAGCAACTTCGTTGCAGCTTCCAAGCCGCCTGAAAACCCCACCACCAGGGCACTAGTCACTCCACAGATGCCTCTGAGGGGCAGTGAGTCTTTCCAAAAGAAACCAGATGCTTGCGATTCCTTCCTGGGAGCTCACCCCAGGAGCATACTGTAGCTAAATGGCCAACTAAATGTGACCTCTAGTCGCAAGGTAATGTGCACATTTTCTCATTACCAGAGCTAGTGGTGCACTGTTTCCAGGAAGTCTTACTCAATGGATGGCTTTAGCTTTAGTGTGCCTCACAGCTCTCAAGACGCTCACGTGGGCACTTCTTTCCAAGGAAGTACACTGTGTACTCAAAGCCTTCTGAGCACAACCCAGGGATACACAGCTCTGGGAACATCCCTCACTATGCAGTTGGAAGGGCCGGGAACTGAGGTGGTCTCTACGGCTAGCGCTCCACAGCTTTGAAACAGCCTCAGGACCGCGGTTCTTGGCAGGCTTTCGTTCCATGTGCGTCTGCCACGTTGAGGAAAGCTACGCTGCCCTGAAAGAAACCCCCGGGGCTCCAATTCAGTTTGGGGGCTCCTGCCCGACGTCTCTCTAAGTGACACGGAAGCTGGACTTTAGGTCCAGCCCGAAATCAGGTAGAGAGTTACCCTGAGCATTGCTAGGCATTTGGAACATCCAAAGTCACCTAGGCCTACTGAGGGCATTCAGAGGATTATGCCGTTCACCACCTGCAGCACACACTGCCTCCAAAAGTTTCAGCGCCGAAGGCCGAAGTGTTCCAAGGGTCTCCCTTGGACTGTCAGAGAAGATAGGTGTGTGTGCTGGGTGATCCAGTCTGTTATTGAGAAGCCTGGAAAAAGGCAGTCTTTTCCCCATTTGAAAGGTAGATAGTGGCGGCCTCCAGGCTGACTGAAAGACAGCGCTGTTACCCGTCTTCTAGTCACCTCGAGGAATGCCTCAGTGAAGAAAGTGAGTTTCTCCTATGAAACCAGGGGGTCGCCAGTGCCTTGCTGGGAGCTCATCCCACGCTTGCCCTAGCTAAAGTGCGAAGTAAACGTGAGCCCTGGCCTCAAGGTAAGCACGAGTGTTTCTTATCCGCAAGGTTTTGTGTGCAGCCATCTCCATGAACCCTGACTCGATAGAGTGCTTTCAGTCCTCTATGGCTTTCCGTAGGCCTCAGAGAGTCACGTATGAGTTCCACTCTGAGGGAGAGCGTGTGCGCTGTGAGTCCCCTTTTTGTTTCCCGAGCCACACAGCACAGAACGGACTGTTGAGGTCAACTCTTTCTATGCAGAGGGGAGGGCAATGAACTGCTTCTCGCTTGGAGAGCTTGATTTCTACAGCTGTAAGGCAGCCCCGGGACAACGTTTTTGCCAGGATTACAGTCAACGTGGCTCTCCCTCTGTGGGGGCCCTCTGAACGGCACTGAAAGAATCCCTGAGCCTAAAGTGCATCCTGGCAACTCTTACCTGTCATCTCTGTGTTGTGACGCCAGGTACACTGTAGGTCCAGCCTGACAGAAAGTACAGAAAAACCGGT